>NC_133661.1:243966337-244323173 GCF_037893015.1 Macrotis lagotis | reverse complement strand
CCTGAATTTTGGTTTTTGGAGTTGTCTTATTGTTGTCATCCTCCTCCTCCTCCTCGTTCTCTTTTTTTCATTTTGTTGTAGGTTCATCCCTTACAGTGCAGTATGTCTGTGTGTGTGTGTGTGTGTGTGTGTATGAACATGTACTACATCCATTTAAGTGGAGGGAATAATTCTTTAGGGAGAAATTCATAGAATATCAAAATGCTGAAGTCTCTTGCCTCTCTCCCATAATGGGTTAATAGGTCTTTTCTTGCCTCCATCTAACTGTGTCTGGTGAAAAAATGAATCTAGGTAGTTTTTGTGTTTAAAGAAAAATTGACAGGAAAATGAGACACATCTTTCGCAGTTCCATGGAGAACTATTATCACAAAAACTTATTCACTGGAGTGTCCCAGAGAGATGGAGGGAGGAATCATTTCCACTTTTCTCCTAAACAATGCTGTGTCATAGGTTTCTTGTTCTGATAGAGTATAGGTCTGTGTAAGATACTCATGCATGATGCCGAGAATAACAATAATTACTGTCATTTATATAGCACTTTTCATGTACCAAGCATTGGACTAAGTTATTTACTATTATCTCATTTGATTTTCACAACAACCCTGGGAATTATTTCCCCCATTTTACAGGTGATGAAACTGATTCAGAGATG
The DNA here is from genome assembly GCF_037893015.1 of Macrotis lagotis. NCBI lineage: Eukaryota > Metazoa > Chordata > Mammalia > Peramelemorphia > Peramelidae > Macrotis > Macrotis lagotis. Next base: position 244,322,521 of record NC_133661.1, on the reverse strand, counting down.
ACTTGCTCAGGATCATAGAGTTAGTAAGTGTCTGAGGTCAGATTTGAACTCTAGTCTTCCTGATTCCAGTCTGGGGTTCTATCTACTGTGTCACCTAACTTCCTGGAAACACTACTGAATCCCAAATCTGGTTAGGGGCAATGTTATATGAAAGTTATCTGTGTATTGAGGAAGAAATGCAAAATAATCAATTCACCAAATGAGTGATGATCACCTTAACAGAAAACGAAGAGTATCTGTGTATGAGATTATTGAAGACAATCCTTGCACTAAAATGTTGGATGGGAACAGCAGGAGGGCTTCATCTTGGTTCTTGAAGTACCTAATTTTTAGTGGAAGGAGAATTGCTATTTCATGGGTATATTTTGGAAGAGTATATTTTTTACAGCTCAGGATGTCTTTCAGGACTTTTAAAAACAGTATAGTGGTATTTAATTTATCACAGGTCTCTGCATAATATGGCTTCTCCTTCTATTCTTTTCTTTTTTATATTTGTTAACAACCATTTTATGCTGTTTAAAGCCAGAAGGAGGGGAAATGAAACTAAATGAATGAATCCAATCTCCCTTTGCCTGTCATCTTCTGTCTTGGTTCATCTTTCCTCTCCCCAACTTCATTCTGTGTTAGCACTATGTAGTATCTTTTCTCTTCCTCTGCTCTTTTTTTAAAATTACTTTTAGTTTTTTTTGTTTGTTTGTTTTGTGTATTTCTCATTATGAGCATGGTGGAAAAGGTCAGCTGTCAGAAGAGGGGCTGCTTGCCTCTGATAAGGCCTTTAGGAGATTGAATTGGAGTCATTAAACAGTCTTCCCTTCTCCATGAATAGTCTCTTTGACCTCCAGAAAAATTAAAAAAAAATGTATATATACATATGCAAACACATGTGAGTGTGTGGCTATACAGAGACAGAAAGAAATAGAGACAGAGAGAGAGAGAGACAGACAGACAGACAAAGAGACAGAGACAGAGAGACAGAAAAACATACAGCTAGAGGCAGAGATAGAGAGATAAGAAAATAATTTAATTTGAATAAAAGGAGCAAGAGAGCACATACAGAGTTTCTTAAATACCTTTAACCTGTAGCCCCTTATTCTGTGTAGACTTTGCCCAAAAAGCAAACGTCCATAATGAGTCCCTAATATATAAGCATCGCTGTTAGGATCCAAAGTGACTTAGTATCTAATAAATTACAATCTAAGTGAAAAACTTGAGTATTTCCTAGAATGATTGTTGATGACTGCTCCAGTGAGTTTGGGTTAGAAGGTGAGTTTTGACTAAAATCCTAAGCTCTGATGACCCTTGAGCTGAAGGCTTTTCATGGAACTCTGATTTGATAACACAATTGCATCATTTGTGGCCTCAATTATTGATAGCCCTGTTCCCAAATTTCTTGACCTGGGTTACATCCTGCCAGGTTACATCCTGCCCAAGTTAGAGTTACATCATTGTTTTTATCCTGTGTGCTAATTTTGTGGTTTTCTGCTACAAAGAACTGTTTGATACTACCAATAAATGGCTCTGCTAGTTGTCCTGCTAGCATCCCACCTGAGCGTACACATGTTTCTTTTCTTTTCTGAGCTGAATGAATCCCCTGGTAGACAGGGGAACTCACCAAATGATATAAGAATTAAGTTTCGGGAACTCTCCCCTACACTGTCTCTCTGCCTGGTATTAGGTTTGGTATTATCTCAAAGGCAAAACAACTATACAGGAAGAATTGCATGGACTAGGAGTCAAGAGACCTGAATTCCAAATTTAGTTCTGCCATTAATTAGTTGTTTTTGTTGTTGTTTTTCTAGTCATTTTCAGTCATATCTGGTTCTTTTATGATCTCATTTGGAGTTTTCTGGGCAAAGATATTGGAGTGGTTTGTTATTTCCTTCTCTAGTTCCTTTTACAGATGTAGAAACTGAGGCAACCAGGATTAAGTGACTTGCCCAGGGTCACACAGCTAAGTAAGTGTCTGAGACCAGATTTGACCACAGAAAGATGATGCTTCCTTGCCATAGGCCCAGCCCTCTTTTCATTGCACCATTTAGTTGCCCTGAACTTGTTTGAATTGAGCAAACTACTGAACCTTCCTGGATTGAAACATACACACATTTGTACACATATACATGCCACTCACATTCACATACTTGCACAATAGACATACAGACTCAGATATTCACACATACACATATGCATATGGAACTGTACATATAAACACACAATGTGTGTATACTTCCCCCTTCTCTATACCCATACACAGAGGTTCAACTTAAAATTATGAATAGCTTGTAACACTAAAAGGCTTATTAGAGTTAAGCTCAAAATAAACTCTTTGGGTACTCATAGATTGAAAAATTCATCAATCAACAAAACATGGCTAAAAACTAAAGTATTTTTTGATGAAAAATTTGGAAGATCTTTATCTGGAAGGGTTTAGTTCAGGTTTATAACACTTTTTGTAGCCTCTTTGGCAATCTGGTGAAACTTATAGATTCCTTCTCAAAGTAATGCTTTTAAATTCATAAAATAAAAGACATAAGATTACAAAAGAAACCATATATATATATATACATATATATGTATATATATATATATATATATATATATATATATATATATATATATATATATCAAAATAAATGTTCCCTTATCCAAATATGGAGAATTCAGGTTAAGAACCTCTGGCTTAGATTGAATATATTGTATTGTTTCTCAAAGCCCTTTCATGTCAATTATCTCATTTTAATGGTTTGTTAAAGATCTTCCCTCCATTAGCATTCTAGGATTCAAAAATATGAACTGAAAGCTGGGTTAACACAAAACTCTGGTAAATGCAAAGTTATTCCTTTAACCATGCATATTGTGATCCCACAATGCATAGAGTACTCTGTTGGGCAATGTGAGGATTTATAACATATAAGAGATAACTCCTGACTTTAGGGAATTTAAAATTTAATGACAAGTGAGGTAAGCACTTCAGAAGCATACATATTCTAGAAATTCCCAACTCAAAAATGAGTTGTATCTCAAAAATTGCAAATCACTTGTTTGGAACTAAGCAACCCATATTTTTTTCTAGAGGAGAAAATGTTGGGGTTTTTAAGTTCTCAAGCTAGCTCTCATATATACAGTTTATATACTGTCATTCAGAGAATGAACAAATAACAAATATACATGGTATATATCACATGTGCTCTTAGCATCATGCTTCAATTGACACCAATTTCTCTTTACTTTTGAACCCTGATTCTAGTGTTCTGGTGATTAATTTGGCATTTCCCTTGTTCTTGAAGAACTGTTCCTTTGTTGCTTTTTTTCTCACAAGTTGGGTCTCCAGGTCCTGGCTTTGATTTTTATCCATCTCCAAGAAGCACAGGCAATTCAGCTCAAGGTTCTCAAGGGCAGATATGTAGTGCCATGCCAATTATTGACAGTACCCAACCATTTTAATCATGAATATGATTGTAATTTGCAATGAAAAAGTAAATAGGTAGAAATTTGACCATTGCCTTCTACAGTGTTTTGGTTATGTTATGAGTTAAAACACACATTTATGGCCTAGCCTAGAGTACCCAAGGTACCTAGGTACCCAAAATTACATAATAGTCAGTCCAACTAATATTTGTTAAATGTAAGGTGTGTTGAGGCAAACAAAAATGACCAAGGAATTGACTCTACTTTTAAAGAGTTTTCAGTAAAACAAGGGAGAGAAGGAACACACAAATAAATTTAAAACAAGGAAAAAAGATAATGGAGTACAAGCAAAATGCTATGGGAAAAAGAAATTTCTATTTATACCTCATAATTTGGAATACAAGGAACATATCTTCCTTTTCATAGCCCCTGACCACTATGCAAAAATGCAGTTTTTTGTCCCCTTCCACCATATTCCCTCTTTTAAAAAAATTTTTTTTAGGTTTTTGCAAGGAAAATGGGGTTAAATGGCTTTCCCAAGGCCACACAGCTAGCTAATTATTAAGTGTCTGAGACCAGATTTGAACCCAGGTACTCCTGACTCCAGGGCTGGTGCTTTATTCACAATGCCACCTAGCCAGCCCCCCTCTTCTTAATAAGAATAGAATGTAGGGTTTTAGGGAATTTTTCTTGCTTTTCAAAATTCCAGGAGACTCCAAAGTTGTCATGTCCTCCACTTGTAAATATGGGATATTTCTAAACTAGGTGTTTACAATGGCAGTGGTATATGTATAGACACATAATTTCTATATATGTATGTAGGTGTATGCCAAGGGGCAGCAAGTTGGTACATTGGATAGAATGACAGGCTTGAAGTCAAAAGGACTCATCTTTATGAGTTCAAATATGGCCTTGATATTTCCTAGCTGTGTGACCCTGGACAAATCATTTAACCTTATTTGCCTCACTCTCTTCATCTATAAATGAGATAGAGGAGGAAAGAACTACAGTATCTTAGTTAAGAAAACTCTGAATGGGGTTACTAAGAGTTGGACATGGCTGAAAAACAACAAAAATATAAGGTGTGAATGTTTGTGTGTGTGTGTGTGTGTGTGTGTGTGTGGCTAAGAGACCTATATAGTCTTTCTTAAACATAATGTTTTCTTTTCTTTTTTTCTTTTCTTTATTATTGCTATGAACCTGATATAATGAATGATTAAAACCATCAATCTCTCTCACAGGTTTGCAAAAATACATAACAAATTTAGCAGTGCATTTCCAAAACTTTCTTGCTTGTATGTGTCTAGGTTTTAAGTAAATATTTACTATTGATAATAATGATGAAAACTATATATCTGTAGTTACTTCACATTTATATTTGTATAGTCAGATGTGTGTGTGTGTGTGTGTGTGTGTGTGTGTGTGTGTCTTTGTACTCAGGTGATATTATATAGTTGGAATCCTCTTGAATAAGGTGAGAGGCTCTTAAGGAGATGACAAGTTTTTGCTAAGAGGCAGGGTATGCACCAGGGAAAAATACTTTAGTTTGCTTGGAGCAAAAATCATAAACTGGTATGTATTAGAAGAGATGAATACCATGAAAACAAAAGAAGCTGACAGCCAACATTGAAAGATATGACAAAGAACAACTTTTAATTGCCACAGAATAGCAAAGTAAATAACATGGGAAATCCCCCCCCCCCAACTCAGAAAAATATACATTGTTCTAGAATTCCTGTGTTAGTGGTAGGAAAGAAAACACTTCCAGAGAGTCCACAATTCTAGGATTGAGTCTTTGTTGATATATATCTCTGACGACTTGCTTCTAGATTCTATTTCCATAACTGCTCTTGCTCTCTCCCTCTGTGGTCTCCTGCAGAGTAGTTGTCATCTGCTGGTAGCCTTCTTCCTCAAAAAGGATGTTATTGTTCTTTGGTTCATTTAGTTGACCTCACTCAGCACAAAGCCTTTCAAGTCAAGTTGTTGCTGTTGTTGTTTTCCCCTAACAATCTCCTTCACCATTCCATGTGGCAATTTCCTAGACCCAACTGTTATTTAGATTTTGTTGTATAAATGCCATTCCATTCCTCTCAAGCTCCTGGCAGGTAGCACCAGGGAGATGAAAAATACTCTGAAATTTGTAGAAGTCACAAGGACACATTTAGCAACATCGAAGAGGATAAGCAAAGCTGGTGACTTGTTTGCCTTTATTCCACTTTGATAGGAAAGAATTGATGCAATGGGGCATAAACTTACTTTTGTGTCTTGGAAAGATTATGTCTGTCTTTGTGTGTGTTTGTGTGTGTGTGTGTGTGTGTGTGTGTCTTTGTGAACTGCTATGGACAGTCAGTATGTCAGAGGTTTTGGTTTTTTCCTTTTAAAATTTTTCATTAGAGGCTATCTTGACCATATTAATATGTAGTTTTCCCAAATCCTTGGATTCTGTAAAAATCTCTTCTTTTTCATATAAACATGACATTCATCACTCAAATCCTGAAATAACATCAGTTTCCAAGGTTGGAGTTGCCTGATATTCAGGATTTTGTTGATGGATCAAATTAGAAGTATATCCCTTTACCAGTCTTTCTTAATTTTGTTCTTTAGAAGGTAGTAATATGTTAAAAGTAAATAAATTTAAGCCAAATGAAAGGAAGTAATTGAGTTCTGCTAGAATTCTGATTTCTGGTTGAAGTTTGCTCATAAATACTATGACAATAGATGGCTTGAATGCATTTAGTAAGATATAAGATCCCAGTAGCCCATAAAGGTTATCAACATAATTATGAAGCATTTGTGAAATACCTAATGGTGTATTGTATTCTATTAGTGAGTCACTGGAGACCTATGACTTGACTCTGTTTGTGTAAGTTTGGGCACACTTAATAAAGTGAACTTCAGTTTATCCTAAATCCAAACAAATGTAAAGTTCAAAGTATTCTTTTCACAGTGCTGTACAATGATTGATGTTCATAATGATGACTCTGAAGACCACAAGGCTCAGAAGTCTTTCTTCAATTATTAAACACAAATTAAATCATGCTCAGTACAATTTTATGTGAACTATGTTTTATTGCATTAGAAAATCTATGAGAGATTTTAAAATATATATCATGTTATTCAAAAACATATTGTATTGTCATTATCATAATTATTTCAATTATTTCAAAATATAGTCATTCTTAGCTAGTATATTGGATAAACTGTCAGCTGGTCAGAATAATTCACCCAATTCCCAGGCAAATCTGTATGAACAGAATTTTGTTTTCATTGCTTTTTAATCATGATGACTTGGTAATTAGCAACTTTGGGGCAATGACTGTTCCAGTCAATAGATCAAAGAAATCTTTTAGTACTGCTGACTCTTCCATAAAGCTCTGCCACTGATTCCATATGACCCAAAACACATCTCTTTGTATTTTAGTTTGACCATATCAAAAATGCTGATGACAATCATTATTTATTGTCAATAACTTACATGAAAAAGGATAATTAAAATAACGTGTGATGTTGAGATCAACTAGCAATTCATTCTCATGCCTGCAAAGGTCTTTTATCTAAAACAAGAGTAAAGGATTTCACTGATGGAACTCACCAGATATCCCTGATTTAGGATTTTAGGATTTTAAGATTTAGGATCTTAATTTTTGTGAAACCATCATCACAGAAGATATCCATCATGAATGTCTACGCAGCCTACCAAACCAAGTCAAGTAGACCAACTCAACTCCAGATTTTGTGCTCCTTTCAATAAATATAGCAGTATCTTGAGTAGCCATCTTCTGTGAGCAAGGAACAGTTCTTTTATTAACTAATATCAGTGATATTAGCTCAAATTTAGGCTATGGCTTTATCTTCTTAAGATATCCAGGAACTACCAGCATTTGAAGATTTCTGTAAAGGCTTTGTAGATAACATTTTTATTCAGATGAAGCCCTGTCATCAATATTATTATCAAATTTTGGGGGACAGGGACTAGACCAAGTGATTTTTACAGGTAGAAGCAGCTCCCAGGTGATGAAACTCTGTCTATTGAGCAATTTGGCACTTTGCTAACAATTTATAACCTTAGAGAGTGGCCTAGAGAACTAAGTTGAATTTCTTGTCCATGTTTACATAGTCATTATGTAGCAAAGACAGGATTTGAATTTAGTAGTTTTTAGATCAGGGCCTTTTCCCTGTGTCATAGCTGTGTCTCCTCTGTCAAAAAGCAGTTAACAAAAGCATCCACAAAGAAATACTTTGTGTGTCATTAGTTTCCTCCATAGTTTACATTTTGCTTCAAGATTCGTGGTTACATGAGTTACACACTTCATTTTCCTGATGCAAAGAGTTCCCACAATTTCTTCTGTAATTCATTGAAAGTGTTTCATAAATTTCTGCAAATGTTTGTGGTAAATCTAGGTCTAAAGAGCAGATCGAGATTTATATACTAGCTGCTGGTGGACACAACACTTCAGAAAATGAACTAAAGTGTTCTGTAGACTATAAAATGTTAGGAAAATGCAAGTTATTATTAGGTATTACAATCAGTCCTTAGAGATACATTCTTCAATTACTGTAATAACTCTTCAGGTAGGGATGGCACTTAAAACATTTTGAGACATCCAAGGACACTCTGTGGAAAGAATTGTAATGGTCTGCCCCTGGAAAAGGATCTGAAAGTGGTCTGGGAGGTGAAATAATTATAATACCCATTTCTCCCAGTATCAGTATTATGTTTTATTATTTATTATTGTAAATAAACTTATGCATATAGGATTTCTTTCCTAATTAGACTTCCTCATGTCTCAAAATGATTGTTTTTTAATATAGAAATGTATACTTTTAAGATTCCCCTTTTCTGTCTGTGGACCCCAAACCCTTTTTTATTTCTTCTCATCTGTTGCTTGGTTTGAGTTTCTATTCTTTCATTAATCCAGGTTCCTGTTAAAATCATTCTATCCATTTGAACAAAGCAATTTTTTTCTCAGCAGTACATCTGAGCGTCTGAAATATTTATTTCATTTTGAAGAGAAGCAAGTGTACATTAGTTATAAAAGATGTGGCTCAAGCATTTAGGATTTGTATCTCTGAATTGGCCATAGTGCCTATGTTCTTTTCTCTAAACAGGTTTTTAATCACCTTGGTTCTAGTGCCCTTCATGAAAGCTTTAAGAAGGCTGCAGAAGTGGAAGATTAGACCCACTTAACAAAATAGAAAATTTTCATTGTGTCATAAAAAGTCTTATTGATCTGTGTACAGACATTGACTGGAGGACTTTTTAATAGGCTACCACCATGTCTGGACTTGAAGACCAGTCCCCAGATCCCCAGGCAGATGAACAAAAGAGCTGATAGGTCATATTCTCCTGTACAGGAGGGGAGGGGGTTAGGAATGGGGATTAGGGTAGTGAAGAGAGTTTCAGATTTCTCAGTTGGATTTTTTTGAATAATACCATGATTCTCTCCTACTCTCTTGATAGTGATAGCTCAGTGGGTTATAGAGGAAGGGACAATATTTTACTCTTTCTCTGTTTTTTTTTTTTCCTGCTGTGTCTCTCCACCAATTTTAACTACTGAGCTATCCAATACTGAAAGAGGTGAGGAGTGGGGTTTGCAAATATCTGCCACCCCCAGAGTGATGAATTCCATCAGAATAACATTTATCCTGCTCTGGAAACTAGGCCAGATTCTAATAATTTAGTGAAATTTCTGATTATCGGTATTGCACATGTGTGGGATTCCACCTGTACAAACACAAGGAACGACCTCTTCTTTTCATCTGTTTATACTTTTCTTTAAGAGCCAATTCAGAACTTCCTTCTATAAAACTTTCTCAGCTCATGTAAGCCCCTATTGAGATATTTCTTCTTCTGAACTATGAAACTTGCCTATGCATTCATTTCACTTCAATTTAATTCAATTTAAAATGCATTTTTAGGTATCTACAATATCCCAAGAACTGTGCCAAACATTTGGAATATAAAAGCAAAAATCAAAGAGTCCTTGCCCTCATGGAGTTTATTTACTGTTGAGTTTAATTCTAATGTTGCTTTTAAAGTCTCAGATATCACTTAATTTGGCATCCTAATTTGATATTTAATGTTCTGATATGTCATATACTGTGGCATTGAACTGTTTTATTTATATTTATTCCTTTTAATATTTAACTTTTTTATAAAATTTCACTCTTTATACATTTCCTGAGTACAGCAACTATGGCACACGTTTTTTTTTTTTTTTTTGGTTTTTGTTTTTGTATCCTCCAAAGGAGAAAAATGGATTACATATATTAGGTAGATTTTACATTTCTATCCATTGTATGGGGTGAAATGGAGGTAGAATTTGCCAGTAACTTCTTCTTCCATTCTACTCTTCAGGAGATTCCCTGCTTTGGAAATGTCATCCCCAAGAGGCCACAAACAAAGAGTGGCAAATTTGGAAGTGATTTTAGTCTCTAGTTGTCAATGCCAATAATAATAATAATAATAATAATAATAATAATAATAATAATAATAATAATAATAGTAACAACAACAACAACAACAACAACAACAAATTTCAGCTCCAAATATGCTTTCAGAGGAAAATGAAACCATCTCAGCTGGCTAACATTCTGCTGTATTCTGAATAATCCCTATGCTCTCATAGGCTCAATGGGTGTAGAGGAATAAGGGCTAGATTCTTTTTTTGTCAAAAGACATCAATTTGATTTCTGCTTTTGTCACTTATGTCTTTGTTATTTGATACTACTAAATACTCTAAGAAGTTCTATGTAACTTCTCTGGGCCTCAGTTTCCCCATTTGTAAAATTAATGTTGGACTAGATGACTCTAAGGTTCAGCTCTTTAATGAGGATAAGGGTGAAGTTGGAGGTAGAACGTATCTTCAAAATCATCTATTTTAGCCTGTCTGTTACGGAGACCTAAAGAAATTGGCTTTTTTCAATGTCATACATGTCGTAAAAAGCATTAGTTTATTTTATTATAAAGCTAGTGCTCTTTCTAGGATTCTAGAACCCTTCTCTGCCTCTGGGTTCATTGTAATTAATTTTAATAATTATTTGCATTTGTAGAGTCATCATCATCATCATTCTATTATTATCATTATTATAATTCTTTTGTTTTTTTGCAAGGCAAATGGGGTTAAGTGGCTTGCCCAAGGCCACACAGCTAGGTAATTATTATGTGTCTGAGGCCGGATTTGAACTCAGGTACTCCTGACTCCAGGGCCGGTGCTCTATCTACTGTGCCACCTAGCCGCCCTCATTATTATAATTCTTGTAATTGATATCCAGTCTGTGTTAAACCCTCAGAATGCTCCAGATACTGTCGCAGTCTACATTTAGGATTCCAATGTGACTTCCTTAATGCTTTTATCATCTTCACTAAAGGAATCAGTTTTAAAAGAAAAACCAGACAGAAGTACAAAAGATCATAGGCATATTGGTTCTAGGATAAAGGAATATGTGTATGTGTGTGTTTGTATGTATATATATGTGCATATATATATATATATATATATATATATATATGTATGCATGTATCCATATGCTTTCTGACAATTTGTGGCTATCACAATCAAATCTAAAGGTCACCTCTTGGAAGCCTTCTGTGATAAATGCCTTTCCATTACAATGGTTCCTTTGTTCTTGGTCTCAGACTTAGATAACTGATTTTTACTAAAGTATGACATATGATATTAAATTTATTGGAGTATTGTTTTGAAATTTGAATTTGGGAATATCACGTATATGTTTCATTTCTTTAATTATATTTAAACTTTGCATATTATCAGGGGTTGGAGATAGGAAGGGTATCCTGAAGAAAGCAGGATGGGAACTGAGTCAAGAAAACTAAAAGATAGTGGGGAGGGAGCAAAGCATTCCAGTCATAGGGAATAACTAAAGCAAATGCAATATATAAAGTTGGGGGATTGAGATTAAAGAAAAACAAACAAGGCAGTGTAGCTGAATGTTATAGTATATAGAGGGGAGTAAGATGAAAGAAGTCTAGAAAGGGAATAAGGGTAAGGTTATGAAGACTTTTAAATGTCAAAGGACTTGATAGTTATTTTTAAAGGTGGTAGGTAGTTCATGGAACAAGGACATGGCATTGTCTGATCTGCATTTTCAAAGTAATTTTATCTTTCTGTCCTTTACTATCCTTTTCTGTAAAAGAATAGGGCCTTCTGTATTTTTGTTTATTTAGTTAACCTTAATGTAGCATATAACAGTGCTCAGTACCAAACGTATATTGAAAATATTTTTTTGATTGTCTGACCCATCTTGTAGATTAAAGGACACTAGTTGTGTGTATGTGTGAAACCTGATGCTCTGGAAGGGATGATACAGTTTTCACTTGCCCCATTGAGCATCTACATAATTTGGTTTTAGAATTCATTGATAGAAGATTATTATCAAGAGTAAGAGAGGTGACTATTTCTCTGTACTTGTCAGATCATATGTGGAAGATTGTATTCAGTTCTGGACCCTACATGTAAGCAGCAATATTGACAAACTGAAACCTGTCTTAGATTAGATACCTGGAATGATTAGGCAATTGAAGACTGTGCCAAATTAGGATTAGTTTAAGGAAAGGGGTATGTTTTTGAGAAGTGATTAATAAGTGAGAACATGATAAATGTCTTCTCAAATAGGGACTGTATGACTCATAGGGAAGAGGAATCCAACTTGTCCTGTTTGAGTTATGAAGGCATAATTAAGAGCAATGAGGTCAAGATCCCATAAGATCCAATTCACTTTCATAGGAAAAAAAGGTGATCTGGCAATCAAAGTTGCCCAAAATGGGGTGCCTTGCCCTAAGAGGTAGTAGATTTTCCCACAATTGAATGAACACTTATTGGAGCTTCTGTAGAAGGACTTCCTTGTTTAGGAGTTCTAGGAGGAAAAAAAAGGCAGGGTACAATATTACTGGGGCAAATTTCTTGAATACAAAGCACAATTCTATTAGAATTTAGGTCAGTCATGCTGGATGAACATGTGTTAACAATGCTAAAGATTGTACATGTGATCATGCTCTTGGAGTCTTCCAAGAATATGATCAATAAAAAAGTATAACAGCTAAACTTTAGGACATACACAAATGACTGCAGAGAAGTATGGATATAGATATAGATATATAGAGTAATATATAAATGGGACATATAAAGTAGAAAACAAAAGTGTGGATAAATGTGTTTATGTTGTTTTGCAACCCTAAAAGTGCTCTATCTTTTACCTATTATCATTTAATAATTTAGTCTTCATTGCTATGACATTGATCACAATGAGGTTGTCAGCTTTTCTGTGGGATTTCAGGAAGCTTTCATTTTCTGGGCTGTCCTTTCTTGGACTGAGGCCACTTCCCTCTCCAGGATGGCAGCTGTTTACTTTTCCAGTGACAGCTTGATTTACCATTTTCTTCCTCATCACTCTCAAGAAGCATCCACAGGCTATTGAGCAGCCTAGCCAGTAGAGAAAAGGGTCATTTATTTTCCTATAGCTTCCTCCATACTGAGGGTCTGAGGATTAGACATAGAAAAGGCCCTGGGAAATATGATTGTCGATATGTTTCCTTGCTCACAGTGCAGACCAGTGTGTTGTCTTTAGTGTTCAGTTATAGTTTGTTTTTGAATAATTGGAATGCTGACTCCTCCAGGGACGACTCTAAAGCTAACTATGTCCAGATGTTTAGCTGAATTATTTCTCATCTCTCAAAAGACACTGTGTGGAGATGGGTAATGAAAGACTCAACCCTTACTGTTGTTAACACATAACAACACATGTTTACTTCACAAATTTCTCAACTGGATTTTAATGGAATTATGATATCTTGTATCCAATAAATTTGCCCCAGTAATGTTATTGCCAGGCCATTTTCCTCTTCTCAACTTTTGTAAATCTGGTTACCTTAAAGAAATAACAACCTCTTTGATAGTTTCCCATTGCTGTAATGACTTAATTTGCTTTTTCAGGTACACAACTTCCTGTCTCCAAACTTTTATAAATATTATTTCCTATACCTTTAGTCCATTTCTTTGTATCTTGCCTCTTTGATTTCCTGGCTTTTGTCTAAACAGTTGTCCTTCATTAGTCCCAACTCTGCTGTGGAAGGGCAAGGTGTCCTCATTGTTGGATCATGAGTAGCAGCTTTCCAGCCTTTGTTCTGTAATTTTCTCTAGGATGTTTTGAGAAGATTAGGCTCAGTTCATGCAACATCTGATGACCTAAGGAGAATCTTCCCACATAGCATCAGGATTTTTAAGTTCTGATACCAGTGGGAAGAGAAGGAAAAAGAAAGGTCCACAGAGAGATGAGAAAGTTGTAAGCTGAGCACAATGTCAAAGAACCTAGAGATGTCTTGGTAGAGACTTGGGAACAGCGTTTCAGAACTGACTGGTGAGAAGGACCTACTTGTTTTATGTAGATGGAGCAGTGACTGAAGATTCTTTCTGGGAGAGATATGATTCATATGATTCATAATCATATCATCATGTCTACAGGTAGAGTGTGGTTATTTGCCTTGGGTCCTTCTGGTCTACTCATAGTGACTTATTACTGTGATAGGTAGGTAGCCTAGGGCATGGCTGCCCCAATCTTTTTTCAGTTCAGCTTATGTGTGTTCTCCTAGAGGTGGCCTTTCTAAAATTCTCTAGATAATAGTCCCTTCCCTATGACTTTTCTTTACTGATATTGTTTCTCATTGATAGTTCCCTGAAGACAGAAACAGTTTCACTTTTGTATATATATGGCCCCCATACCTAATGCTTATTGATTGATTAAACAAATTGTAAGACCCAGTGTTAGTAACAGGAGGTCAATAAGATTTACTGAGGCAGATACTATTATTGTGTGTGTGTGTGTTACTTAGTAGGTGCCAATCTCTGGAGAAAAGCAGATTATATGAACCTTCAGGATGAGACAGTAAAAGGAGACAAAAATGGTAAAAAAAAAAAAAAAACCATTGGATTGGAATCTACACATTGCTTTGCAGGTTCATTTTTTTCCTTTTTTGAAGGTGATACATTGGAGGCATGCTTTCTCATTCCTATTCTGTAACCTACTCATTGGCATGTACCATACATACTCATTTGTGTGTACCACATAACTTCACAAAATCCGAGTTTACACAACTGTAAAATGAGAGCTAGACTCTGAACATCCATTGCAGATCAAAAACTCTGTGATGCTAAGGAGTCCCTTTCTAGAAGTCCTGTTCAGAAACTTAATACCATTTGCTCTGAGCTCAGAGTTGGCAACCAGCCTTTCCAGACAAAGAAGGCGCACGCAGACAGTGCATCTGAGTACACTCACTATGTATTCTGAAAATCAGAATGGAGGACTTTTGCCAACATAGCCTGAGATTTTTTCCACTTTGATAGCAGAGAAGGCAACTGTTTGGCAAAATCCCATCTGAGCATTTTTGTACTTTGTACTGCCTTTTTTTGATGGTTTCTGCTTTGAAGTTGGTAGTATTTGGGAAAGGCAAACAGTAGGAAATAGTGTTACCAGTAATCCCTCTGCCTGGCAGGAAGGGCTATATTTGTACCTGACAAGTCCTATGGATAGCCAAGGTTACCTCTCTGTGAAAGTACCACATAGTTGAATTATAGGATGATTTGAAGGACAAAAGACAAAGATGAAAACAAAATATATGACTGTCAGCATTCTGGGAATTTGGTCATCACCTTTCAAACACATCCAGAACCTGGTTTATTTTTTTAGCTCTGGAATGTCCTTTTTTCTGCTCTATGATGTATGTTGTAGGGAGGTCACTTCCACACAATCAATAGTGTGTTAATAAACATATTACAATGCTTTTCTTTCAAATTTCAATAGTCCTGTAGTGAAGTAAATTAGTATGATTTCTGGGTTTGATTTTTTCCATTTTGATTTCTTCTACATGCCTCAATTCCCCTCTACCAATCCCATAATCTACTACCTATGATTAGTGATCTAAATGCTTATTCCAGTGCATTTAGCCCAATCTATGTTCTCACCAATATTACCATACTGAGACTCATATTGATGGAAAATAACATTTTGATAGTATCATCAAGAATTTAATAAATACCTTTATACTGATGACTATAAAATCTTTACCTCTGCCTTAGCCTCTCAGATGAACTCTAGCCCTTCTTTACCAACTATCTATTGGACATTTCCAATTATACAATCTTTAGTCATCACAAACTCAATATGTCTAAATTAGAACTTATTATCTTACTCCAAATCTTACATTATTTATAGTTTTCCTATTTCTGTTGGGGGCACCTACAATCTTCCAGTCACCCACATTTGCAGTCTTGGAGTCATCTTTGCCTCATAACCTTCCATTCTCCTTTCATATTGAATGAATTTTCATGTCTTATTGTCCTATCTTTGTAATAACTGTCACAGTTTTCTTCTTCTTTCCTTTCTAGCAGGTCCTCAAACCTCTTTCTTAAACTATTAAAGTAGCCTCTTAATTGACCTCCCTGTTTTGAGTCTCTTCTCTCTCTAATCCATCATCTGCCAAATTGAGTAACTAATATCACAAACCACATGTCTGACTATGGTCTCTGTAGCTTAATAAGTTCCAGAGGCTTCTTTTTTCTACTATAAGAAAAATACAAGTGTTTTTAGCTTAGCAAGACTTGTAAAAGTTTTTGTTTTGTAAGCATAGCATCTGAGAACCCAGGTGCCTTTTCACTCTCACAAAAGTCTTTGACTAGCAAGGTCAAGTAGTTATGAGTGTGTACTTAATAGTTTCCTATATATTATGGATGGGTTTAGGGAGTGTGTGTATGCCTGTATATAGTCAGAAGGACCTGAGTTCAAATTCCGTCTCAGATTCTGAGGCAAATTGCTTAACTCTATTTGCCACAGTTTATTCATCTGTGAAATGAGCTAAAGAAGGAAATGGCAAAGTACTTTAGCGTCTTTGCCAAGAAAACCCTAAATGGAGTGATAAAGAATCAAGACACATGAAACACTCAATAAAAACCAAAATGATATCTTGTATTTATATGACCCTCAGTGTGCTAATTAATGAACCCATAGAGTATGGTTAGGGTTTTCTTTCTGGATTGTTTACACTACCTTCCTCATAGAACTTTTCATGATTCCTCTAATTATTAGTGCTCTTTTTCTCAAACTATATTTCATTCAACCACTTTTGATATATTTGTATTTATTGACTTTCTATTTATGTTCTGATGCATTTATATGAATTGCATATGAGACCATTTTAAGTAGGAATTGTTTCATTTTTGTATTCGCAATACAATGCAGGTATTTTAGCAAAGAATGGGTGTTTAATAAGTACATGTTGATGGATTGGATGGGAAGGACAATGACCTCCACATCAATAGAAAAGTGAGACTTGGTGGTGACAACCAAATTGGAGATCTATACAAAATGACCCCCCCCACACACCCCTCACCAGCCTTGGGATACTGCACTATTTTCATAACCATTAAAGGCTCCAGGGAGCTGATCTGTGACTTCTTTCCTGCATTTCTTTAGGGTATTTATTGATAAAGTCAGAATTTGTACCCAGTTTTTCTGACTCAAAATATAATCTTATATAAATGACTAGGTCTTATTTTTAGAAGACTGAATTGAAGAAATTCTTCTTAGATTCATGAATATATCAGTATTTATATTAGCAAGTCATTTGAAAGACTACCATTTTATATATCCATGTAAATTGAATTTAATATCCTGCTTTTTATAAGTCCACATAGCATGTACTATTTAATCCATTAGACACTTACACTTACAAATAATATGAAAATGACCAGTGTACATATAGTTTAGCCATGTTTTTCATGCAGGGAGAATAACGTTTTAACACTTACAGAATTGATTGTAAACTTCAGGGTGGTATAATTTATATGTATCTAAACAGGCCATTAGCTAAGTCAATGCTTCTTGGTTGCCAAGTGGTAACAGAATGCTAAGCTGCTTTATGCTATTACATAATTCTCTGCATTCATTTTCTCTGTCTATTTAGCTTATATCCATGCAAGGTGACTGCATTGCCTCCCTGTCCTTTTAAGGCTTAGGTGTAGCCAGAGTCTCTGAAATGGACTTTGCATGATTTTAAATAGTCTTGAGATTTTTATTGGTCTTGAAAATGCATTGCTGCAACAATTTGGCCTGTCGTGTTTAGTTAGGCCTATTGAAAGCTATAGCCCGAGTCACTTCCTAGGTGATAAGAAAATAGCAGGACCTTTAGTAGAGAAAGAGAGAAAGGAAAGTTATTGCCATAGACTGGTAGATCAATTATTTCAACCTCTTTTAGTTGGGGGGTACAAGAGCAAGGATATCCTACAGGATAGGAATTGGGTGATGCATTTGAGTTCTAATGTAACCTGTGTAACCTTGAGCAAATCACAACCCTCATGGATCTTAGTTTTGTATTCTATAAAATTGGCTGATCTGAAAAAAAAATTAGTTATAGTATCTTTCATCTCTAAATCCTATATTTCTCTGGCTTATTATTTTTTCTTCAATCAGTCAACAAGAACTTATTAAATCTTTACTATAAACCTGAACTATGTTAAGCATGAGGGATTACAAATACAAATAGAAAAATAGTTTCTACCCTCGGTAAGCTTACATTCTAACAGAGGAAAGCTATAGAAGTGATTGACAGGGATAAGGTAGAGGAAATCCAGACTATAGCCTGGAGAGGAAGGAAACAAAACTTGCACAGGCTACCTCCTTAAGAAGAGGATCTAAAGGGCATGAAGTCCTTCCAATATGCAAAAGGAGCCAACCTCAGAGACCAGAAGTCCTGGGTTTGAGTCTTGCCTCTGACACATAGTATTTGTGTTTCTCTGGTCAAGTCACTTAATCTCTTGGTGCTCCCAGGCAACTACCAAAGAGTAAGTTGCAGAATAGTTGTGATCTGTGTCAGTAGAGAGTATTTCGTCACTGGGAATACTTTACGCTAATGATATCACAGGTCTAATCCAAAAAGAAAAATTAAGACAAAATATCAAAGTTACCATACAAAGGAAATAAATGACAGTGATCTTCTCCCTCTTAACACTTCTTATAAATAATGCTCACAGTTTTCATGGAGATTTCTGTAGTTCCTTGGGGATCAAAGTCACCTCTCCCCAGATCTGAGATGTTATCATCTTTTATAAAGTCAACCTTCAGGGTACCTCCTCTCTCAGATTAGAACTTGATCTAGAATTTGCTGAATGTAGTCTTAAGTAGAACATCTGCTGCTCCTCAGATAAAACTTTGGCTTCCACCACTCTCCTTCCCTACTGTCTTCAGATTCTGTATCTATTCTAGCAAAGAATAGCACTATGGCAATGGGACCTGCCTGCTCTCCTCTTTCTGAAGTTTGGGCAACCCAACACAATTCTCTCATGGGATTTATATTTCCCCACTAGATATTCCCCCAATAATAATTCTTTCTCTTGAAAAGCCCTCTAAGCCATCTTTGAGATGATTCTGATTATCTTTTACATGATTCAGACTGAGACTTTCAACAATTTATTGGCCTTTGACATAAGGGAAGGGTAGGACAGATGGAGAAGTGGTATTTTTGTCAACCAATTCTGAGATAAGGAAGCAAATTCATTTTTGAACTGGGAGCTTAGGAAATTGAGGATGGTAGAACTAGGGAAGCAGTCTTCATTAGATTTGCATAGGGTAACACTTGGCTATATAGAATCTTCCCTGCTCTAATTGTATCATCATTAGCATAAATATGCATATGATTTACATAAGCATCTTCTCACTTCCTTTTATTTCTTGTTTTATTTTTTGCTGCACTCTCTCCTCCATCCTAATGTCATTACCTTGATTTCCTCACTCAAAAGAAACAAGATATACATTCTTTGAGTAGGGGAAGAGATACTCCAAGAATGAGGTCAAGAACAAGAATCAATAAATAGTATTCATATGATTACAATGTATTTATAACTTGTTCAGTTCAGACCTCAAAAAGTTCTCCAGAGCTCCATAGGACTTTGAGGTAGCATAGTGAATATTACATCACCAGCATGTGGTGTATATCAAATGAGAAGAACTGGGAAAACATTGTTCTTCAAAGTGAATGAGGAAACAATTGAGAACAACTCAACTTCTTTCAGTTCCTGCCACTGACAAGCTGTATGTTCTTTGGCAGGTGATTTAATCTTACTGTGTGTTAGTTCACTCATTTCTAAAACGAAAGTGTTGGGCCAGACAATTTCCAGTGTTTCCTTATGTCTTTAACATTGAATGATTATGATGGACTTTTTGATCAAGTTGGAGATAGATTTTGAACTAGGATCAGTTTCTCCAGGGCTCTGTTTCTAACTTGAATCCTGATGCAGAAAGTTATCTCAGAACAATCTGTAAAATGGGAGTAGGGCCTATTTTTAAATGTACCATGGGATTCTTTGACGTGAATGAATGTGAACTATGTAAAAGCTGCAATTTCACCTGGATGAGGGACTGTGGGTATGAGAAATTTCTCCATGAATGTAGATTACTACCCAGCTCTGACTTAGTAGAGAAGTTATTGGCTAATATAGTGGTTAAGTGATTTGTCCAAACTTACAGTTACTCTTATCAACAGCTGGATTTGAATTCAAGTTTTCCTGGCTTCAATCCACACATTCTATCCATAATACCATAGTGGTCTCTGGGTAAATTAAGATTTAAGCATTAAAGTATTAAGCACTCTTTAGCATGCTAAGTGGCAGCTGCTTATCTTATTACCCTGGGTCAAACATTTCTCCTTTAGAAGTGCTCTCTGTGATTAATTTAGACTTATCTTTAAAATTGCTCTTTTCCTACTCAGTTATCTTAATTGAGTGAGCTTACAAGGTTTGATTTGCATGTGTATAGAAGATGTCCAGTCATATAGCATATGTTGAGCTAAGGGCCACACACACAATCACAGACATGGCTGCTGATCATGTATGGGGCTCTTTGGAAATCTGGGACTGGGAGAAAATGTTTAGTAATGATGATTGCATTTGATTAGTCAACTTCAGGTCTCAATTCAGCAAACTTTATGTTTAAGGGACCATGCTCAACACTGGGAGGAATAGAAAAAAAAGTAAGATATAAGATATGGTCTCTATTCTCATAAAGTTGTTAGTCTGGTTGAAGGAAATGAGGCAAATGAGGCATGATGTGAAAAAATATAATGAGAGGTACAAAGTGCTGCAATTAATTTGGAAGGCAGTATCACTTCTGGATGATGGGATTACAGAATGATTCAGTATCAGATTATCTTTCCCTCACAAGCATTTGCCTCTTCTCAACTTTTTTATTACTGTTGAGGACACTGCCATTCTCCCAGTTACCACCCTGAATGTCCAGTCTGATATCAAGTTGTATTCCTATCTTCACAATATTTCTTGCCTACAATCTCCTTCTCTCTATTTCCCAGCTATCCTTGGGTGTGGATCTCACCACCTTATACCTAAACAATCCCTAATCCACTGACTAACTGGTCTCCCAGCTTCAAATATTTTCCCACTCCAATTTGCCTGCCAAAGATATTTTCCTAAAGTGCAGATCTGACTCCCCTATCCCTATACAATAAAGTCCAGCATTTCTCTTTTATCTCCAGGATCAGAAATGAAATATTCCATTTGGTTTTTAATGTTCTTCCTACAGTAGTCTCTTCCTGTTTTCTAGTTTATTTGCACTTTTCTAGATTTCACAAATTCTTTCATTCATCCACACTAATCTACCTTGTACATAACATTCCATCTTTTGACTTTTTACTGTTTCTTTTCACTGATTAACCCCTTGCCTGTAGTGCTCTCCTTCCCAACATCTATGGTTTCCCTAACTTCTTCCCTGACTCAGTTTGAATTACATATTTTGCAGAAGTAGAGCATATCTTCCAGTATGAAGGGAAAGAATGGTTCAGAACAGGTCCAGACCAAATTGTGATGATAATTAAATACCAGGGAGAAAAAATTTATGCTTTTTAACTCAAGAATCCAAAGTGGTTTGTCCAAACAAGAAGTGTGATCAAACTTTTTAAAAAACTTTCAGGATAGCTGTATGGAAATCAGCAAAAGAGTCAAGATCTGAAACTAGAACTTATAACTCTAAATCCAGGACATATGGTATAGAGGGAAGTACCTTTATTTTAGAGGCAGAAGTCCAGAGTTCAGATCCTGATGCTTATTACTTATATGACCTAGGATAAGTCATTTACCTTCTCTGACCCTCATCCAAAAACTGAGATCATATTTGAGATCCCTTATAATTCTAAATCTATGATTCTATGACCTCTAAGGTAACTTCTTTGTAGCCCAGAGACTAATTTAGAAGAACATAGGATGATTTGAAAGAGGGAGGAGACAAGTCAGAAGAATATTGAATAATCTGGACCAGAGGTCATAAGGAATATGATTTAGGATAGTAATGGTGATGAAAATGGAAAGGGACAGGATGAGAAATATTGCTCTGGTCAGCTTAATAAGACTTGACAGTTTATTGGAGGCAGGGGAGAAGGAATCATGTTGTGGGCATTTTGAGCCTGGGTGAATGGGAGAATGGTGTGCTAATGTGAAGAGAGCAGAAAAAGGAGGGATGACTTGTCCTACTTCCTGAAGATAGGAAATAATTATTTTCCTTAAGCACTTCAATGAGTGTTGTGATGACTGATAAGGAGCTGAGCTTAGCAGTTCTTGGCTATGGTTAATAAACCAGGGAGAATAGGTGCATGGATGTAACTTGGACAGGGAGTAAAGAACCCTCCCTTTGTTTACCTCATGTTGCTAGGGAGGAAACAGCACATCTGAAGTTGCATTGCTGGCAACTTCTTTTGGTTAATGAGGCTTCTCTGATGTCTTCTTCGCAGCAGTGATGTGAAATAGATTCTTCTGTGAGCACATATCTGGTTGGAGTATGCCACCAGAGTTCCCATCCCTCACACTTTTGATTGCCATCCTTTTTCTACCTCAGGCCCAACTTCTTATTTAACAACCTGGTCACATCCCATTGGGTTCAAGAGTCCACTGGGGAACTCAAACTTACTGTAGTTGCATTATTGACTAATGAAAATCAGAGCCAAATCTTTCAGGGTAATTGATTTTTAGTTATTGGTCAATAAACAGTACCTACAGCTAAAGAGTCCCTTGTCAGTTCAGTTAATTATCCATCTCAAGTCAGTCCACACTCAATCCATACCCAGTCCATATACCAGACCATAACTATTACAGTCTGACACTGATGTCAAAGCAAGGTTAATTTTATTCCAACTTCCTTCCTGCATGGCCCCTTTCACTACTTTATTTACAGCTTCATCCCTTTTTAAGGGTAAAGAACACTGCTTCTTATGAGACAAGATTCAAAAAGGATAATGACCAATGACATGAAATATGTACAGAGGGGACAATGGGTATCTCATTCTTTTTTCCTTTTGTATCAGGACACATGATACATTTTTGAAAAAAGCAATTCTTCAAAGTTAAACAGTTGTCAATCAATCATGTCAATAACATTGGTCACATGTCCATCACAGGTCCAGCTTACTTGGAGAAGGAAAAACTAATTTGAGAGGATCATAAAAACTGTCTTCAATACTTAAAAGGTTGTCATGTAGATTATTTGAAACCCAGAGAGTTAAACTAGGAGTAATGAAGGGAAGTTGCAAAGAGGCAATGTAAAGGGGAAAACCTTCCAATGATTAGTGCTATCTAAAAGTGGAATGGTTTCTTTTGGTGTGTGTGTGGGGGGGGGGGGGGTTGGCTTTCATTGCAAGTCCAAAATGAAGCAGTTGGATGATCATTTTTCAAGTGCTTGACTGTGTGTATTCTTTCATATATATATATATATATACATATATATGTATATAATTTATACTGGGTGATTACTAAAATTCCTTTTAACTCTGAAATTCTATGATTCTGTGATATAACCAGGGCTAGGGCATGATGAGAAAATGGGATGGGGAATGTCCACTGAATGGGAACCAGTCTCTAATTTTGAATTATCAGTCAAACAGAGCAGGCTAGAGACAAAACAAGTCAAAGATCAAATAGAAGTTTAATTTAATTCAGAATGAGGAAAATGACTTGCAAGCAAAGTGTGCTGGAGCACCGCCCCTAATGGGGCAGACCCAAGGCAATGTAAGGAGATCTCAATATCCATACCTATGACTATGAGACGTAATGGTGATAATGTGACAAGTCTGATTCATGGCAGAACTTCATGCAGGTCCAAACTCAGAGACTAATACTGGTATAAAACAATTCTTGGACTTTACACAGTTTTCAATCAATCATATAACTGTATTTTGAACTTCTAAAATCTATAGTTTGGGATCAATAACCTAATAATAATAATAATTCCTTTGGATTTATCACCATCAATTCTTGATTATCATTACTTTTAAATTTGTAGAACTGGGGTCCAACTAGATTTTTAAAACATGGAGGAAAATTCATTACCTGTGTACAGAAAGACTTGTTAATAACTTTATAAAGTGGACTCATTGTTAAGGCATTGTGCTGCTGTTCTACCTCACCCTACAATTCTTTATATTCATTTCCTAACATTAGTTTTTGAAAAGTATCACTATTCAATCTCAAGTTTTCATCGAGGAGAGAGGTAGAACATTAATTTAAAATGAAGTCACTTTTGTTTTTTTCCCACCTAAGTGCAGCTTCTTGTTCTTGTTATTCAATTTTGTCTGACTCTTCACAACCCTAATTGCAGTTTTCTTGGCAGAGATAGTAGAGTGGTTTGCTATTTCCTTCTTAAGTTCATTTTATAAATGTTGAAACTGAGGCAAATAAGGTTAAGTGAATTGCCCAGGTCATTGAGCTAAGAAAATATCTAAGGTCAAATTTGAACTCAAGTTTTCCTGATTCTAGTGTGTCACCTTGATGCTCTAAGTTTAGTTTAGGTAGCCTTTAAACAGTCAAGGGGACCTCAGTGTTCAACTACTCAAATACATGCCTAAACAAAAATCCCCTCTACAAAAATTCTTTATACAAAGTTATTTTATAGAAAATGAATAGTGTGCGGCATTGTGGATAAAGTGTTGGGGGTAGAATTAAGGTTAGGTTTAAATTTTGCCTCTGGTATTTACTGTTTGATTTTGGACAAGTCATAATCTCTGTGCCTTGAGCAATACTATAGGACTCAGTAATCTATATCAACAAGCATTTATAATAGAAAGAGCACTTATGATGCATGTTCTATGAGCCAGGGAGTATGTTCAGTTACTATGCTCAAGACATAAGGTCTAATGAATAAAAAGAATGAAATAATCCTTACTTTCAAGAAGTCTATATTCCAGTAAGTTATGGGTAGGCTGTATACAATTTGATTTGAGAAAAAGTTGCAATCATAGATCTTTCATCTATTTGCATATGGAAAGCATCTGTTATTAACTAATTTGTGTGAAGAATGGGAAAATAAGTAATCTTGTTAAATAAAAAGAATCATAAGTTCTAGCTCATGCCCTAATTTTTTCAAAAGACCTCTGTGATAGAGTGCTTTATAATACTGAAAAAATGTTTCATTTTAACCCAAAGTAATTTAATAGGGACAGCTAGGAGCATTGGCACTGGAGTCAGGAGGACCTGAGTTCAAATTCGACCTCAGACATTTAATAATTACCTAGCTATGTGCTTTCGGCAAGTCAATTAACCCCATTGCTTTGCAAAAACAAATCCAAAAAACAAAAACTAAAGTAATTGAATTGATCAATGCATTCATTTACCATATATTGACAGATATAAAAGCTCAAACACACCATTTCAGCTCATTATACAAATAAAGTATTACATACACAGTAATTACAAACCAGTGGCAAAATAAATGTAAGAACATTTAATCCCCTGAATTTTTTGTTATATAAATACCTTCTCCCATGTAGGAATACGTAAATCAAATCCACATGGAAGATCACATACTTTTCAATGTGTGATGTCCCCTCTCTCCCTACCTTTATATATCTTATAGGACTGAAATGTTCAGAATTCCCTCCCTTACAAGCTTTTGTTTTGATGAATGAATGCTAAAATTGGTTTTTGGCATTCTTATATTGCAGTTGAGTACTACATGCAGCAATTAGGGAGAGGTAAATTGTTATTATTTAGGACACTGATGTCTTCTGAGTATATTCATTTTTTTGTCACCTGTAGCAGACTTGAACCTAACTACCCAAGTACTAACTACATTTCATTTCCTCCCTTATTTTCTCTGCCTGCAGCACGAGATGAGAATGTGGCCACCTTCCGGGGCTCCGAGTACCTGTGCTATGACCTGTCTCAGAACCCAATCCAGAGCAGCAGTGACGAGATCACCCTTTCCTTTAAGACATGGCAGCGTAATGGGCTCATCCTACACACAGGAAAATCAGCTGATTATGTCAACCTGGCTCTGAAAGATGGTGCAGTCTCCTTAGTCATTAACCTTGGGTCAGGGGCCTTTGAGGCCATTGTGGAACCCGTGAATGGCAAGTTCAATGACAACGCCTGGCATGATGTCAAAGTGACCCGCAACCTTCGGCAGGTAATGGTGAAAGGGAAAAATGCCAGGAAGGCATTCTTCTTAGGTCAGTTGAGGAAGAAGCTCATGGGTCAGATGATGGGGAAGGTGGAGAGGGTGTAGGAATGCCAAACAAGTTTATAGACATATGCTAACATCTCCCCTTCTTCAAGATCATACAAGAAAAATGATCAAGGTATACGTCTTTCCACAGTTCAATTTCCATTTTTTCACTCATTATTTAAGAAAAGAAATTCAGTTGAATAGATGATAAAACTTAAAAAATACTTTCATCTCCTTTTGCTATGCTTTTCTTTAAAATCATTTCCTTAATTACATTGGATTCTTATCAGTAATATTATTGTTACATTCAATTAGAAACAGTGTTTTGTTGCTGCTTGGTAATTTTTCCTCATTTTTTTTGTTTCTGTTTTCCTTTTAAATTAAGTTAATCATTGCCATGATGTCATGATTTTAACTTACCTTCCCAAAGTCTTCCTTTCCTTTTTTTTTTTTTTTTTTTGCTTTTGCCCTTTAGCTTTGGAATTGATTGGCCAGAATCTCTCTGAATTCCTCTGTTTCTCTGTTCTTTGGTGCCGTGGTCCTACTTTATTGCTCATGTCTCTGGCTACGAGACTCTTCAGTTGTCTGGGAGGCCTGGAAAGTGGAAGGACCCAAATTAAAAAGTCAACTTTGGAGCAGCTTTTCCTGGTTCAGTCCGTGCTGGGGAACTCCCATCGCTTGCCTAATCTAAGCCAGGCAACTCCGTCAGGTGACAACGCTCTTAGCTGAAGAGCCCTATCAGAGGGAAACTGTTTTCATTTCTAATCAAAACGTATCCCTCTATTTCCTTAAATGTCTCTAGTCAAGGTCAGTGGATATCCTGGCATCTATGTCTTCATGTTGCAAATTGGAGATTTAAAAAAAAACTTGTTTATAAATTTATCATCTAACTCAGATGGGACGCATTATTGATGTCTTATTAATCAGTAAACACTATGTGAGTGCTCCCAAAATGGACTTGTCAATTTATCTTGACCAATTTAGTGTCCCATTAATTTAATATGTAGACAAGGGTACTGACAGGAGTTTGCATATGTTTACTGGCTGATAAAGGAGTGATATATATTGCTGAATGAATAACAAAAGTTTATACAGTACTCCTAATGTCCCTTCTCAGGTCAAGGAATGCCAGGTAAGCATCCTACAGGACGTTATTCCATTTGTGATGAAGGGACCAAGCACTATGTAACTAACAGCTTCTAATCATCTTATTATATTCAGATAATTCATTTTGGAATCATTACTCTGATTTTCTTCTGAGGTCAAGAACCTCTAGTTTTGATGCTTTCTGAAATTTTATTTTTATTTTTTCTTCTAGTGAGACCTCAGCAAGTAAGAGGACTCATATAAAATTCCCATTTGCTGAAATATTAGGGACTGATACTTTTGAACTGTAGGGATCAGGCTGGAAAGTGGAAATATGAACTTTTTTCCTGCTTTGGCTGTTAACTTTGACTGGCAGGTATACAACAATACCCTTGAGGTATTTGGCTTGTGATGAGCTAGTACTTTTGGATTAGGAGTAGAAACAATTTCATGATCCTCATTAACCAAACAAATGTTTTCTAACTACTCTAATATTTCACCTGGTTTAGTCTTGCAACCTACTGGGAAATATTTAATTTAGACAAAATGGATTTGGCTTCATCTATACTATAAACAAGTTTAAGAAATGCATGCTCTTAAAATGAAATCATTCTTTAGACACAGAAGTAATTAATGCTGAGAAGAACTAACTCTCATTGGACTATTATTTTACTTGATTGATGGCAGCTTTGGAAGCCACTTAAGTTAGACTCAGCCTTGTTCCAGGACATGGAGTCAAGTCTCTGGGGTTCTGTCATCAGCATTATACATAAACTCTCCCTGTGACCTTGGGCAAGTCACTTACTTAACCTTGTGTATCATGGTTCCCATCTGTGAAATGGTGATTGCAACACTTTCCAGCCATGTAGGTGGCTAAAAATGCAAAGCACCTTATGTTCCATAAAGATTATGATCTCATCTGTGTCTAGGTACCACATTCTTTGTGACATCCATATAATTCACAGGACTGTGCATTATACCTTGAAGGTGACTTTGTCTGTCCAATGCCAGGGTTTCATTTAAGTAAAAATGGCATGAGCATTTTTTCACTGCTCTCACTCCAGTGAAATCTATTGGAGGAGCTGTTTGAATTCTGTGTATCTCTTGGCAGAAGGAATGTTCAACTCTCATGGGGAAAGTGTACCCAAAACAGTCGTGCTTCATTGAACCCCTGACTACATCTGTGTGGCCAAAAGAATTTTTCTGAAGAGATGAAGAAGTTGGGGGAGAAAAGAGTTGATTTTTAAAGTGTGATCAATTAATAATAAATAATATAGTGAATTAAAGATTCATATTTTAAGTTTTCCAAGGATAAGTTTAGAGATTTGGGAGTCCCCCAGTTTTTTCTACTAGCAGGTGATGGGTTTACTCCTAAATATTTAATAGCCAGATAATAGCGAACTTTCTGATTTTTATCAAGAAGATTAAATTACTTTCCTAGCAAGTAATCTATTTGAAGGAACTGAAGGATCACTTTCAGTTTCTCCAAGGCATTCTTTGCTAAAGACAGTGGTTTCAATTTTTTCTTTTATTTTTACATGTCTTTGGGATAGTCTCTGATTCATATTCTGTCTTTAAGCAAAGACAGAATCAAAATCAGTAACTACTTATGTTTTGAATGCAAGCAAGCCGTATAGAATCCTGAGCTGGGTCATTAAACTCTGACTGATTTTCACAGACCCTTACCTCTTGTGGTTGAAACCATGGGACTTTAATCCCCATTACCATAAGGGTTGTTTTATCTCTGTGTCCCCAAATTGTCCAGACTACATAAGCCAAAGTGGTACTACTAACTTCCCAGTTTAAGGCTCTGTTGGCAGTTTAGTAATCCAATTCAATCTAGCAAGCATTTATTTTATTAGCAGCAAATGGAGCTGATCCAATCTATTAAGAGATTGTATTTTAGAGTTCTCTGGGTAAGATTTAACTTTCCTGGTACACACCCTACACATCTCAAAAGACATTTAAAAAGAAAAAGCAAAGCAAAAATGGAAAACCCTGCTAAAGATAGAGGGACTTTGGGCCAGGACAGGAAGGGATTGGAATCCAAAAGATGCCATTTTTGGTCCAATGGCAGATAAACTAGATTCTGACTTATACTGGACAGTGAAGACAATTACAAGCTTCATGGTGAGTTCTGAATGCAAGGGTATTTTATTTATTCCTTTAATGTCTCTAAATTCCTTCAATGTCCCTAAAAATCAAGGGAGCAGACTTCATACCTACATACCATCCTGGAGTTCTAAGGATGGTAAAGACTAAGAAGGTAAAACATGTGAGATTCAGTTGTTTCTAATCTCTCAGGCAAGGGGAAAAGGATGTCCCAAATGTATTGGGTTCTTGGCAACATCTGCCTAGATACATATTTATATCAGCATATTGCACAATAACTTAATGGAGTCTTTTCTTACAGTGTAAGTGTGCTAGGGGGTGGGAATGGGAAAAGGGGCAGATTTTGCTCTCGAGAAGTCCTGCAAAGTAAGTATTATGCTGATTTTAAATGGAATGACATTTGGAACAAAGGAATGAATGGTAATCAGAAAAAAAAAGAAAAGAGGGAAATGGAGGCAGCAGGGAGGAATGTGGCTTCTCTCCCTGTGCCCAAAGTGACAGTTTCCCATAGAGTCCTGCTCACATTGTCTTCCCCTCTCTCTCTCTCTTTCTGTGTTGGGTGCCTTTTTTTGAAAGACTAACACGAGATCATTCATGCAATGTGTCATTTTACTAACCGACTAATGTACTAACACCCTAACGACTCATCTTTGTTTTTAGTTTTTTTAATTAACAATCGTTCTGTTCACAATTTTTTAATTTCCTTTCTTCCCCCTTTTCCGCAAAGCACTCAGGCATTGGACACGCTATGGTAAACAAACTACATTGTCTGGTAGATATCATTCTTATTGTCTCTTTTTTTTGGGTTTGCCGTGTGTTTACTCCCTTTTCCTCCCTGAGCTCCCCTTTTGTCCTCTTTATACTTCTTTTATTTCTGTTAAATTAAATAAAGACAACTTTTACAAATATTTTCAACCTTTTCTTTACAAAAACAAACTGAAGAAGAACATCACTGTTCTAGAAAAATGGGACTTAGTTTATTTGGGGGTGGAATGGGGAATCCATTTTTTTTTCACTTTTTTCTCTTTATTTTTCCAAGAGATCTAAAGAACTGAGTAGTGTCTAAGTTTATTTTACTTCCTTTCCTTTGTTCCTTCCCTTCTCTTCCATTATTTTCCTTCTCTTCACTACCCTTCCCTTCCCTTTCCTTCCCTTCCATTTCCTTCTCCTTCCTTTCCGCTTCCCTTTACTTCCCTTCCATTCCCTTCTTTTTTCCCTTCCCTTTTCCCTTTCTGTACCTCTTCTTTGTTATTTTCTTTCTTTTCTTTTCATCTCTAAAGGATTAGCTCAGAAGAGCACTAGAGCCTAAAGTTTATTATGGCTGATGTCTCCCTTCTTTATCTCTTTTTCAATCTTCTTTTCTCCCCTTGCTACTCTTTATCCCCTTCCTCCCCTCTCCCCACCCCCCCTCCCCTTACTCTTTCCCATTTGTTGTGTCAATGGCTGCCATCGATCAACTGGTTAGGGAAGTTGTCTCTCTCCTTCCTGTCCCTCTCTGACCCCCATTCCCCTCTTTCACCTTTCTCCCCAATGGTGGCCAAAACGATTTCTGCAATTGTGTTCTTCCTCATCCCCCACCCTCCATTCAATCTCTGCATGGCATGTTCCTGTCTCGTGATTTCAACATCAGCATTATCATTTGTTTCCTTCATTTTCCTACTTGTCACTAACAAATTCTATAAACTTCATTTCATTTTCTTCTCTCTCTTTCTCCTAATCCTCCTTCATTTTCCTCACACTCTTCATATATTTTGGGATTGGGTTGAACTTTTTTTCTTTCTCTCTCTCTCTCTCTCTCTCTCTCTCTCTCTCTCTTGCAAGAAGGCAGGAAGGGGGAAGGGTATCTTTTTTTTTTTTGAGTTTTGGTTCCCATTTTGTTCTTCATTTTTCTTAGTGCATGCAAGTGTGAAATGAATCTTCCTTTCATTTAACTTTCTCCTCTGCCTTCCCATCCCTCATCTCTCTTCTTCTTCCTCTCTTGCCTCCAGATAATTTTAGCATGGGCGTGTCAGAGTATGGTGTGTGCACGCTTTGCGACCTCTATTTTCTCTTTCTATCCACTGCTTCTCATGAATTTTGGGTGTGAGGGCACTCTCTATTCTTTTGAGGGGAATCACTTCTTTCTTTCTTTTTTTTTTATTTTGGTGATTTACCACCTCAATCTTTTCTTTGTTACAAGTTCAACTTTCTGTTTGGGATTTTTTTTTTCTTTTTCTTTTGGTGGTGGTGGTTGTGGTGGTGGTGATGGTGGTGGTGGTGAAGATAATATTAGCTAGGGGTGGTCAGGGGTTGACATCCTGGGACAGTCCATGGCATGCCTCATCCATAACATATTTCAAAAGTGAGACTTTTCTCCCTTCCTTTCCCTGAATGCATGTTTGTCAGTGTGCTGTGAGCCAAAAACTAAAACCAAAAAAACACACAAACAGAAAACCCCAAACTAACCAAAAACAAACCCCATTGTTGAAATGTCTCCTTCACTGTTTTTTTCACTAACCACCATAAATAACAATCATTTTTTAAAAAAATGAATAATCATTTTAACAATGACCTGAGACAAGGGATGTCCATCTTCTAGCCTGCCTGAAGAAAGAGCCTAACAAAGCTGAACAAGTCTTCAGCCTAGCAATAACAATAAACTATCAAAAGGTTAAGAAAAGGAAAATTAGAGATTTATTCTTGGGAAGGAAGGCAGACCAGAAAATGGAATTTGGCTGAACATTCCAAAACAAGAATCCTCACCAAAACTTTAAGAAAAGTGATAAGAAAGGTAGGGACAGCACTACATCCTTCACTAGACTGTAAGGTCATTGCTGGGATTTTCTTTTTTTCCCCTTCTATCCCTCAAATAGGTGACAATTTCAGTGGATGGAATCCTCACCACAACAGGATACACTCAAGAGGACTACACAATGTTGGGCTCAGATGACTTCTTTTATGTGGGAGGGAGCCCCAGTACTGCCGACCTACCAGGCTCACCTGTCAGCAACAACTTCATGGGCTGTCTCAAAGAGGTAATTTTTTTAAATCTGGTTTTTATTGTCTTCTTATGTGACCATTTAAGAAGAATATATATATATATATATATATATATATATATATATATATATATATATATATATATATATATATAAATATATATATTATATATATCAATGTGAAATATTTCTAAGTCTACTCTTTGACCTCCTTTGGAAAACTACAGATTGTAATGGAAAGAATAATGGATGGAAAAGATGATAATATGAGTTTTAGTTCTAGTATATCTGGGGACCAGGGAAGGTCATGTAATTTGTTTGTGCCTCAGTTTTTTTGTTTGTAAAAAGGACATGGTAATATCGACTTGTTCTTCACAGAAGACTGACATTAAGATTAAATGCAATTATGCATATGTATACTCTTAGTATGCTTGCTAAACAAGCGTTAGATATGATCATATTCTCTTTGGCAACTAGTGGCACTACTGATAAATCAGATTAGAGTTAAATCCTTAAGCTTATAGACAGTTAAGATTTTTGGCCAAACTAGACACACAAACACACATTTCCTATCAAGAGTAAAAGAAGAATCAAATAGGTAGCACAGTACTGAAGTTAAGAGGACCTGAGTTCAAATTTGATCTTAGATGCTTGATACTTAACTAGCTGTGTGATCCTGGACAAGTTATTTCACCCTGATTGCCTTGCCCCCACCCCCAAAAAAAGTGAAAGAGAGGATTCTTTCCTAAACATACTTTTTTGCCGAATAGGTTTTACATTGGGAGAGAATTTACTGTATTTCATGACTATGAATTGAAGACATTCTTCTTAGAGACAACAACAACAACAACAAAAAGGCAGTAGACCAATGGGCCTCTGTTGTTCAGAGTTCAGAGAATTAATGGATCTTTGTTAGGTGCGAACAAAATCTTTATGGTCCAGTTTTGATTCATAGATTCTGAGTTAGCTTGAGATAAAAAAAAAATTTATATAGAATACTGCTGATCTCAACACAGTATTA
The DNA here is from genome assembly GCF_037893015.1 of Macrotis lagotis. Taxonomy (NCBI): domain Eukaryota; kingdom Metazoa; phylum Chordata; class Mammalia; order Peramelemorphia; family Peramelidae; genus Macrotis; species Macrotis lagotis. The sequence continues at coordinate 244,289,413 of NC_133661.1, read as the reverse complement.
GTGAGAAGCTCATATTCTACATTGAATCCCACCTGAACTAAGCTCAAGTATATCGAAGTACTGTATTAGTTTTTCTTTTTCTTTTTTTTTTTTTTTTTGCAAGGCAGTGGGGTTAAGTGGCTTGCCTGATGGTAATCCAGAGTCATTATAATTTAAGGAAGGAAAAGTAGGGAAGGAATAGTAAGCTGCTGTTACAGTCTAGTTATGAGATAATGAGGGTCAACATGAGGATAGTGGCAGTGTCAGAGAGAAGGGGCATATATGAATTGTTACAAAGGATAAATGAAAGGATTTGGCATTATATTCTGCTCCTTCCTATGTCCTGCCTATATATACTCCTTCTAACAGTTCTTATAAATGAGAAATTTCATATGAGTTATCAATATCTTCTTTCCATGCAGGAATACAAACAGTTCAATATCATTAAGTTCATCATAGTTAGTCCTTCTCTTCCCCCACACCCCCCATGGTTCACCAGAATCCTGTACTTGGAGATCAAATTTCTGTTCAGCTCTGGTTGTTTCAATAGGAAAGTTTAAAAGTCCTGTTTCATTGAAAATCCATCCTTTTTCCTTGAAAGAGAATGTTCAGTTTTGCTGAGTCGTTGATTCTTGGTTGTAAACCAAAATCTTTTGCCTTTTGGAATATAATATTCCAATCCCTTATGAGCCCTTAATGGAGATGCTATCAGATCCTGTGTAATCCTGACTATGGAGCCTCAGTAGTTGAATTGTTTCTTTCTGGCAACTTTTAGAATTTTCTCTTTGATTTGGGAGTTTTAGAGTTTGGCTATAATATTCCTGGAAGTTTTTCTTTTGGGATCTCTTTCAGGAGGTGACCAGTGAATTCTCTCGATTTCTATTTTACCCTCTGCTTCTAGGATCTCAGGACAATTTTGCTGTATTATTTCTTGAAAAATGAAGTCTAGGCTCTTCTCCTGATCATGGCTTTCAGAAAGCCCAATAATTTTGAAATTATTTCTTCTCTATCTGTTTTCTAGGTTTGTTGTTTTTTTTTTTGTTTGTTTTTGTTTTTTAGGTTTTTGCAAGGCAAATGGGGTTAAGTGGTTTGCCCAAGGCCACACAGCTAGGTAATTATTAAGTGTCTGAGACCAGATTTGAACCCAGGTCCTCCTGACTCCAAGGCCGGTGCTTTATCCACTACGACACCTAGCTACCCCTGGTTGGTTGTTTTTCCAATGAGATTATTTCCACATCTTCTTCTAATTTTTGGCTTTTTTGGAAGAGTTTTATTTCTTCCTGATTTCTTGCAGAGTCATCAACTTCCTTTAGTTCCATTCTGCATTTGAAGGAGTTATTTTCTTCAGAGAGCTTTTTTATTTCCTTTTCCAGATGCCCAGTTCCTCTTTCTTAAGACATTCTTCTCCTCATTTGCCTTTTGTTTTGCTTTTTTCCATTAGGCCTAAACTGGTTTTTAACATATTATTTTCTTCAGTATTTTTTTATATATCTTTCACCAAGCTGTTGATTTGGTTTTCATGATTTTTCTGCATCGCTCTCATTTCTCCTCCCAATTTTTCCTCCATCTCCCTTAATTGCTTTTCAAAGTCTTTTTTGAGCTCATCCATAGTCTGAGCCCATTTTCTATTTTCCTTGGAGGTTTTGGATATGGAAGCTTCGATTTTGTCATCATCTGAGTATGTGTTTTGATTTTCCATGGGACTAAAGTAATGGTCAGATTCTTCTCTTTCTGCTTACTCATTTCCTCAGCCCAAGACAGCACTTCCAAGGCTTTGGGGGTTTTTTTGGGTCACTCTACTGGGAACTTTATTCCTCCAGTGTCTTATGCTCTCTTGCTTGTGCTTTGATATGTAGATGGACCTTGTACTTCCTTCTGCCCTGGAGCTATAAGGAGGGATCCAGCTTAGCTACTTATTATGGAAGCCCAAACTGCAAACTGCATCTGAGTGCAGGCTAGCAGTAGAGTCCTATCGAGAGGGAGAGCAGAGAAATCTCTGCAGACTTCCCTTACCGTCTCTGGGAGCACAGGCTGCTTTCTCCAGATTCTCGCTGCAGATTCTGCGGCTTGTGCTCCGTGCTCCACCCTCATTCTGGCATAGCAGCATTCTCTCACTACCCACTTCAAGCTGTTGCTGGTGATCTCTGGACTGGGCTGGGCTGCTCTGCACTGTGGCCATGGCTTTTTTCCCAACCTCCCCCCCAGTGAAACATACCTTTCCCATAGAACTTCTAAGTTATCTTGGGCTGGGAAAATGTGTCACTCAGTCTTTCTGTGGGTTCTGCCCCTCTAAATTTTGGATAGAGTCAACATTTGTTGGCTTTTGGAGTTTTTTTGGTGGGGGGGAGTTCCTGGGAAATGCTACCTTCACGCTGCCATCTTGGCTATGCCCTGCTTCCCTATGGTTTTGAATGACATTATTCATATTTCATCAGACACTGGAGAGCCTATGAGCCTTTTAGATTAGATTCATAATCACTTAAAAAATAGACTCAACTGACCATGGAGGTCTAAGATATACAACTGATTTGGTGTCATGCTATAGAGTTTACTTATTGGGGTTTGTATATATATATATATATATATATATATATATATATATATATATATATATATATATATATATATACATACACATACATGACACCATAAAAATGACAACATAAAAAATAAACACACAAGCAGCAAGCATATATCTTGGACAGACATTGCAAATGGTCTGTGAGCTGGATCTGGAATTGAACAGGAAGAGTAATGCTGACTGCCTTGTCTTTGAGTCCTAACAACATTCTTTTAATGATCCCCAAGCTTCTCCCTGAAGCAAAGGCCCATATTTCTGAAACCAATATCTTTTAGTGATGTTATATAGCTATGAATCATGGAACAATATTGGCTCCGAACCACTGAAATATCACCCAAAGGACAATGGAGAGGTGAATGATGGACATGAACATGCAGGAACACATTTTAAACAAGGAATTATTTAGGATAAATGGAATAAAGGATGGCATCAGAAAGTATAAACCTGGAGGAAAATACAAGGGCTTGTGAGCGCGCGCGCGCAAGAGAGAGAGAGAGAGAGAGAGAGAGAGAGAGAGAGAGAGAAAAGCTAGCCAAAGGACAGTCAGCAAAAGCTATCAATATCAGCATAATGTCATGAAATGTACAGAAGATGCACAGTCATGGAGTCATGTCTTTGTGTGTGTGTGTGTGTGTGTGTGTGTGTGTGTGTGTGTGTGTGTGTATAGAAAAGACATATAAATGAATTAATGAAAATATGTTTAAAAATCTGTGGTTGTATTATAAGTACTGGGGACATAAATAGAAAAGAGAGACAGGAAACTCACATTTTATTTGTGGGGAAACATCGTAGAGAAGGTTCAGCTGCAGGAAGATAGTCAGTGTCTAGAGTGGCTACTCCTCAGAATTCATGGGCAGATTAAATGACAATGTTTGAAGGTCTGGAGAACATATATATATTCAAGTCCTTTGGTCCACCTGAAAGGCATTGGAGAACCTAATTAAACACTACTGGGAAAAGAAGAATGGGTCTAAGTCACAGTGGAGTGGGGAGGCTAGATGACTGCTAGCCCAGAGAGATCATCTTGTCAAGAAAAAGAGGGAAGGACTATTGTCAGGAGATTTGGAAAGGACTCCTCATAACAAAGGCTCTTGTTGGATTCTCTGGCTTCTGAAAGATATCTTAAACTTTAGTACAACATTGGCAATAAACATTAACACCACAATTATCTGCCATGCTTAAGAACTATACTGTTGAACATTAGCTGAACATTAATAGATTTATTCTATGAACCTGTCCTAGGCACAGATTCCACTATATAAAGTATGGAGGAACTAGACTTTAGAACTATTCCTACCATTGGTTAGTAAAGACCTTTTCCCCTCAAGGTCTACTGCACTTTACATGTAATACTATGTATCGTAATTACAGCTGCATTTGTTTGTCTTGTCTTCTTCATTAGATTGTAAAGACTATAGGGCATTAGTTCTGCCATAGCTAAGCTTTATGCCTTTGTCTAGCACCTATCATGCATCTACCTTACTCAGTAGGTACATAACATTTTTAGATGAAGCTGAAGAATAATAATAATAATGTTCTCAATCATTAAACACTTAGAAACCCGTAGCTAGTCAAGACCTAAATGGGTAGTATAGTAGTAGTAGTAGTAGGAATATTGGATTCAGTGTCAGAAGGTCTGGTTTTAAGCATGACTCTCATTTATTAGCTGTATGACTAAGGGCAGGTCATTTTATTATTCTGTGCCTTAATTTTCTCATCTATTAAATGAGAACAATAATACTTATGCTATCAAACTTGTAATGTTTTATGAGGCAAATGATTTTCATATAAAGGTATTTATATATATGTGTGTGTTAGATATAATTAGGTATTTTATTCACACACACATATATGTATATATAATGAACCACAAATTCTATTTAAATTTGAATCTCCATTCACAGAAAGTAGGGTTTGTTTCATTCTTAGTACTTGGTGGCTAGCATAGTGCCTGCCACATAGTAGGAGCCTGATAATGTCTTGTTGATTGATCTACTAATGAAAGGAATCTCTACTTTGGGAGGTTTTTTTTTTGAAATTTTATTTTTCCAAATACATGTTATGAAAATTTTTCAACATTTATCCATATCCATATGCATATTTTTAAGTTACAAAATTTCCTTCCACCCTCCCTTCTCCTCCTCAGCAGTGAACAGTCAGGTTAATATTGTACATGCACATTTTCATTAAATACGTTTACAAATTAGTCATTAAACAGTAAACACATTTACAAATTCGTCATTTTACATTTTGGTCATTTTGGTATGAAGAATTAGGATTAAGGGAAAGAAATACATGAGATATTTTTTAAAAAGTGAATATCATATTCATCAGATTCTGAAGGGTTTTTTTTTTAAATCTGTATACTTTGAAAGAGTCTTTATTCTATATAGTTAAAAATCTTATTATACAACTACTATATAAGATACTGAGATAATGTGCCAGGAATTGGAAATGCAAAGAAAATCATATTTAAGCAAAATTTTCATAGGAATTTTCCCACTTCTGAAAAACAAAAAACCTTTCATAAATTAGGAAAAGAATGCTTTGAAAAAACCAAAAAAACGGGGGCGGGGGAGCTGCTAGGTGGCGAAGTGGATAGAGCAGCAGATTCAGGAGTACCTGAGTTCAAAGCCGGCTACAGACACTTAGTAATTAACCTAGCTGTGTGGCCTTGGGCAAGCCACTTAACTCCATTTGCCTTGCAAAAACCTAAAAAAAAAAAAAAAAGAATGCTTTGAAATGTGTAAGAAGTGACACCTATTTAAGGTACTGGATAGAAATATTACACTTTAAAAGAAGTTTAAAATGGGATAATTGGGAAGTTTAAATTAAGTGCAAATCAAATTCAGTTAACAATTTAAATTTTATTTTTTTTAAAAGTTCATAGGTTCTTCTACAGATACCTTTGTTGACTTTAACCCCTGCCTTGGTAACAAAGATTTTGCTGTCATTTGGCATCTGTTCAGACATAGGCTTCTATCCTTCCTTCCTTCCTTCCTTCCTTCCTTCCTTCCTTCCTTCCTTCCTTCCTTCCTTCCTTCCTTCCTTCCTTCCTGATTCTAAATTCACATTTGTAATTCAGTATCAATCCAAATCAACCAGTGTTTTTCTCATGCAAATACACTCCTAGGCATGCTATTAAGTCAACAATACACAGATAGTGGCATCCTTCCTCTTATTTCCTAAATGATGATTGACTTAGTTATAATCACAGGATTTGAGTTCACTTGTAAGGTTTCACAGATGAAGTTGTTTCCCATGATATTCTGAGACAAATATTCCTAGGTGAGTATGATAATTGTGAAGCCTCAAGCTAAATGACTTTCTTGTAACCTGCTTCATTCCATCTTGTCCTATCAGTAGTCAAATCTGCCACTAATTCCCTATCCATATGGTAAAAGAGATGTAGAACACAAAGTCTGGACAGGCATGACCAAGAAGAAAACTACTCCTGGGGGTATGGGATGAACCTCCAGCCAGAATGAGAAACTGGACCAGTTTGTGGCAGCTGCTCTTTGAGTAATCTCCAGATTATTTCCCTTAACCTCTTAGAAATAGGATTGTCCCTAGTCAGACTGTGAAATGGATGAAGGGTTATTATTCCCTTGTTATCTTCCATTTCAGCATTACTCTTCCCTTTTCCATCCCTGCCCAGGCACCTATTGCTTTCATGATCAAATTGTGATCCAGTGAAAAAGCAATCTTGGATCCTAAGAATAGCTAACATTTATATAACACTTTATATAGTACTTTATATTCTATAGTACTATATTCTATAGTATCTATATTCTGTAGTACTTTATATTCTATAGTACTATATTCTATAGTATCTATATTATATAGTACTTTGTATTGTTTTATGTGATCCTGTGAGATAGGTTTTGTTATCCTATTTTATAGATCCTATTATAGGTGAGAAAACTGAGACTGAGAGAGACAAAGCAACTTTTTCAAGGTTATTCAGCTTGCAAGCACCTGAGGCAAGATCTGAAATTAGATCTCATTTAATTAATATACCTACTTACCCACCTACCTACCAATTTACCTACCTTTCTCCTCTTTCTTTCTTTCTTTCTTTCTTTCTTTCTTTCTTTCTTTCTTTCTTTCTTTTTTCTTTCTTTCTTTCTTTTTCTTTCTTCCTTCCTTCCTTTCTTTTCTTTTTCTTTTGTTTTTCCTTTCTTTCATTCTTCCTTTTCTTCGTTCTCCCTTTCCTTTCTTTTGTTCTTTCTCCTTCCTCCCTTTCTCTCTCTCTCTCTCTCTCTCTCTCTCTCTCTCTCTCTCTCTCTCTCTCTCTCACACACACACACACACACACACACACACACACACATCCCTGCTGAGCACTGAGAATATACAGAAAGGCAGGTCTCTTCCCATTAGGGGCTCATATGCTATTAGTAGAAGTAACAGATATGTATATATATATATATATATATATATATATATATATATATATATATATATATATATATACATTTATATAGTTATCCCTTCCACATTGAGGGAGTTAGGGGGGCACAGTGCCCCTGCAATTGAAAAATCCATATAAAATTTTGTCCTTCCCTTTGTACCAGAGAAAAATTCTGATTTATTATGATATTAAAAAGAAAAATGCTGGTATTTTATAATACTACACATATATTCTATGCATTTCTGAATTTCATTTGCTGGCCTTTGTGTGTCATCTGTGGCTTATGCAGAATGCCCCCAATATTGCCATTTAATTTATTATGCTGACCTGAGTTATAGCAGAACTCATGGGAAAAAGTCCAGTGGGGAAGATATAAGATATATACAATGTAAAAGATAAGTACATGTAAATAGAAGATATTCCCATAGGGAAGGGTCTGTCAATAGAGGGATGGAAAGGGCTTCCTGTAGAATGTGAGATTTAAATCAAAGGAAGTCTGAGAAACTGAAGTGAGGAGTCAGAGCATTACAGACCTGGTGGACCCAATGCACTAAGTTGGGGGGTGGAATATCATGTGTAAGGAATGGCAAGATTAGTCTAACTGAATCATAGATTATGTGGAATCTTCTCAAGGGTAGAACAACTGGAAAATTAGGAAAAGGCTAAGTTGTGAAGGCTTTTAAAAGCAAAACATAGAATTTGATCCTGGTGGATGACAGGAAGTTTATTGAGGAGTTTATTGAGTTGGGGGGGGGTCACATTCAGAACTTTGCTACAGGAAAATCATTTTGACAGTTGAATGGAGGATGGATTGGAGTGTCAAGACACTTGAGACAGGGTTACCAATTAGGAGGAGGCCATTGAAATAGTACAGATAAGTAGTGATGAGGACTTGTTACAAGACTAGTGAATGTGTGAGTGGAGAGAAATGGACATATATGAGAGATATTATAAGTAAAAAGGACAAGACAACAGACTGGACATGTGAGGGTGAATTTGAGTGAGGAGTCAGATGATTATTGTTAATTAAGGCATTGTTGGTATAGTAGAAAGAGCATTGATTCTAGTCAGGAAATCTTGGTTCAAATTCTTCACTTGATACTTCTTTTTTTTAAAATTTTTTTTTTACAATTTCCCCCCAATCTTACTCCCCCCCCCCCAGAAAGCAATCTGTCAGTCTTTACTTTGTTCCCATGTTGTACATTGAGCCAAACTGAGTGTGATGAGAGAGAAATCATATCCTTAAGGAAGAGACAAGAAGTCTAAGACGTAACAAGATCAGACAATAAGATATCTGGTTTTTTTTTCTAAATTAAAGGGAATAGTTCTTGAACTATATTCAAACTCCAAGGCTCTTTCTCTGGATACAGATGGCACTCTCCTTGCAGACAGCCCAAAATTGTTCCTGATTGTTGCACTGATGGAATGAGCGAGTCCATCAAGGTTAAACAGCACCCCCATATTGCTGTTAGGGTGCACAGTGTTTTTCTGGTTCTGCTCATCTCACTCAGCATCAGTTCATGAAAATCCCTCCAGGCTTCCCTGAAATCCTGTCCCTCCTGGTTTCTAATGGAACCATAGTGTTCCATGACATACATATACTACAGTTTGCTAAGCCATTCCAATTGAAGGACATTTACTTGATATCCAATTCTTTGCCACCACAAACAGGGCTGCTATAAATATTTTTGTGCAAGTGATATTTTTACCCTTTTTCATCATCTCTTCAGGGCATAGACCCAGCAGTGCTATTTCTGGGCCAAAGGTATGTACATTTTTGTTGCCCTTTGGGCATTGTTTCAAATAGCTTTCCAGAAAGGTTGGATGAGCTCACAGCTCCACCAACAGTGTAATAGTGTCCCAGATTTCCCACAACTCTTCCAGCAATGGTCATTATCCTTTCTGGTCATATTGGCCAATCTGAGAGGTATGAGGTGGTACCTCAGAGAAGCTTTAATTTGCATTTCTCTAATAATTAATGATTTAGAGCAATTTTTCATATGGCTATGGATTACTTTGATCTCCTCATCTGTAAATTGCCTTTGCATATCCTTTGAGCATTTGTCAATTGGGGAATGACTTTTTGTTTTAAAAATATGACTCAGTTCTCTGTATATTTTTAGAAATGAGTCCTTTGTCAGAATCATTAGTTGTAAAGAATGTTTTCCAATTTACTACTTTTCTTTTGATCTTGGTTACAGTGGTTTTATCTGTGCAAAAGCTTTTTAATTTAATGTAATTGAAATCATCTAGTTGGATTTTGGTGATGTTCTCCAACTCTTCCTTAGTCATAAACTGCTCCCCTTTCCATAGATCTGACAGGTAGACTAGTCCTTGATCTTCTAATTTGCTTATAGTATTGTTTTTTATGTCTAAATCCTGTAACCATTTGGATCTTATCTTGGTAAAGGGTGTGAGGTGTTGGTCTAATCTAACTTTCTTCCATACTAACTTCCAATTATCCCAGCAGGTTTTTTTTTTTTTTCAAAGAGGGAGTTTTTATCCCAATAGCTGGACTCTTTGGGTTTATCAAACAGCAGATTATTATAATTGCCTCCTGCTTTTGTACCTAGCCTGTTCCACTGTTCCACCACTCTATTTCTTAGCCCAAACCAAACAGTTTTGATGACTGATGCTTTATAATATAATTTTAGATCAGGTAGGGCTAAGCCAGTTGATACTTCTTCCTAGATGTTAGGCAGCTCACTTATCTGTTCCTTATCTGTAAAATGAGAGGTTAGGTCTTGATGGTTTTGAAGTAATTCCAGTTCTTGCTCATATGCTCTAACCTCATTCTCTCAACGACAGTTGTAGGTATTTTCTCCACTAACATAGATACGGTCACTAGTCCTTAGCAAATGGCTTTGGGGAGTTTCTGGGTTGGGAAAATTTGTCCCCCTATAGCTTCTAAAGAAAACAAAATCCCATTTGTGCAGTCAATATCTGAAGCCTTTTCAACTTGGTATAGGACATGATAGAATTACCTTCTACTATCATAGCCTATGACAACCACTACTTCAGAAGTGTCAGATACTGTATGCAGCCCACAACACTCCTAGAATGGCCAGAACCAGATTAAAATGTAATTAGGAAATATTAATAAAATAAAAATATAAAATAGATAATTTAGTATGTATCCGGCATTGATTATCATGAATTGTTTTAGTAGCTTCTCTTTCTTCTTGAATTTGACACCATTGCTCTCCCTATCACAATGAGGACTGATCCAGTCTCATTGACTGTGTGCTTTTAAAGTATGTTACATTTTTATACTTTTTAAGTATTTATAACAGATATTAATACTTTCTACTAACTATTTAAAGGTCAATTACACAAAGAATTGTATTTTGTTTAGTCATGTCATGAGCCCATTGTTTATGAGGTTTTGGGGGTTATCTTGGCAATGACATTGGAGCGTTTATGTCATTTCCTTGAGCAGCTCATTTTACAGATGAGGAAACTGAGGCAATCAGGATTACATGACTTACCCAGAGTCACAAAGTTGGCATGTGTTTGAAACCAGATGTGAACTCTGGTTTTCCTGACTCTACGCCTAGTATTCTATCCACTGTGCTAACCACTAAACTGCTCTATTAGAATGAAAAGTATTTTGGTTGTAAAGTCAGAAACCCTATATTCAACTCTTGCCTCTGAACCTTACTAATTTTGTGGCTCGGGCAAGTCATTTAAACTTTGTCAACTTCAGGCAATCAGTCCACTAACATTTGTTAGATGCCTACTATGTGCCAACCACTGGAGGATACAAAGGAGGCAAAAAAAAAACCCAAACCCAAACCAAACCAGAACAACAAAGAAACAAAAACAAAGAAACAAAAAGCAGCCCTTGCTTTCAAAAGGCTCACAGACTAGTGGGGGTGGCACAGTCAGTTTCTTTATCAGTAAAATGAGAATAGCTAATATACTTGAAATACCAACTTCACAGGGTTGGTATGAAGAATCAAGGAGTTAATATATAAAGTGATTTGTAAGGCTTAAGGACACTAGCTATTATTATTAGAAAGCACACTGAACCTTTTAAGAAAGAAAAATGCTATAGATGCATGCTTTTGCTTTGCTTACATTCTAGTTTTGTGAAAGTTGTTCAATTCAGCAAACATTTATCATGTTGGAACATGTGTTTGGGAATACAAGATAAAAACTTCAGTCCCTTCTCTCTAAGAGCTTATAAACTAGCAGATCTTTCAATTTGTGTCTGTACTCATCCTATTCATATTAACTTGATTCCAGAATCTGGGCAAATTTTTCCCCAGGCAGTAATGAAGAAAGTCCAAACACCATATTTCCCATGAGCAACAAGGAAAACTGGTGCTATTGTCAGTCATATGATGCTGGGACATCTCATTTATGATTTGAATGGATGGGGAATGGTTCTTCTGGGAGTAGTCATGCTAAACTCATGGGTGATCTTGTTAGTCTAATCCATTCTATATCCCATTGTGTGAACTTCTTGAAACTGATGGATTAATCCTGATGCTGATGTGGTGGCTAGGTGTCAGAGATGGGAGTAAGGAAGAAAGTGGTTGTATATGATGTAAACTTGGCAATATTATCCTCTAAGGGTGAACTCACTGAATTTCAAGTTCAGGCAATCAATCCATTAAGCATTTACCATGTGCCAGGTGTTCTGTGCTAGATACAAGTACCTTTGCCTAAAAGACTATTTTTCCAGAGAATTCACTCACATGGAGGTCAGAGGAAGGGATACAAAGACACTCTCAAAGTCTGTCTGAAAATCTTTGAAATTGATTATGAAACATGGGAGACACATGTCAAAGAAGGCCCTATGCTCTGAGAAGACAGCCCAATTGCAGTAGCTAACAAGAAACATGCGATCCAAAAATTCAGAGTCATCCTAACCAAGTCCCCTAACCAAGAATATCAACTCTATTCAGTTGGAAGGAAATATCGATGTCATTGAGGAAAATTTTCTGTGAAACATGATTCTCACCTACATCATTCAATCATTAAGCATCTATTAAGTATCTACCATGTGCCAGATGTACTTGAGGCTGGGAGTAAAAATATCAAAAATGTGAGTCCCTGCCCTCAGGTAGCTTATATTTTATTTTGAAGATGCAATTTGTTTTGCAAAACAGCATTAAGTGATATCAAGGAGAAAGCCACTTCATTGAGGAGATGATGCCTGAGAGAGATGTTGAGGAGGCAGAATCAACAATATGATAATTGATTGGATATGTAGGAAGAGTGAAAATGGTGAGAAAGACTATCTTTATGGTGCCCTTAAGAGAAACACGGCACTTAGGAGAGATAGGAGTAGGAGAAGATAATGACTTTGGTATGGAACTTGAGTCTGAGAGAGTTATAGAACATCCAGGGGCAGATTTCTAGTAGATAGTTGGAGATGTTGGACTGGTCTTTAGGTTGGAGATAAAGACTGGATACATTGATTTGAAAGTCATCATCATTAAGCTGATTATCAGGTTTTCAGAACCCTAAAGCTCTGATGTACATGCTTATGTAAGAATGTGGTAATGGACCTACTGGAGAATGAAAAAAATGGGTCAGATCAGCAGGGAAGTGATATATACTAGAATAATTTTAGCAAAATCTCAGAGAGGAGAGAATATCCATAAGTGGTGGTAAATAGTATCAAAGTCCTTGGATTAATTCCTATTTATGTGACTGTTCTTGTTTATCTTATTCTTTGGTCTAGAGTACTTTACTGGATGGTCCTTCTCAAGCTTCAAGAAGTTGTATAGGAATCTTCCCTGCTCTGAAAAAGACATGAAAGTTTTACCTTTAGAAAGTCAGAAGAATTCACAGACAAGAAAAATAACTTTGAAAATTACATATAGAATTTATTATCTACATAAAAAGAAAAGTGTATTAGTAATTCCTATTTCATAATAACAGTTCATTTCATCCTCTTTTTTCTGTGGGTTACATAGAAATGTTCCATTTATTTGGTGTTAAGTTTAAAATTAAAAAAAAATAATTTTTAAAAATTAGATTAAACAAATGTCTCAAATAAATGAGTTCTAGAACTGTAAAATAAAAGAAAGTTTATAACTTTAGTAGTTTCAGTTTCTGATGATTCCCACATTCAGAAAATTATTCTCCCTCCTGTATTTATGGAATTATACTATTTTCTTACCTGAGGTCACCATCTAACTATGCTACATCCCTTGCACAGAAATCTTTACTCACTTCCTTTTACTGCTAGAATAAAAAAAAAAAAACCTTAAGCTGGTATCTAAAACACTCCATGACATGGTTACCACCTACCTTTTTCAGTCTTATTTCCTATTTCTTCCCTTGATCTTTGTTCCCAAACTGGCCTACCAGCTGTTTCTATCTCCTGGCCACATGCCTTTGCACAGATGGTCCCCATATCTACAATATACTTCCTTTTCATCTCTGTCTCAAAGAATCTCAAACTTTATTCAACATATAATTCATTATCTACTACTGCAAATGAGACCTTTTCTGAATACCTTTTCTGAGTTGACAATAGTCAACAAATATTTATTATGTGCCTACTGTGTACCAGCTTACTCTATCCTAACACACGGGCAAATGTAATCCCTGTGCTCAAGGAAATGGTCAAATGGAGGCAACAACTTGCAGACAATTAGGTGCAATTGGAGATAATCAACAAAGGAAATGGGGGATCAGGAAAGAATCTCTCTCCTGAACTACTTTATATATAATTTCTATTTACTTATCTGTGCATGTTTTGTGACCTGTCTCCATCTCTGGGTCCACTCCTGCCCTTGTGGATTATTTCTCTTATAAGTGATTATTGATTTTTAAAAAATTATTTCTGCAGCACCTAGCATAGTACTTTGCTTGTAAAAGTAGCTAAACAGATTTAAAGTTGGTATTGTTTAGATGTTTCACTTGGATCCAATTCTTCATCACCATGTTTTCCAGGTTCCTTGGCAATGACATTGGAGTGGTTTGCCATTTCCTTTTCCAACTTATTTTATTGATGAGGAACTGAGGCAAATAGGGTGTTGAGTTCACATAGCTAAGAAATATCTGAGGTCTGATTTAAACTGAAGTATTCCTGACTCCAATTCCAGCATTCTATACAATGAGTCACTTAGCTATCCATGTGAAATGACTTTTCAAGGTCAAATTCAATTCCTTCATTTTACAGATGAGGAAACTGAGGCTTATGTCCCAGATTTAATGACTTGCCAGAGTGACCCAGCAAGTGTTTGAAACAGAATTTTGAAATCAGATCTTTTAGTGCTCTGTTTACTAAGCTATCAGGATGTTAATTAAATTGTTAATTAAACTGTGGAATTTTAGAATGACTGTCTCAACCCCAAGAGGGTAACGTTTAGGAATCTTTATTTTATATCCTTCCTTACATCTTATATTTAGTGTTGTTGTTCAGTTGTTTCAGTCATGTTTGGTTCTTCTTGACCCTATTTGGTGGTTTTTGTGGCAGAGATACTGGAGAATTTTGTTATTTCCTTACATCTATCTCCTGACAACCTTCTATTCCTCCCCTTCCCAATGACCCCTGCCCTCTTTTTTGGTAGATTCTTCAAGTATCTGATAAGAAAGCCCACGTTGCTGCCCCTATTCAAACAAGATCTTTCATCTTCCATCATCCACCCTTTTGTTGTAATGTCACTAAAAAGAAGAAAGAAAAACCAGGATTGCTAGGGAAGGGAGAATGCATATTTAAAAGAAAAAAGATTGGGACCTGTATAATTGTGCACATTAAATCTTTACATCCCTTCGTGATTATTAGCCATTTAAAATTGAATGGGATTTTGCATCCAGAGATAGTCTCTGAACAGATGATTAATGGTTTAATCTGTAATAACTTTACATTTTATAGAACCCTGATAGGAGTCCACATCTGGTGAGCCAAGCTATTTAAAGCTGTGTTAATTCTGTTAATTGCTATACGTTTATTCAGATTGCTGGCACCTGCGGGCTCTGGGATAATGTGTTTTTTATATATCCTCCTTTTACTTTGTCTTCCTGTCTTTTTGCAGCTATCTCCCTTGTTCTCACTCTGTTTCTCTTTTGCTCTCTATGCCTGTCTTTCAATTTCTTGTTTACAGTGTGTTGGGTTAAAGGGCTTCACATGAAATAAAAGACCTGGGCACACTCCAGGGAATGCCTATCTGTCTGATTCCTTGCTTTCATCCTGAAAACCTGGAAGTCTCACTATGACACTATCCTGCTCCCCTTGCAAGTACAAAATTTATAAAACTAAAGGGAAGAGTTTTATTTCTAAATTGAAGGAAAAAAGATCTCCCTTTTACTTTTCATGTAACTTGCATGTATCTAGTTATTTATCTCCTAGTTTATATAACATATGCAATGAATATTTATTTATATATTATTAATAGACATTGTTATAATATATTATTATATATTAAATTTATTTATAGTTTATATGAATATTCTATTTATAACCTAGTTATGTTATTTATTGTATAAGTTGTTTTGGTTCTGTTTGACTCCTTGTGATCCCATTTGGCATTTTCTTGGCAGAGATATTTCAGTGTTTATTATTCCATTCTCCAGCTCATTTTACAGATGAGGAAACTGAGTTAAATGGATATTAAGTGATTCGCTCAGAATTACACAGCTAGTAAGTATCTAAGACCAGATAGGAACTGGGGCCTAGAGTTTTATCTTCTGTGCCACCTAGTTTCCTTTGAACATTTATCAAGCACTTCTTACATGCCTATGGACATTTAGGACATTCAAATCTGACCTCAGAAACTTCCTAGCTGTGTGTTCCTGGGCAAGTCACCTATCCCTGTTTTGCCTCAGTTTCCTCATCTATAAAATGAGTTGGAAAAGAATATGGCAAACCCCTACAGTAGCTCTGCCAAGAAAATCCCAACTAAGATCATGAAGAATTGGACATGACTGAAAGAGTCTTAACAACAACAATAACAATAACAATAAGAAATGTGTGTGGCACTTTGGTAAGTGCTAGGGTGACAAAGAAAGATAAAGGACAGAGCTTGCCCTCAGAGACTTCACACTCTTACTGGATATAACATTGCAGCAACTACTATGTTAAATAGGTTCTGCAGGAGATTAATTGGAAATAATCCACAGAAGTAAGACTTTAGAATTTAGAGGGATTAGGAAAGGCTTCTGTAGAAGGTGGAGTTGATGTGAGAGCAGGGACATTTCCCCCCCTCTATCTTTGATGCTTAGCAAAGAACTTGGCATATATAATGTTTTTTGATCGCTCAAACTCATTATAGAGAACATGGCAAATGATGACACCTATGAATGAATAACCTTTCCTCAAAGACCTGAATAGACTTAGTCACTAAGTAGAGTTTCTAGGAGGCATCATATCTTATAGTTATTTAATGTGTCTCTCCTCTAGGTCTGCACCGTTTTTTTGAGTATGGTATTGACATTATTACATTTTCTACAGAGCTCCATAGTTCCCAGCATGAAGCATTGGTACCATTTTCTGTTATCACTAGCCTTTTGTAAGAGTAAATACTTCTTTGTTATTAGTCCTGTCCCAGTACAATAGAAGCAGCACTCCATAGTTGTCCAGTTTTAGGAATAGTAGTTATTTCTTCTCAAATGCAGGGAAAAGAGGGTCTTCTCTTTGACAGTCTTTCCTTTCAACAAAAGGAGGGCATTAAAATTAAGAGGGATTAGGAAAGACTGAGGATTTCACTTATTGCTAGACTCTTAGGAGTTTGCCCAAGAGTCATGTATACAATTCAACCCTCCCATTCTTGAGCAGGTCTTCATCACTAGTACAAGATTGAAATGTGGTGAATTCCCCCAACTGATACTTTTATCTCCTCAAGACATGGCTGACATTCCATCCAGCCACCCTTAGGGAACCAGGGAATGCCAAATGAGGGCATTGGCCTTCTGAACTACAGCTGCATCTGCTCTTCCTGCCTAGAATAAATGCTGGGACTTAGTCCTGGGGCCAAGTTGTTGGTTTGCATGAGCAAAAACTCACCATATATCTCAGTGACCCAGACCATCAAATCTCATCTAGCCATTCATCAGAAAATTGAGACATAACTAATGAAGGCACTTTACCATCTATCCTATATAACTTTTCTGACCAACTCCTTTCCTCTTCACACCTCTTGAGTTTGCTCTGGGAACAGTAAATCAAGGTTACAATTGCTTAGAAAGGGTGTGACATTCAGCTGCCACTCACAATCTCTAATATGGACCAAATCTCCTCCTTGGGCCATCACTCACTTATATGGTCACCAGGTAGCACAGGACCTTAGCTGAAATACTAAAACCCTAGGCGAGTCACAACATTTATTAGCTTCATTTTCCTTATTTGTGAAATGGATAATATAATTGCATGTGCCTCACAAATTTTTTATAAGGATCAAATGAGAAAATATATGTTAAGCATATCAGCATCCCCATATAAGAATGTAAACATCTTGAGGGAGAGTATGGTATCATTTTTGTATTGTGCCTAAAATAATAGCTAGCTAGCATAAAGTAGACATTAAAATGCTTTCAGTGATTCTTCTAGTATCTAGCAGATATGTTTCCTCTTTGAGTAAGCATCTCTCTCTCTCTCTCTCTCTCTCTCTCTCTCTCTCTCTCTCTCTCACACACACACACACACACACACACACACACATCTCTGACCCCCAAGTGCTTTCTTTAGTTCTTTCATGTCCTTCTTGTCACATCAGGGATTTTACCTTAAATGGGTTGCTTCTCACCACATCAAGAGTAAAAAAAGTGGGGACAACTAGGTGGCAAGTTAATAGAATAGTGGCCCTGGAGTCAGGAGGACCTGAGTTCAAATCAGACTTCATAAATGCCTAGTTATGTGACTTTGGGCAAGTCACTTAACCTCATTGCCTTAAATAAATAAAATTTTTTAAAAAGAGTGAAGGAAGCTTTATATTCTTCAAATATTATTTAATTTGGGGGGAAAAAGAGACTGAAAGAAACAACATCAATTACAACAAATATGCCTGGCCCTTTGCTAAGTACTGTGGCTACAAAGAAAGATAAAAGACAACCCTTGCCCTTAGGGACTTCACATATTAACTTGATAAATAATATTGCAAATAACTATATACAAACAGGTTCTACAGGAGATAAATTGGAAATAATCAACAAAAGGAAGGAATTACAATTAAGAAGGATTGGGAAAGCCTTCTGATGAAGTTGGGGTATTTCTCTTATTTTTGTTCTCTCTATGAGTGATTCCTCAAGCTCTTGATTTGTACCCTTTTTTTCTCAAAGGAGATAAGAATATTCATTAGCAGGTTTCAGAGACCATGTCTTCCTAAGATGTGATATGGTATTGGGAGAGACCACTGGAATTGAAATTGGAGGGTTCAAATGTTGACTTTGGGGGCGGCTAGGTGGCTGAGTAGATTGAGCACCAGCCTTGGAGTCAGAAGTACCTGAGTTCAAATCCGACCTCAGACACTTAATAATTACCTAGCTGTGTGGCCTTGGGCAAGCCACTTAACCCCATTGCCTTGCAAAAACTAAAACAAACAAACAAACAAACAAATGTTGACTTTGCTACTTGGAATGTATGTGACTTTGAGTAAGCCATTTAATCTTGTTGGGTTTCAATTTCCTTAAACTGCTTTAACTTTATGATACTATGATTTTGATATTCAGCAAGTTATCAAAGCTTAAAATCTCATCAAGATTTTTGAGACACCTTGAATTTCCCAGCTTATTTGCCAAGTGTCCTCATATTGGCAATGCATTCTGCAAGTTAGCAGATAAGCAGGACAACCTATGGGCTTCTTCTCTAACCAAGTTCACCCAAATGAGCCAAAGAGAATTATCTTAAAAGGAAAGAACTTTAGGACTCCTGGACCACAGTAACCTGATTAACTCAGCATTAAAAGATTACTTCCAAGTCTTTGTCCCATCTGTGGTCCTATGGTGATCGTATTCATTAGTGGTTCTTTTCACTACTGCAAAATAGGCCACCTAATTTTTCCTATTTCAACCAAGGACTCTGTTTTATAGTGAAAGAATCAAGACTAGTTGACCCCCTAGAATAACTTCTCTTCACTTTTTACTTACTTGGCTGCATGCTTTTATTTTATTGTCAACAAAAGTTTGGTTTTAAGCCTCAGGATGGAAATTTTTCAGTGGATGTGAATTTTTCAAATATTTTTTTTTAATTTTCCAGGATAAATTCACTGGAACTCATTGCTTTCTAAAAATATAATTTATTTACAGCAAATGTAATCTACCACAGCATTCCCACTGAGATAAAAATCTCTTTTGCTTCTGAATACCCAAGAGGATGCTAAAAATTAGCCCTTAAATGTACATACCTACAGGCTGAAGTGATCATTGATCTAATTAATTACTTAATATCTTAAGAATTGTTTTGATAATATTTTAAAATGATCATTTTATTGTTAGTTGATACTTCTAAAACTCCATTTTCCTATTCTTTTGGTGAATTGAATGTTGTACATGATACATGGATGAATTTTACATAAGACACATGAACATTTTTACTAAAATTCTTATTCTTTGTCTATTATTATTTCATGCTGCTTCTTGCTAGCCCTAGACCACTCTTCCCTTAGAGTCACAGAATAGTTCTTCTTATAATAGTGTGTTACTTTTGAGACATAATAAGGACAGTCTACCCTACTTGAATATAATTATTCTTAGAGGGGGGCAGTCAATCTAAACGCTACACCCAGTGACACCACAAGAACCCCCAACTCTTCAGGGGAGATATGGGGGGATGCAGCCATGTGATGGGAAGCACAATAGTATTTATTCCCTTGATTCTTGGTCTTGGTTGAGAATAGCAGGTGAGCCACTAAGCCCTTGTAGAATGCAATGATATTTTTGGTTAAGTATTAGGAGGTGCTGACCTGATCCCTGTATCAGAAATGTGGGCCATGGTTTGAAGTCAGAGAGAAAAAGGAGGAAGTATACTCGTTATCATAGTCTACTATCCAATTCATTAGTTATTTCAGTAGTACTCCAGCTAAAAGTAGTGGCAATTCCCATATAGCCCTTTGGACCAAAGTCCAAGTCATTCTGAGTTCCTTGCAACTCTAGTGGGAGATACAAAATATTTTGCAATTTGGCTTAATACTATAAAATATGATATAAAAAGTTCTCTTCCAATGAGGGTTCTATCAGACAAATGTTCAGATTATATAAGATTTATTGAAAAGAAACTGGATAATTGATGGACCTAGAGCCAGGAAGATCTCTGACTTTAAATCTCAACTCAGACATTTAATTATGTTTTACTCTGGGTAAGTCACTTGTCCTCTGTCTGAGTCAGTTTCCTCAGCTCTAAAATGAGTATTATAATAATAGTAACTAATGCTCACAATAGTTGTAAGAATAAAATAAGAAAATGTTTGTAAATTATTTTACAAACCTTAAAGTACTAGTTATATTTTATATGATATATTTTCATATGATATTACAATAATATATTATATTAATAGAGGTATTTCTCTTACTTTTCTGAAAGCTTCTAACTTTTCTCTGCCTTATTCACACTCCCACACTAGCAAAACAGAATGCTTTCTCATATTTGGTCTTCAATGCAATGTTCTTTTCTCCAGTCTTTTCTCTGAAAATCTTATCTGCCATCAGTGTTTTCTTTAATACGTCTATTTGTGAGGCACCTAAATATTTATTTCTATTCCCAGTGTTTTTTTCCAATTTCAAGCTTGCATTTTCAATTGTGCAACTCTGCTATCATCAACTCAAACTTACCATTCTGAAATGAAACTCATCACCTTACCCAAAACAATAATACAAATGTTCTTCTAATGGTTTTCCTATTTTTTGTTTTTGGTATTGTAGCCTAGACTCTGGGGCTATTTTCCCCAGCTACTGCTTACAATGGCTGGGCTCCAAGGGAAGCTACTACTTTCTCTCAAGTTTCTGGGATTAACCCTGAGGAACTGGAGATATCTTTTCTGGAATGATAGTTCATGAGCCCCTATATGTGCTTCCCTCCCTAATTATAAGTTATTCATTAGTCAAGTGGTTTTAATTAGCTTTTAGAAAGGAATATTAAATAAGATAATAGAGTAAGAACAATTGGTATACAATATTCCCTCACAAAAATTGAGACAATCTACCAGCATATTTAGAATAGAAGGAAAAGAATATTTGAAAATAAGAGAACTGAATTTTGAAATAAATATGATTCAAGTCAATTACTAATTTCCATAATCCCACATTAGAGAATATGCATGGTAATCTGCTTGAGGAAATTATGCTGTTTCAGTCACTTCAGTCATGTCTGACTCTTCTTGACTTCTTGACATTAGAGGGATTTGCCATTTCCTTTTCCAGCTCATTTTACTAGTTGAGGAAACAAGCAAACGTTAAGTAACTTGCCCAAGGTCATACAATAGTAAGTGTGTGAGGTTGGATTTGAACTCAGGTCTTTCTGACTCCAAGCCTGGTGTTCTATCCATTGTGCCAACTCACTGTCCCTTGGAAACATAAGACATACATCTGAAGTAATTTAAAGATCACACAAGATACCATATAATCTTAGACAGAGTTCATGGCTACCAGAAGTTTTTTTTCTTTCCTATACCTCTTAGCATGGTGTAGTTTTTCTGTTGGACTTTTTGTGGGGTCTTGAGATGTTCCAGGAATGCTGCTAGGGAACCAATGGGAAATACAAAATCCTAAAAGATTCTTCTTGTGAGTGGGGGGGGGGGTTGAGGAAAGAGACTTAGGCTAAAATTTAAATCCCTTCTCCTTCCTTCATATATTTATTGATTGGGGCACTTAACCTCTCTTAGCCTCAGTTTACTCATCTATAAAAATGGAGATAATATTAATAACTACCTCTTAAGGATGGTATGAGGATCAATATTTATGATGTTCTTTGCACACATTAAGGTTACTACTTATTATTCATAGATAGTACAAATTAATCATGCAAATAAGAATTCATTCATCTACCCAACAATACATAAAGGAATAATTTGCTTTCAAGTATTTTTTGTAGCACCTATTTACCTACATATATCTTGCAAGTCATTCACTAATCCTCCTAAAAAGTTTATTGGGGAATACTTTATTAATCTAGTTTGCATTGCAGTATACATTTGAAAATATGAAAACTGGATTTTGAAATATGATTCAAGTCAGTTATTGATACTAATTTCCATAATTGCTCTAAATCATTTAAATTTAGATTTTACTAAAGTTGCAGAATAGAGGGATGAATGGGTAATGACACAATTTAAGATCAACATCTACTGAATGATAATAATTGAGGGAAGAATTTTTCTTAAATTGGTTCAGTGTTATTTAAAGAAGAAGAAATAGCATCCTCACTGCAGCTATTTTAATAGAATTAAAGAAGAATGGTAGAAATTCTGGGAAAAAAACACATCTCTTCCACAGTAATTTCATTTTCAATTTAAAGCATTGGTTGTAGTGCTAGCAGTGCATTGACAAGAGTTCTATCCTCAAGCATCTTACAATCTGCTTGAGGAGATTTTTATTGCTGTTGTTCAGTCTTTTCAGTCATCTCTGACTCTTCATAATCCCTTTTTGGTGGTTTTCTTGACAGAGATATTTTTCCAGAGAGTGATTTGCCATTTTCTTTTCCAGCTCATTTTATTGATGAGGCAAATTGAAATTAATAGAAGCTAAATGACTTGCCCAGGGTCACACAACTAGTGTCTGAGGCTGGGTTTGAACTCCGGTGTTTCTGATTCCAGACCTAGTGCTCTATTCATTGACCCTTGGAAAATATAACACATGCATTTGAAATAATTTAAGAATCACACAAGATACCATATAATCTAGTGCCATCTTCCAATTAATAAATATGTAAATATTCAGACCAAAAAGAAAAGTCTCTGCCCTCAAGGAATTTAATTTCTTTTGGGGGGGGGGCAGTAAGGCAATAGAGTTAAGTAATCACTTATGACTTATGTCTAAGGTCATACAGCTAGGTAATTATTAATGTCTGAGGTTGGATTTGAACTCAGGTTCTCCTGACTTCAGTGCTGGATACTCTATCGACCACACCACCTAGCTGCCCCAAGAAACTTAATTTCTAAAGAAAATATATATGTGCATAGATTTAAGTAAATATAAAAATTTATACAAATATAAAAAATGATTTTTTAAAAAACTTAATTCCACACCCCTTTTTTCAGTACACAGAATATTCTAGCAGCTGGAATTGGGGTTAGGACTTGGAAGGCTTGTAAAAAGTTCTTGTAGGAAGTGGCATTTGAGCTGAACTTTGAAAAAAATTAGGAAATCTAAAAGATGAGGAAGGGCATCTTAAATTTCTCAGCAGATAAAGTGCCAAACCTGCAGTCAAGAGGAAATGTGTTTAAAAATGATCTCAGATACTTACTAGCTGTATGACCCTGAGTAAGTCACTTATCCCTGTTTGCCTCAATTTCCTCATGTGTAAAATGAGTTAGAGAAGGAAATGGCAAACCATTCTAGTAGCTTTGCCAAGAAAATCCCAAGCGGTGTCATGAAGATTCAGGATGTGAACAACAACAACAACAACAAAAAGTTGAGGAAGGAATTTATTCTAGGCTTGAAGAACAGTGGTGGGGAATGGAGGAGAAAAAGCAATAGTCCAATTTCTGCCAGAATATAGAGTAGGTGAGGGGGAGCAATGTGTAATAAGCCCAGGTAGTTAGACTGGAGGCATGTTGTGAAGGATTTTAAATGCCAAACTGAAGAAGCATCAAAAGACAATGGGAGGGGGTGGCCAGGTGGTACAGTGGATAGAGCACCAGCCCTGGAGTCAGGAGTACCTGAGTTCAAATCTGGCCTTAATTACCCAGCTGTGTGGTCTTGGGAAAGTCACTTAACTCCATTGCCTTGCAAAAACCTAAAAAAAAGACAATGGGAGTTCTTTGAGCAGAAGTAACATGGAGTAACTTGTTTTTAATGGCTATTACTTTGACATATTTGTGGAGATGGATAGGAGATGGGAAATAATTGAAATGGAAGCATCAATGAGGAGGCTATTGGATAGTCTGGCCAATCAATGCCAAGGGATTGAACTAGAGTGAAGGCTGTCTTTTTTGTTTTGTTTTCTTTTTGTAGGCAATGAGTTAAGTGACTTGTCCAAGGTCACACAGCCACACAGTAATTATTAAGTGTCTGAGGTCAGATTTGAATTCAGGTTCTCCTGACTTCAGGGCTGGTGCTCTATCCACTGTGCCACTTAGCTTCCCCCCACCTAGCTGCCCCCCACCTAGCTTCCTCAAGTGAATGCTTTCTAAATGAAGAAAAGGGATCATGTGAGGGATATTGTTCAGGTAGAATCAGGATTTTGTAATTGAAGAGATTGAGCTAGAGTGAAGACTTTTAAAGTGGGGAGAAAGGGTCATATTGTACAGGTAGAATCAACAAGACTTGGTAACTCATTGAAGCTGAGAATGACTAAGAATGAAGAATCTAGGATAACTGAGATTGCTAATTTGAGTAACAACTGGAAGGACTGTGGTGTCCTTAACAGAAATTAGGATGTTTGGGAAGGAACAACAGTGAATTCTGTTTTGTGCATAATTTGAGATTGAGTAGAACATGAGTGGAGTGAGATCAAGGGAGAAATCTGGGTTTGATAAGTAGATCTGGAAGTCATTTTCAGAAATACCAAAATTAACCCATTGAGTTCAGTGGGAAAGAATTTGTAGGGAGAGAAGAAGAAATTGTTTGGGTCTCTTTAGCTACACACACACACACACACACACACACACACATCTAGGGAGTAAGATATCAATGATGGTCCAGCAAAGGAGACTGAAAAAGAATGTTCATACAGGTCAGAGGAACACAATATGGGTGAGAGATACAGGAAAGAACATGATCAATAGTATCGAATGCTACAGGAAGGTAAGGAAAGTTATAGAATGACTCACTGGATTTGCTAACTAAGAGATCATTGCAATCCTTTGAATTGAGTAATGATGTCAGAAGCCAAAGCACAAGGATTTAAAAAACAAAGAGAAAATGAAAGTATTGAGGGATATATTACATTTTCTAGGAGTTTTAACTGTGAAAGGGGTGAGACATATAGAATGGTAGCTTGAGGGGATGGTAAATCAAGTGTAAAGTTTTAGAGTAGGGGGAGACTTGGTATTTTTATAGGCATCACAGGAGCCAGTAGATGGGAGTAGATTGAAGATGAAAGATCCAACAATCTGCTGAAGGAGATGACAGGGGATGGGATTAATAAGGACACAAATAGAGGGACTAATCTCTATCTGAAAAGAATAAAGGAGGTATTGTGGGATGGTGTTAAGGGAAAGTTAAGATTAAATTGAGTATTTTCACAAGTATAATAGAAATTCGAATTGGAAGAAATTTATAGTTCAACTAGTTCACAAATGAGAAAACTGAGGTCAAGAGGTTTTAACTAGTTCAAGTTCACACAATAGATAGTAGGACTGGGATTTGAACTATACTCTCTGACTCCAAATTCAATCTGTTTTCTGCTTTACAATATTCTTGAATATTACCAAAACATTGGTTGAAAATGATTTCTTTCATTCAGCAAACATTAGTATCTATTGTGTGTAGTTTACTTTTGGAACCCAAGGTAAATAAAAGGATAGATAAGACTCTAATCCCTCCATTCAAGAAGTTTACAGTCTGGTGGGGGAATAGTGATATAGGTAATATAGGTAAAGTCATATAGGTTAAAGATCAGTGTCAGCTGGAATTCTATATTCTATCATTTCTCAATTATTTTGTATGAGAAGAAAGTAATAAAGTTGCTGTGGACATTCCAAAAAAAAGTACATTAACTTCAAGAGCAAGAACAATTTTTGTGGCTGTAGGAGGTAGAGGCTACTATAGCCATGGTAAATAGTATTTAGAATTCCACAAACACAATTAGTATTTATGCAGCATCTGAGTTAACAAGGCATGAAGTAGAAGTCCTTTTCCAGTTTGACTTTTGTATTCTAAAAGGGGATACCACTAAGCTATTACAGCTGCATATATGTGTTGCACTTCAGGGATGAAAACCCATGTAGGAGAATACATATTAAAGTGGAAAGAACAATGGAGTGGGAACTGGGAGACCTGTTCTAGTTTTGTCTCTGCTCTGATCAATTGTGTGAAGTTTATCAAGGCACTTTACTATTCTGGACCACAAATTCTTCATTTGTAAAATGGACCTAGTGGATTAGATAATTTTTCATTTTTGTCTACTGCTTAAATTTTAAGGGAATGAGGGGGAGATAGGTATCACATACATCATACACTTGTGAATGGGAATTTTTCACTTACATAGTTTCTTGTATCCAATTTAATATACTATTTCTTCAGTCTAGCCTAACTGGACTTTTTGTTGCTGTTCTCATTTCCTATTCCTATGTCTTTTTTTGGACTATCCCCATGCCTGACTTGAAGGACTTCCTTGCTGCCATGTTTTAACAAAACTCAGCCTATATGACATCTTTTTGGTTCCCCATCCTATATGTTTCTTCCACTCAAATCACCACATTTTGTAAATAGTTTTAAAGTATATGCATATTTTTATCTCTTCCTTTAGAATATAAGCTTCTTGAAGGCAGGGCCTATTTCATTTTTGTACTTGTATCTTCAGAAACTAGCTATGTGTTGACACATGGTAGGTAATTATTAAATATTGATTGATTCATAGGAAGCAGGTTGTTCTAGAGGAAAGAACAATGAATCTAGAAATTAGTTTTGGTGGCATCAAGTTCTGCTTTCATCAGTAATTTACTTTGTTCTTAAATCAATGTGTTGATCTGGACCTCAGCTTCTTCTTCTGTACAATAATAGGAATGGGATATATGATCTCTAAAGTCTTCTCTGGGTAAAAATCCTATGATAATAAATACTTTTAAATGAATCAATGAAAACTGCAGCTACTGCCATTTAGAAGGCCAAAACAGGAGGAATAGTAGTTGTATTCTTCTTTGACCAGTGGTTAGCATAGCCCCTGTAGCATACTAAATGCTTAATAAATTTCATTCATCCATCCTAGGCACTTAATAAATGCTTCTTGCTGGATTGATTGAAAAAGACGAAATATAAAGCTATATCTTCACCTCTAAAAAAGTTTATTCCATCAGAGGCTATCATGTAACAACTTTAATATGAGCAGGAACAAAAATGCCCATCTTCTGAATTCCTATGTACAACAAACACATATCTTCCAGAGAGATTAGTAAATTGTGAATTTTGATGGCATTATTTATCAGATTTTCTATTCAAAGGAGCAGTTTTATCAGTCGATATGTACTTTGGTTCATTACCACATTAGTGCCTACTGCTGGAAAATACAAAAGAACTGTCATTATTCTGACTCATTATTATCCTGATTTGGATGTAATGCAGGTCAAATCTTATCCATTGAAAAATAAACATCTACTAAAAAGATTGATTTATTCCAACCTATAAAGTCAGGTGCTAATTTCATCTCCAGCACCAGTGTTTGGGTTTCCTTAGTGTTTGTAAGCACTGCTCAATTTTTTGGAAATTGTGGGAAAACATTGAGTGGGCTTGGATCCCTGACTACAGCCCCTGCTCCTTTTGCAATGAGCTAGGTAAATAAGAATTAGGGATTCTGAGCATAAAGGGGAAGCATATTAGGATTTCAGCAATCTCTTTTGTGTTATTAATGTTACATTGAGTAGTTTTTCAGTTGTGTGGGATTTTCTTGGCAAAGCTACTGGAGCGATTTAACATTACCTTCTCCAGTTCATTTGACAGATATGGAAACTGAATGACTTGCCTAGGATCACACAGCTAAGTAAGTGTCTGTGGCATGATTTGAAATCAAGAAGATGAGTCTTCTTGACTCTCAGCCTGGCACTCACTGTTCCACCTAACTGCTCCAGGGTAACATAGGGAACAGACACTTTATTTTGAATCTAGATAACAGGTGGTGGAAAGGGAGGGGGTAAAGTTTGTAGGAGAAAATTTTTTGTTTTATCACAAACATTCAATTACTCTGGATAAACTAAGTTGTTTCTGTTTGGTTAGGGAGAGTATGGTAGATGGAGAGATTAAATACTGTGAGACTGCATACAGATGTGGGATGTAGGATGCAAATAGTTGTGGATTTATAAAACTATATACAGTGAATGGGGTAGGGGTAAGGGAGGTAGGGAGGTAGTCATACCCTGATTGCATTAGGTTCCTGAATCATCTGACTAATGCATTTACCTTTGTCTTCTGCCAAGAAAAGTTAGAATGTTTAATCTAATCAAGAGATTAGTCTCTCTAATCAAGAGAAATTGATTTCTTGAGAGTAGGTTTTGTTTCATTATTTTATCTTTGTATCTCCAATGCTTACCTAGCACAGTACTGATCACATAATTAGCCTTAATATATATTTGTTGATTGATAGATTATCTTTCCCTAATCATTCAACAATATTTTCATTGGAAATAGAAGAGTACATCAGATTCTCCTCTTTGCTTCATTATTTCAAACCCAAAACTTGAAGAGTTATTAAAAGCTATTTTCTGAAAATCCTATGCTTCTTCCTCAAAAAAATGGGATGGGTAGTTACCATATTCATTCATAATCTACTCTTCATAGAAGTATAGGTAGGCTGCCCCATAGTGTAATGGAAAGAGTTTTTGATTTGGAGTTGCGGACCTTTGCTTTCTCCCCCAAGATCAGAAATAGCCTAGGAAGGATGAGGGCAAAGATGAAATGTTCTTAGTCCTTGGTCTAGGCCCATGAAAAAAAGTAATCAGTTATGTTTCTTGACTGAGAATGGGGGTATTTTTATTCTTGCTACTTGACCTTTACAGTCTGTTGCCTCTTACCTTAGTCAAATTTCTTTATGATGTAAAGGGAATTTTCAGTTTCCTGGGTGTTTTATTTAGCGATAAGAATAGAGGACTAGCATGTTTTTGTGAGAACATTGAATTTGAAGTCAGAGGACTGTATTTGAATCCTAGGTCTTATACTTAAAATCTTTCTACTTCAGACAGGTTCCTTTGGAATCTCAGAGCCTCAGTTTCTTTATTTGTAAAAGGAGGGACTTAGACTAGATGTCTAAGTTTCTCTCCAAGTCTAAATCAGGATCCCTATGAATGACCCTCCCAGACCTAAATCCTATGAAAATTACTTCTGGGCTTGGTTGTTACAGTGTGCATTTATACTCTTGTTCTTATACCATAACATGGCATTCCTCCTATAAGAGAGCCAAGCTAGAACAATGGACCAGATATTATAATAAAAAATTAATAAAGATAAATGTAAGTTGATACCCCACAGAAGCAGACAGTGAAAAAAATCTTCAAATGTTCTTTCTGTTTATTCTGTAACTGAGAAGTAGGGAGAGAGAGAGAAGAACCTTTTGGAACATTTTGTTAGTCACCACTTCTAATCAAGGAATACAAGGAGGCTGTATTTTAGTTATGCTCCTTTCCTTTTACAGATGAGGAAACTGAAGCCCTTAGAGGATAAGAAACTTCCATTGTTCCTTGGGAAAAGGGAGTATCTTTAGAGTAGGGGCTTGGGACTTTATGTGGAAGGAGAAGCATTTTTGTTTTCCTTGGTTTCCAGAGGGCAGAAATAGGAACAATGAATAAAGAGTATTGCAGAGGGCAACCAAGAATTTTGGGCAACCCCATTCCAAAATCTTACTTTTTAACAATTGGAATAATCTTAAAGTGGAATTAGTTGCCTTGTGAAATATTAAGTGTTCCTTCAAGTAGAAATCATATGACCACTTATCAGAGATGTAAAGGGACTAGGCATAGTATGGCCTAGATAAGATGGCCTTGGAGGTAAGTGGCAATTGTGGGATTCTATGAAGTCAGATTCTATAGTTTGCTACAGAGATCTTCTAATCTCCTCTTTGAAGCAATCTTTGAATCATCTCCTCAATGTGTAGATTGCTTTTTTCCCCCTATTAAATTTTAGAATTTTAATTTAGAAGGGACTTCTGTAGACAGCTAGTGCAATCAGTGAGGCAATGGATATGGTACTGGGCCTGGAGTCAGAAAGACTCAGTATCATGAGTTCAAATTTGGCCCCAGACGCTTACTAGTTGTATGATCCTAGTCATACCCTGATTGTATTAGGTTCCTATTATAAATGAATGAAAGAAAAACCTACTAGAGTGAGAGAAAATAGTAGATTTTATTCACAAATCCTGCAGGATATGGGTACCGCATCTAGCATGAGACACCAGGTGGGGTTATTACAGCAGCTATTATATCATCTTCAGAAACTCTTTCCCATCCCTCTTGGATTTTTATAGGCTCTCAGAGTTTGAGTTACAATTTCAGAATTCTACCCATTCCATGACATGACCCTAATATGATCCCTCCAATCATACTGTGTGGGATAACATTCAATTACCTAATTATGCTTACTCAGTTGCATTAGGTCAAGATCTCTAGGTCTTGACTGGCTGAGAGCTAGTTTTTTCTAATCTTGGGTTTGTCATCTCTGGAATGGAATTAGGAAGACTGTCCCAGTTTTGTGATTGACTGGGGCCACGTCCCCTTTGTAATGGATTCCCTAGGGGACCCCCTCCACACCCTTTGAAGACCAGAACCCTATATTCCTTACAATGCCCCCCTTTTCTTTTTGATAACAACTTATCTTCACACTTCACCAGCAGTGTCTTCCTCAAATTAATTCACAATCCTCATCCTTGATAGGGCCACTGACTTTTTCTATCAATATTTTTACCCCCTAATTATTAGAGACATACACCTGTACTAACTTACTGGTAGAATTTTGTACTATTTGAGTTATTAATTGCGTCATACACAGGAGACACACACACAAGTAATAAGATTATCCCACTTAGGGCAAATATTAATAGACCAAGCAACTGTTTCCACCATGAACCAGTAAACCAATTCATCCAAGTGATATTAAATGGGCTTGTCCAGGTTTGGATTGGAACATGTGCCAATTTTCCTATATCCCTGGTTATATCCTTTACCACCTGCTCATTGTCATCTATCTTTAGACAACAATTTGATAAGTTCAGTTTAATACAGACTCCTCCTTCAGCCAGCAGGTAGTCTAATACCAATCTATGTTGAATAATTGCCTCTCTTGTTAGCATGGCTTGGTTGGTCAGTAAGTCCAAGGACTTCCTTAGCTGTTTGATTGGTAATTTTTCCACTACAGCTTGGAGTCTTATTTGTCTTTTCAGGATATAAACTAGGGTTTCATAGCCCTAACTTCCATCCTATGCCCAGGTAGCAGGCCATTAAGTCTAGATAACAATTCCCTGACCAACCCTATATAGCAACTACCTGACCAACTCTTTGGACAACTAGTTGTAGGCAGTAGTCCTACAAATCCAATAATGTCCCTCTAGTGCTAGTTGGTCTTCCAGGAATATAGCTTCCAACAAATGGATAATACAGTTTCTCCCTACTTCCAAGGGGCCCTCTTAAATAGGCCATATAATAATCATGATAATAGGTACACTTCCAAAGTTTCTGTACCTCCTTCCACTGGCAAGTTTTTATACCAATGTCTTTAGAAAGGTCTTCCTGTCTCCAAAATTAATCAAACCAAATCCTTGATTTTGTGCCATTGGACCAATCCTAAGAATAGCTAATATACCTGGTGATATTCTTTAAATCATTTTTTTTGAAAATGGCCATTTCAGCACTTTCCTTGCAAGTCCATACTAACTCATAATCACAGTTTCCCTTAACAAATGCTCCAACTTGCATGTCTTTACAAGGGATCCAGGTACCATCATTAATCTCACATAAGTCTTGAAGCCACCTATCTCTAAGTTGTACCATCCTGAATATATGTACCCTGCTTCTGGACATGTCCAGACATTTGCTACTCCCCAGGCAAATATTCTGACCAGTCAGTTATAAACAATAGTCACCCTGAACTGACTCAGTCATATGCCACTAGTGTTTTTCTTTCCTCCGCATCAGAATACTGGGCCACAGTGACCTCTGACCAGGAACTGAGAATCTAGGCTGGACTCAGGGGTACTATCACCCAAGGCCAATTCTCAAACTGCTTTGAACTACCCCAAATCCAATAGTTAAAAGTCCAACACTAAAAGACTGGGCATTGACTTCGGTCAGCTAGATTCTCCTCCCGCCTTTACTAATACCCCATTGTCTAAATCAGAGAGAGGACTCTCCTTAGATAGGATATACAGACTCATGCAATTTATAAGCATGCCACCCAGTAATCTACCTCTTGTTCTCTCAATGGAGAACATCTTCACCCTGCTTCTCCTCCTTTCACTCCATAAGGAAAAAGGCATAAGTAGAGTTGTCACACTTACTGAGTCAAGGGGAAGTTACAGATAAGCAATGTACACATAGGTGAGAGACGGTAGAGATGAATTGGTCCAGTGTCTCTCTCCTCTCTTCTCTTCTACCCTGGAGAAATCCAATGTCTTTCTGCATCTGTTCCAAAAAGTCTTCTCTAGCTCAGGTGACTAGTTGAGACCTTGTCTTCTGGTAAAGAAACTGCTTAACATCTTACTCAGATCAAAATATATGTTTCCATCACAAAACAATGAGATTCTGGAGGTTATTACAATTTACATTTTGCCTTATTGCCATATTGACACACATATTTCACTTTTAACACAATAAACTTCCATTAATGATTAATGTTTTACTACATGAGCAAACTCCCAATGAGAATTATCACATCGACTCAAGCTTATAACATATACATTCAGCAGTCATCTTTGTTCTAAGAGTACCCAGCATCTGACTAAAAACAAAACAATCTTAACCTTTGCTCTCATTACAATAATGACTCAAATATCCTTAACCAAAATAAATTTTTTCCCAAAATATTCCCATATTTTTCTTTTCCTGGTATACTTATCTAACTCGCATTCCTTTCCTTAAACTAGGCCTTGGAACTGTAAATATCCTAAGAATTTCCCATTCTTCTTATCTAAATATCCCCTCTAAAAATCAAGGAAACAATTCCCACCTTAACATGTAGCTGATAGCAAGTGTCACAGCCAGACACCTAACCTATCTTCAGCTATTAGATCCAATTCATTTAAAACTTCTTTTTTCTGGTTTGCTTAGTAATTATAAAGATCCAGGACATTAAAGGAAATTTCCTCTACAGATATAAGTATTGAATGTCAGTGTTAAGGCAAAGATCATGTGGGTAAGCCAAATGTCTTAGGCCAGATTTAATCTTCCAGGTGAGAAATTATCCAAATGTCATTGTGGGGAAATCAAGTCAAAGAGGTCCAACCTCAGCCATACTGAGAAGCCTCCCCTTCAGCTGTATATCCTTGTCACCTGACATCTTTAGCCCATTGGCTTCCTTGGCTCTGAGAACATGACATTTACCCAGGAGCATTTCCTTTTATTGACCATCCTGCTATCTGACAAGAGAAAATTGATTAAAAGTCCTGTGATCTAAAATAGTTGTTTTACCTTGTTAGAACTTCCAGTGAATATAGTTCACTAAATTCCAATTATATTCTTAATGGAGTCCCAATTAATGAAACCCCTATCTAAATCTCTGAGCACCCTTCCTGGGTCTTTGCCTAAAACCAGGTCTTCTAACTATGACTGGCCCTACAGTCCTCAACTCCTACCTCTTACTAGAGACATCCCTTTGTCTGAAATCATATCTAATTCATCTCTATATAAAGATGGTATAAAGATGTTGTATTTTACAACAAATAAACACCTCCTTTGTCCAGGAGATTACACAGAAAAATCTCAAATTATCTTGTGTTATCTTTCCCATATTACCTAGTGCAAGCAACCACAGCTTTGGATTACATATATATATATATATATATATCCACATATCCACAATATTCCCAATTCACTTATATAACTAGAAACTTCTACACATAAAATTGTTTAGCTACTAGCCATCCTCAACATACAAATTGTTATTTTGTTTTGACAAGGTAATTGGGTTTAAGTGACTTGCCTAAGATCACACAACTAGGTAATCATTAAGTGTTGTAAGTGTGCTCTGAACTCAGGTCTCCTGACTCCAGGGCTGGTGCTCTATCCACTGTACAACCTAGCTGTCCCCTAAGATATGAATTACTTTTCACAATTCTTTAAAATCATTAATATATCATAGGTGGAATTAAATTTCCTACATACATTATTAATTTCAATATAACAAAACAGCAATAAGAGTAACACACAAATTACTAGATTGTGCAAAGCAATACTTCCATTATTACCCTATTCATGAACCCACAGATCTATCCCAGAAAGGGTCATACTTTTTGATATTTCCCTTATTGCTCTTCAAAGTAATCACACATTAACCTCAGGCTTTAACAACAAGTATTTAAATAACATTCACAAAAGATAACTAAATATTACAAATATAATTTCTTTGCAGTTACAAGAGAATATCACATAACTGATAAATACATCTTCATCAGTAAGTTACCTTACAACATCAGTCAGAGCCCCCATATAAACTCTCTGCAGTTTCCAAGAGAGAAGTCCACATTTTTTACTTCTTTAAAATTAAACATACATTTTTAATATACATTAATTCTAAGATTCTTATTTAAACATCTCATTCCCCTTAGAACAAGAGGAAAATGGATATCCCATGATCTTTACACTTTTGTCTTCCAGACCTCTTTACCCAGATTCTCAGAATCCAATCTCATACATATGATACATTTAAAACCCAAATACAATTACAATTATACTTCCCAACAGTTTAGTTTGATAAAACTTTAAAGTACCTTATACAGAGAATGCAGCACTCACATTACAAAAGCTCTATCCAAAAATAAAAATACAGTTGTTAACATTATTAGGCTTAACATTAAAATGAATTAGAGCTTTTTCCCAAAAGAAATCAGTAAATATTCCTGGTAACACAATCTGGCAATCTCTTCTTAGTAACACCATGCCACTTTTCTTTAACCTAAAGGTATTGCAATAAAATTTACAATCCCAAACAACTTAACTCCTTGCAATAGTTACAATAGTGTTAAAATAGTTTATAATATCAAACTAATTTAACAATCTAGGTTATTTAATTCCTCCCATTGTGTACAAATTTTGTCAGAATGTTACACCACTAGTATCCCTCTTTTAAAATCCTCAGTGTGCTTCCCAAAACTCTAGTTCAGAAACCTTAAACAGTGAGAGTCATTATTTTAAGGCCACATGGTCAGAGCAGGTATTCATTAAACATGACTTCTTTTTAATAGACATGTCTCCAATCCCTGATTCATCTATCTATCTATCTATCTATCTATCTATCTATCCATTTTTTCCTTTCCCAAATCACATATCCCACATGTGGAAGAGTCTTTTTCCCTTTAAGGCTTAAGTACTTGAAGTTTCTTGTTCCTCCCCTCTCCCTCCATAGGCAGATGGGGCATTCCTTGGCTGGACTCAGTCTAGAGTTCAGGTCTTAACCAGATGGTGGATGGGATCAAGACCACATGTCCAATACACCACCCTCTTCCCCCAGCCCAGGGAGAAAGCATGGGATCTTTACCAGACACTAATAGGATAAGAAATATTCCCTCCTATAACTCAAAGTATAGGATATTTCTCAGACACTAATTGGATAAGAAATTTTCCTCCTATAACTCAAAACATGGGATCTTTCCCAGACACTCATAAGTATAAGAAATCTTCCCTCCTATAACTCCTCAGTCTTTCCCTTAAATGTTCTTTCTCTTAAACTATTCTAAATTCTACCCAAACCACAACTTTTTCTCCCTAAGAATTCCCCTACATTCTCTTTAACTCTACACAGACATTTACACAAGGCAGGACATAGAACAAACATACATATTTCTCTGGAGTCCCCAATCCCCAGATTTCCAAGGAGCTCTTGGTTGGGTTTGAGGAACAAGAGCTTTCCTAGTCAAAGGTCATGAGGGCATGATCTGTGCCTCCTTCTCCAACTCAGGGCATTCTCTTTTAAAATATCCTGCTCTACCACATTTAAAGCATCCATTCTGTCCACTCCTTCTCTGGTTCTTTCCCTTGTGAAGAGGACATTTAAGATTGACATTAATTCTCCCCATATGAAGAGGTTGGATCCTAAGAATTGTTCCAGTTGGTCAGATAGTTCTATTGTATCCTCTTCTAATGATTCCATCTCCTTTTTGAATGCCCTGACTTTTGATGAAATTAAAGGGGTGTTCACATAGCCTATTCCCCTTCCTTGTCTTCCCATTGGCACCTCTCATAATGGAAACAAGGACAAAGACTTTGATCAGTTAATAAAGGGATATTCTCTATATCCCTTTTGCATTGCTCCAGCTCCTTCCTTGATTTAGAAAATATTTCTTTTTCTCCTTTCTCCGAACTTTCCCTTTCCTCTTGGGCTTTACTGTCAGCCTCCTCCTTGCTAAGGAGCAGTTAAAGTAGACTGAAAATCAGGGGGTGGGGGGCAGGGCAGAGACAATTTTGCCAGAGGATCCCACCTATGTTTCTTAACTCTTTCTAATTTACTTAGAAATAATTTAGTATAGCCAATTACCCAGCATGCTGCATATTCCACCTTCTCTTTGTTTAAAGGTACTTTGTTACTAAGAAAAATATTTAAACTTTTCTCGTTACTCCAGACAGCATCCTTGCCATCCCAGCTAGGTAAT
Source organism: Macrotis lagotis (assembly GCF_037893015.1). Classification (NCBI taxonomy): domain Eukaryota; kingdom Metazoa; phylum Chordata; class Mammalia; order Peramelemorphia; family Peramelidae; genus Macrotis; species Macrotis lagotis. The sequence continues at coordinate 244,252,888 of NC_133661.1, read as the reverse complement.
TTTCTACCCAAAGGACTCTCATTGGAAATTTGATAGGGAAGAGTCTCTTCCTCTCCCCGGCAAGGCACCTTTTTCAACCCCTTGGCCTCCCATCTAGGGTCTTCCTTCTTTGGAATTATCTAGAATGAGGACTTCTTAGCCTCAAAAAGTAAAAAACAAGTTTCCCTACCATTCTGGGTTGTTTCTACAATTTGCCATTGCTCTCTCCATCAATGGCAGGCCTTCAGGTCCATTCAGAGATCCACCTGAGGGAACCCCAGAAAAGAAACGAGGATCTGGCTTAAAATCGAGCTATGTGTGCTCCTTCCTCCCATCTCTTCTGTGACTTCCTCCAGTGAGTTCTGTGGATCCTGAACACAAGTTCCCAAATTGTTATAAATTAATGAAAGGAAAAACCTACTAGAGTGAGAGAAAATTGTAGATTTTATTCTTGAATCCTGCAGGATATGGGTACCTCATCTAGCATGAGGCACGAGGTGGGGTTATTACAGTAGCTATAATATTAGTCTGTGTGGGGTAATATTCAATTATCTAATTGCACAAACTCAGTTGCATTAGGTCAAGACCTCTAGGTCACTCTTGACTAGCTGAGGACTAGTTTCTTCTAATCTTGGATTTGTCATCTCTGGAATGGGATTAAGAAGACTCTCCCAGTTTTGTGATTGGCTGGGGTCCCCCTCCACACCCTGTGTGAAGAACAACACCCTATATTCCTCAAAGTTCCTTAAATGAGTAGCTAGGTGAGGCAGTGGATGGAGGGCTGGCCTTGGGTGAGAGGATCGAGTTCAAATCTAACCTCAGACATTTGACACTTACTAGCTGTATGACCCTGGGCAAGTCATTTAATCCCATTTTCCTCAAATTCAGGACTAGCTCCAGTTGTCCTGATCAATATTTGGCCACTAGATCCAGATGATTCTAGAAGAGAAAGTGAGGCTGGTGATTTCGCATAGCACCTCCTCACTCTGATCCAATTCATGTGTTTTTCTTGATATTACCTCCCTGATTGTCATGGTCTTTGAGAATGAAGGACAAACATCATTATGTAAAATGAGCTAGAGAAGGAAATGGCAAATTACTCTAGTACCTTTGCCAAGAAAACCACAAATAGGGTCACAAAGAGTCAGACATGACTGAAAAAAATAAGACATCAAGCAATCTAATCCATACATCAAAATGATTCCTTACAAGGTTTTACTTTAGGATTAACCTGAGTGCTGAGAGTCCATTACATTTAGATATCCCCATGACCATGGTCATATAAACCACCAGACTTTCATTGCTACCACCTTTCAACAAAGCTGCCTAGCCACTATGTCTATCCTGTTTAATTTTACTCTTGCTCCAGGACAGGATAGTTGGTGAGAGTTCACTGCATTTACCCTGTCTCAGATTGTCTTACAATGTTCAGAGACACCCCACTATTCCTTCTCTTTGGGAAAAAAAACTAACCTAGTAAATAGATCTAGAAGAGATAATATAATAATTATTAGACTATCTGAAAGCTATGATTAAACAAAACAACCTGGGCAATATTATTCAAGAAATTATCAAAGAAAACTGCCCTGATATAATAGAACCTAGAATATCATAGTCAAATTCCAGATCTCATAGATCAAGGAAAGGGTATTTCAAGCAGACAAAAAAAGAAACAATTCAAATATTGTGTAGCTACAGTCAGGATTACATAAGATTAGGAAGCTTTCACATAAAAAAAAACCAGAGGGTTTAGAATATGATATACCTGAAGACAAAGGAATTATAGCCCAAAATCATCTACCCAGAAAAATTAATATGTTTTTCAGTGGAAAAATGAATATTTAATGAAATAGAGGACTGAAATAGAGGACTTCCAAGCATTCCTAATTGAATGACCAGAACTGAATAAAAAAATTGTACTCCAAATACAAGACTCAAGGGAAACATACATAGGTAAAAAAAGAAACAAGAAAGAGAAACCATTAGAAATTCAATAAGGTTAAATTATTTCTCTTTCAATATGGCAAGATAATATTTGTAACTCAACAACTTTATTACAATAAGAGCAATTAGAAAGAGTATATGTAGACAAAACATGTGGATATGAGTTGACTTTGATGGAATGATACCACCCCCCAAAGGAGTGAAAACGAAAATTGCACTGGAAAAAAGGGGGGGGGGATTGAATGATGTAAATTATTTTATATAAAAGGCATGAAAGAGCTGTTATAATGGAGAAAATGGGGTTGGGAAGTGAGCTAAGCTTAAACTTTCATTAAAATTGACTTAAAGAGGGAATGGCATACTCACAACTAGATATAGAAATCTCTCTTACCCTATAAGGAATTTAAAAACAATGGGGGTAATAGAAGGAGCCAGGGAATTGACAAAAGGGAAAGATTATGGGGAAAGTTGTGATGTGAAGTAAAACACTTATGAGACATGACTAATGTGGAAATATGTTAAAAATGATTGAATATGTCTAACCTATATCAGAATACTCATTGTCATGGGGAGGGGAGGAAGAAAGGGAGGGAGATAGAAAAATGTGAAAAACAAAAGCTTTAAAAAGATGAATGTCAAAAACTATCTTTGCATGTAATTGAAAAAATAAAATGCATTAACATTAAAAAAAACATTTGTGAGGAGGAAAAGGTTGGAAGAATAGCAGAGAGCAGGGGATAAACAAAAAATATCATGGAGGGATATACAAAGTTATTGATCATAACTATAGATGTGAATGTGATGAACTCACCCATAAAATGGAAGCAGATAACAGAATGGATTAAAAACCAAAATCTTATAATAGGTTGTTTATAAGAAACACATTGGAAGCAGAGAGATAAGCATACAGTAAAGGTCCGAGAGTAGAGCAGAATCCATTATGCTTCAGCTGAAGCCATGAAAGCAAAGTTAGCAATTGTAATTTCAGACAAAGCAAAAGCAAAAAAAATAGATTTAAGAGAAAGAAGGAAACTACATCTTTATGAAAGGTATTATAGACAATGAAGTCATATCAGTACTAAACATATATACACCAAATGATATAGCATCTAAATTTTTGAAGAGTAAGTTGAGTGACAAGAAGAAATAGATAAAACTATATTAGTGGGGGATCACAACTTTCCCCTCAAAAATTAGATAAATCTAACCTTAAAAAAAAAAGCAAGAAAGAAGTTAAGGAGGTGAATAAAATTCTGAAAAAGGTTTTTGGAGAAAATTGAATAGGAATAGAAAAGAATATTTTTTTCTAATCACTATATGGCACCTACAAAAAAGCTTGTCATGTATTAGGATACAAAAACCTCACAATCAAATGCAGAAAAGCAGAACTGATAAACATATCCTTTTCAGATCATAATGCAATAAAATTTTATTCAGTAATGTACAATGTAAAGATAAATTAAAAATTAATTGGAAACTAATCTAATCCTAAAAAGTGGGTCAAAGAGCAAATCATAGATAACGTTAATTCAATTAAAAAATGAAAGCAATGAGACAACACACCAAAATTTATGTGATATAGTCAAAATTTAGAGGAAAATTTACCTCCCTCATTTTTATATCAATAAAATAGAGAAAAATCAGATCAATGAACTGATCATGCAGCTAACATAAAAGGAGAAAAAGAACAAATTAAAAATTGTCAGTTCAACACCAAATTGAAAATATGAAAATAAAAGAAGAGATTAATAAAATTGAAATTAGGAAAACCATTTAACTAATAAAACTAGAAGCTGGTTTTATGGAAAAAACAATAACATTTATAACTCATTGGTTAATTTGATTTAAAAAGGGAAAGAAGAAAACCAGATTATTAGTATTCAAAAATAAAAGGCGTAAACTCATGACCCACGAAGAGAAAATTAAGACAATTATTAGGAGCTATTTTGCTCCTATTTTGGCAATCTAAATGAAATAGATGAATATCTACCAAAACTGAAATTATTCATATTAGCAGAAAAAGAAATACTTAAACAATAATCCAATCTTAGAAAAAGAAATTGAATAGGTCATCAATGAATTCATAGGAAAACGTCTCTAGGACCAGAAGGTTCACAAGTGAATTCTACTGAAGATTTAAAGAGCAATTAATCCCAATACTATATAAACTATATGAAAAATAGAAGAAGAAGCAGTCCTACAAAATTTCTTTTATGACAATTATGATACTGATACCCAAATCAAAATAGAGGGAAAAATTATAATTTCCCTAATGAATATGATTCCCTAAATCATGTGATTATTTCAATAGATCCTGAAAAAGTCTTTGACAAAATGCAGCACTTACTCTTTTTTTAAAAAAAAAATTAGAGAGCATAGGAATAAATGGAATTTACCTCAAAATAATATGTAATATTTATCTAAAATAATATCTAAAATATCAGCAAACATAAGCTAGGAGTCTTCCAAAAACAATCAGAGGTGGAGGATTCCCATTATCACTTCTATTTCTTAATAATATACTAGAAAAGTTAGCTGTAGCCATAAAAGACATTAAAGAAATTAAGAATAGAAAATGAGGAAATAAAACTATCACTCTTTGCAGATGATATGGTTGTTACACTTAAAAAAAATCCTATAGAATCAACTAAAAACTATTTGAAATTATTAGTAACTTTAGCAAATTTGCAGGGTACTAAATAAACCAACATAAATCACTAGCATTTCTAAATATTACTAATAAAGTTCAGCAGCAAAAGAAAGAAAGAGAAATTCCATTTAAAATATCTGTATTCAATACAAAATACTCAGGCATCTACCTGCCAAGACAAACCCAGAAACTAAATGAACACAACTATAAAACACTCTTCACCCAAATAAAGACAGATTTAAAAAATTGGAAATATATGAATTACTCAGGGGTAGACCAAGTCAATAAATTGAAAATGACAATTTTACCTAAATTAATCTATTTATTCAGTATCATACTCGTCAAACTTTCAAAAATATTTTATGAGCTAGAGCAAATAATAATAATGTTTATCTGGAAGAACAAAAGATCAAGAACATCAAGAAAATTATTGAAAAATGGGTATATGATTTACATAGAAAGGGTGATAGCATAAACAAATTAAGAGAGCAGGGAAGAGTTTATTTCTCAGATTTATGGATAAGGAAGGAATTTAGGATCAAAGAAAATATAGAGAACATTATGAAATAAAAGGATATTTTGATTATATAAAATTAAAAATATTTTGCATAAACAAAAACCAATGCTGCCAAAATTGTAAGAAAAATAGAAAATTGGAGGGAAATTGCAAAAAGTATCTCTGACAAAGGTCTCATTTCTCAAATATGTAGAGAATTGAGGCTCATTTATAAGCATCAAAGTTATTCCCCAATTGACAAATGATCAAAGGATATAAACACAGTTTTTAGATAAATAAATCAAAGCTATCTATAGTCATATGAAAAAATGTTCTAAATCACTATTGATCAGAAAAGATGCAAATTAAAGCAATGCACATCTATTCTAAGTGGTTAATATGATAAGAAAAATGTTGAATGTTGGAGAAGATATGGGAAATCTGGAACACTAATGCATTTTTGGTGAAGTTGTAAACTGATTCAACTATTATGTAGAACAATCTGGAACTATGCCTAAAGGGCCATAAAACTGTGCATAACCTTTGATTCAACAATACCACTACTAGGTTTATATCCCAAAGACATTTCCAAAAAAGGGAAAATAAAGTATCAGTATAAAAATATTTATAATAGCTTTTTTGTTTGATAGCTAAAAATCTGCAGCATATGATTGTAATGGAATATTATTATGCTATAAGGAAATGACAAGAAAGATGATTTAACAAAAAACTGGAAAAGTCTTGAACTGAAGAAGGAGAGTATTGTAAGCAATAACAGCAAAATTGTTTGATGAGTAACTGTGAATGACTTTGCTCTTCTCAGCAATAGTGATCTAAGATAATCTCAAATGGCTAATGATGAAACCTACCATCTACATTCAGAGAAACAACTGAATTGATTGAACAAAGATTGAAACATGCTATTTTTCACTTTCTTTCTTTCATTTTTTTCTTAGAGTCTTCTTCTTTATTCTTTATTCTTATTATTAAGTAAAAAATTACCCATTTTGAAGTATTTTGCATAATTGCAAATTTACAACCTGTAACTGATTATTAACTATCTAAGGGAGGAGTCGAGGAATGAGAGAGAAGGACAGAAGAATAGAATTTGGAATTCAAAACTGTATTAAAAATTTGAAAAAACAACAAAAAATAATTAGATATCACAATTTTTAAGTCATTCCTGAATTAATGGATATCTCCTCAATACCTACTTCTTTGTCACAGCAAAACATGCTTCTATTTTTGTAGAAATAGATCGTTCCTCTTCCTTTTTTTAACTTATTAAAAAATCTAGTAATGGTATTTCTGGATCAAAGGCTATGCACAGTTTTATAGCCCTTTGGGCGTAATTACAAATTGTTCTCCAGGATGGTAGTCCATTTCTATTTTTTTGAATACCTATAATTGAATTGTCCTTCTTGAATACTATTGTCAGGTTTGGTGAAACGAAGAACACCTGCACAAAAGTGTATGGGCTTTATTGTTACAAGGGGAGATTGATATAGTACTAGGTTAGGAGTCAGGAAACTGACTTTGAATACTATCCCAGACATCTGATGTGTCACCCTGGGCAAATAACCCAACTACTTTAAACTCTCATCTGTAAAATAATGTAAAAAATAATCATAGTGCTTTATACAATTCTTTTAAAGATCAAGTGAGATAATATGTGTAAAGTTCTTTGCAAGTCTTAAATTATTATATGAATTTTGGCTATTAAGTGGGAAGATCAGATTTGGACTAAGGTCAGGCATACATGCAAATACATTTTCAACAAAAATTTATAAAGCACCAACTATGTATAAAAGCCTGGGCTAAATTTTATATATATATATATATATATATATATATATATATATATATATAGAGAGAGAGAGAGAGAGAGAGAGAGAGAGAGAGAGAGAGAGAGGGAGAGAGATGGATAATATAGATATATATGGATATAAATGGATACAAGAAGTGTGTCTATTTATTTGTATATGTCTTTATAGCCGTGTGTATATATCTGTGTGTGTGTGTGTGTGTGTTTATGCAGCATTCAAAGGAAGCAGGTAGGAGGGATGGTAGGTAAAGGTAATACTAATGATGATTCTCTTTTAAATCAAAGGCTTGGTCCAGCTGTGTAATTAATAGTTGAAATGTCTTAATTGTAACAAAAGGAGATTTGTAGGAGAATGTTGCCTTGGAGCAGTACTTTAATTGGATACTTTTGGTAATTTGCAGAGAAGTAGTAAGGAAAAAAAAGAATAACTTGGATTGGGAGCTGTTTAAATACACTTTGGGGGTGGATATCTATGTCCCTGGTTTTTCAGAAATCCACACCTTAATTTTCCCATCTGTGAAATCAAGGTTGGATTAGGTGAACACAAAGGTCATTTCAACTTCTTGATTATATAGATCTAAAAGTATTGATTTTATAAATCAGTACAGCCAAAGACAATAGAATCACAGGAATAGAAGGAAGGTCTCTGGAATCACCTAGTCTATATCTGATGAAAGGAGATTTTTTTTTGGTTATCCAATCTTTGAATACCTCTCTCTGTTAACAATGAATTACTCCCTCCTGAGTCAGCCCATTTCACTTTGGAACAATTCTATTAGCTTTTTAATCTTATTTTTATTAATAGCGTGTGTTTATGTAACACCTTCATTTCAAGTAGTCCTCCCCACCCCCAACCTAGTAAGCTAGACTTTTGAACAAATATATTTTAATAAAGCAGGGGGGAAGCATTTCAGCATAACCCACCAAATCATCAATTAGGATCATTATAATTCTTAGAAATATTTTCCTTATACTGAGCCAAAATTTGTTGCTGAAACTTCTATATGTAATTCTCGACACTGTCTTTTTGGACCAAGCAGAACAAATTTATTTCATTTTCAAATACCTATTGACAACTATTGTATCATCCACTTAATTTCTTCTCTCCTCTATATTGAATTCTCCTAATTCTTTCAGCCTAACAGTTATGAATATATCTAAATGTCCTGTTACCTAGCCTATGTCTTGCCATGTCCCCAATAATAGTATAAGAAAATTTATTAAATGTCATATTGAAATCTAAATATAATATATCTTTAAGATATTCTTGATCCATAAGGTTAGCTTCCCTGTAAAAAATGGAAATGAAATTGGACTGGTATGACCTGTTCTTGGTAAAGTCATGCTGCCTTATAATAATTGTTTCTCTTTCTAAATATGCACAAGACATCAATTAAATAATGTTTCTTGTCAGAAATAGAAGTAAAACTCACTGGTCTATAGTTTTCAGATTCTACTCTCATTTTTGGGGGGTGGGGAAGGAATTCAAGACAAAATTTCCCCCTGATTTAGGGCATTTCTCTCATCTATATAATTTTTCAAAGGTCACTGAAAGTAGTTAAGCAATCATATACAAAAATTCTTTCAGTTTCCTGGGGTGAAGATTTTCTGGACTTGATGACCTGAATTCAGCTAAGTGCTCTCTTATCTTTTCCCTATTTTTCCTCATTATTCAAGTCATTGCCCAAGAATTGGGTATTTGGTAGAATCAAAGAACAGATGTGCTTATTAACTATTTGAACTCTTAAGAAAAATTACTAAATCTCTATGAACCTTTGATTATTTGAGAAGTGATCAGTGCTATATGATTCACTTGATTATATTCTAAGAATTTTTGGCTGCTAGTGTGGTCTAAGATAAGAGATCTATACTTGAAAGGGACCTTGGAAGCCATCTAGTTCAATCCTTTCATAAGGAAACCTAGGTCCAGAGGTTTTAAAGTCATTTGTTTACAAACATCTGGTGGTAAATAGCAAAGGAGGAATTAAACATAGGTGACTTCCAGTCCAGACTTTTTCATTATTTCCTTTTATGATTATGGATAATTGTGAGGTTAAGCCACATAGTTTTCAGTTACCATTGATAAGAATTTTCAGGGTGCAGGTAGCATCCATTTGATGCTACAAAACTGTTAAAAATTATTGGATCTACTTCCTTACCTCCAGTGGACTCCAGCCTTAGCCCAAAGGCTTCATGAAATAATAGAAATAGCATAGGATTTTAATCTAGGAGATAATTACTATATAACCTTGAACTTCTTTTAACCAAGTTCCTAACCTATAAATTGGAAATAATAGCACAAAGGGAAAAATGGAAATATGTACCTTGGGGTACAGAATATTTAAAGCTAGCAGGGATCTTATGAGAGTAGCAGTAGTAGTAGAAAGAGGGCTATTTCAATATCTAACTCTGGAGTTAGGAAAAATATGAGTTCAAATCCTTCCTCTGCATTGCTAGTTTTATAATCCTGCATAAGGTATTTAACATCTCAGTGTGCCAAGCAACTCTCTAAGACTTTAGGTTAAAAAGAAGTTGTTGAACTGCATCAGTGGAAGGTGTTTCCATTCCAGAAGTTCTATGCAGTGATGAAATTAAAGATCTGGACAGAAACAACAAAAAAAGAAACTTTACAGATCAAAACTTCATTTTACAAATGAAGAAATAGATTCTTAGAGATTGGAAGTGATTTGCCCAAGGTCACTCAGTAATTGGCATAATTGGTATTCAAAACCAGTTATTAAAATCATGGGACTCAAGTTCCAATGTTCTCTCCATTGTATCACACTGGGTTGTTGCAAGGAAAGCATTTTGTGAATTAACTAAATCAAATCCCAGGAATTATTATTATTATATTAGAACGTGACATTTTTATGCTTCTCATGAAGAATTTAGTATTTGATGTGCACCTTCCATGAAAGACCCAATCCCTCTTTCAATCTAAATTTGTCAGAGGTCTATTGGAGAACTAGAAAAGGATTATGTTCACTAGAAACAAAAGGCTTGAACAATATCAAGACCAGAGAGCTGTGTTATCATTGGAATAATTTTCTCATCAGCAAAGATTTCTTCTAGTTCAGGTTATGGTTCCCAAAACAACACAGGTCATCAATAGGTAGAGTAAGACATATAATAATGAGGGCATGGATGCAACATTTTCACAAGAACCTTAATGTGCTAGAGAAAGACTGCCCAGGAGCAGCAAAAGTTTCCATGCTTTCTACAATTTGGCTAATTTTCAGTTGTGGTGCTGAGATGCTCAATTGCATAAGTGTATTGCTATTATTGGTCACCTGTGTCCTGATGCATGGGCTTGATAACTAGAAAAATAACTTGTTATGTCTTTGTGCTAAACTAAGTTTAATTATACTTGAGAGTGTAAGAGCTGGAGAAGGAAATGGCAAAACCACTCTAGTATTTTTGCCAAGAAAACTCCAATGGGTTCATGACACAACTGAAAAACAATGAAGATTGTAAGAAGAATTCCTTTCTCACTCATAATAAGGATGGTTTCATTTCCATTATCCCAAGTTTTCTTCCTATGTGCTAAGGTAGACTAAAGACAAATCTTGCCAATTCTTAAAACTGGCTCCACAGTGGAACATTTCAGTGAACTGTTTCTTACCAAAGAACATAGAGTAGACTTGGAGAATAAGCCGATCTGTTCTACTTGAGATGTAACATCAATATACAATATATAATGGATCAAATGCTAATCCTGGAGTCAGGGAGATCCAGAGTTCAAATCTTGTCACTGACACTTCCTAGCTGATTGATGATGGATGAGTTTCTTAAACCTCTCTTTACTGTAATTTTCCCATCATTAAAATGAGAAAAGGTATCCATTTCACGAGGATACTTAGGCTCTAATGATTTATTATATAGCAAGGGCATTGTAAATTTTAATGGATATATAAATGACACTTGTTATTACCCCCACCCCTTCCCCTGTCTTCTATTTTCAGACAATGATTAATGATTTGTTTGTAAGCTAAGTTTTAGTCTAGACATTAGGAGAAGAGTGTCAATTAAGAAAATGACATTCCTGTGGAGGTTGAAAATTTAGAAACCTGTTTGCCCAGGAGTGAAAACCTTTATATTAATAGCCTACATTCCTCCCTCCCTCCCCGCCCCCAGTTTGTTGATGTTACCGATAACTTTTTAATTATATAAAACATGGAGGGAGGGATTAACTTTATTTTGTTTGACCTCTGTGGGCATAACTAGGAGCAAATGAGTGGAAATTACAGAGAGGTAGGTCTTGGTTCAATATAAGAAAACACTTTTTTTCCTGGATAAATGAGTTTACTATACCTTTGTTTCATTTGAAAGATCATTAATACTAAAGGAATACAAAAAATCTTCTCTTAGAAATTTAGTGATTTAGGATTTTAAAAATAGTTTTATTATGCTAGATACTCTCAGAATTGAAAGTCCATATTAATGCCAACTTTTGCAAGAAAATATTCCTGAACCATTAGAGCAACTTTGAATCATATATAGTTATTTTATGAGTGTGTTCTCCAGCATTTGAAGTTTTCAAGTAGAATCTGAATGATCTTGTTAGAGATTGATTAAACAGGATTTTTGCTTCAGTGAAGGTTGAAGCTAATAAACCCTAAAGTCTCGTTGACCGCTAAGATTTTGTGATTTCAAATTAACCCAGAAATCTACTTGATTTTTACTGTGAAATATATAACACAACAAAACAACACAGCAATTAGAACATTTTGAAAGATACAGGAATTTCCGATGATTTTGATTACTCATGAGATGCAAGTCAAGGAGGCAAGAGTAACTTGGGTTGTGCCTAACTTTGAATGCTCTGAATTGTATTCAGGAAATGGGAAAATCCTTGAGTATTCCTTGTTCCTAAACTACCCCAGAAGATGTTATGATCTCATTCAACAACTAATTCTTCCTGCTTTAGCTCTTTATTTGTACCAAAATGATCTTTCCTTTTAATCTTCTTTGCTTTGTAATTTTTCTTATTCTATTTGAGCTCCTGACCATTAAATAATTCTCAGTGAACTCCCTTCAACTGCAAACTCTGCTTCTTTCATTGAAGTTATTACCTTAATCCTATTTGGCAGGTTCCCAATAGTGAGTCCTACCTTGTTGATGTAGATTTGATGGCTCAAGTAGAGAATGGGCCCTTAAAGACAAGGGTCAAAAGATATTTCAAAACTGACCAAAAGGTATCAAGGAAGAAAGAACAAAAAGTTAATTTAGAAAGTCATCAGGTCTGAGAAGAGACCTACTTGACTGCAAACCAACCTCTCTTCTCCAAAGTTCTCCTGCTTCTCCCAGTTGAGTAAATAACCAGAATATGACTGCTTATTTACTGATAAGCTCAGTGTACCCTTTCTTCTGAGGCAATGAAATTGAGTCTATAGTACCTATAATGCTGTGGAAAAGAGATAGCAAAGGCTTTCTCTCCTATCAATTGTAGTTAAATAAAACTCCTCTTATTAATGTTTTTTGAAACTGTGTCTTATACTCACACATTGGAGTGGAAGAAGACAGAATGACCCATAACTGCCCCAATGTAACATTAATCTATAAACGTTTAAGAGTGTTTTCTAAATATGTAACACAAGCAAATACTCATTATTGCTCAACAATATAGAATGAGTATCTTTCCAAGTACAGATACCTCTACCTGAAGAAATCAAAATTATGTGGAAATTAGGTGAGGTACAGATCACATCCATCAACTTCCCTGCTATTGGACTTGTGCTGATGCTTCTTTAAGTTGGTCTATAGGAAATGGGATTTATTTTATCCAATTATTTAATAGTCAGCAGAACATTAAATATTGAACAACAAAGAAAATAGCAGGTTAATGGCTTGTAACAGGATGATTTTTTCCTGAACTCCATTGAAAAAAGGCATAAGATAAATAACCATAATAACAGTGATGATAATGATAATGGTTATGATGATGTCTATAAGCATTTATATAGGTTTGTGAGCCATTTTACATATATTATCTCATTTCATCCCCATTATGACCTAGAGAGATAGCTTTTACAGGTATTGCTATCATCCTCATTTTACAAATAAGGAAACAACTCGTATTATAATCCTCAATTCACAAGTAAATGAAAAGGGACATTTTTGATCCATTAATATATTTTTCCCTCCTGCAGTTACTTTGTATTTAGTTGATATAATACCTAATACATATTAAAGACAATAAATCCTTGTAAACTTATCAACAAGAATATAGGATATTTTGAATGATGATATATGTGATTTTCTTTCCAACATGTCTCATATAAACAGCATTCAGACTATTTGCATAAGTTAAAAAAGATTGGACTCTGTTGTGAAGAAAGAGCTAATATAGGTCATTTATTGTGTGATAAATCAGTAGTTTGATATGACAACATTTCAAACTCTCACATATGGCCTCTTGATTATAAAGAAGTAATTAATTAATATTTACTTAAGAGATGAACCTCTCTGAGAAGTAGCCTGAGAAATAGCCTTTGGCCTGGTTCAAATTCTGGGAAAGGAAGCAGTGATGGTCCATTTTTACCATCTGGATATATCACACTTTTTCTGGATTTTAGCCTAGCTCTGAATGAAACAGGTGGACTCAGCTGGACAGTTCCTCATCTACTTCTTCTCACACAATGTGCTGCCATTTGCTTCCTTAGGAGAGAGATCAAAGGTCTAGGTGGTCACTGGACAGGAAAATGAATTGATGAAGAATTGGAGTTTGTTTCTTTTTTTAATTCTACAAATGATCCTAGCAGAATTGGATTAGATATAAACTTTTTTATCTCCTTGATATGGGAAAAACTTAAGATCTTGAACCTGGATACTATATATATAGGGAGGAATCTTTAATGTGATGTAGCAAAGACAAGAGATAATAAGCAAGAGACCAATTTGGGTGGACTGTCTGCGAATTACTTGCCCACTGGAGCTTCATTTTAAAGATTATAGTAAGTATTATTTTCTGTTTGGCTAATAATTCTACCTTTATAGAGGAGTTGGATATTAATGTCATACTAAGGTCTGATTTAGTACTAGAAGGGACAAATATGAGAAGGAAAAAGAGAAGATTGAGAACACAGTGAAGGTGCAGAGAGTTTCGGTGGGGATATGTGTGGAAGAATGACAGGTAAGTTTAAGATTTCCAGTCCAAAGAATGGTGAATATAATACTGATTAGTTGCATATTAGCTGAAGAGGAAAGGTAATTTCTAAATAGGGGGCTAGATCATAGTTGGAGGAAAGTACATGGTAACCACTAGAATAATCATTGTGTTCATGGGAAGTACCTAACAATATAATAGAGTTATCATTAATGTCTCATAAAGTTGAGTTGGACTTAGAGTCTGTACTAATTCAGTTTCTTGAGGGGCCATATATTAAAAGGCAGAATAAGCTCCCCTATTACTTGCTTTTTATATTGATAGACAATTATTATATCGAATCATTATTATTGAATTTATATTGTCTATTTTCTTGATTATTATGTTTCCCCTGCCCTTATTATGCGCTTTCCCATGTTTTCTTTGGTATTGACACTTTGACTTCCAATTAGTTGGCTTCTAACAATGCCATAATAGACATGGCGATTGCTCTTTTGTCTGAGCATTTAATATGGATCCTAAATTCTCTTTTCCTTTTTCTCCTCTCCTCTCTCTGATGACCAGACATCATGTATCATCTACTTGTGTCTTGCCTTTCTACTTTGCCACCACCCACTATAGTACCATCCTTTTGCTTTGATGATTTGCCTGTGGTCAAAGATAAGAGATGGTTAAAATTCAGATTGGACTTCTATTAATTCTTTAAAACTCAAATGAGATAAAAACAGTTCCATTTTTTTGGGGGGGGGGTTGCAAGGCAAATGGGGTTCAGTGGCTTGCCCAAGGCCACACAGCTAGGTAATTATTAAGTGTCTGAGGTCAGATTTGAACTCAGGTACTCCTGATTCCAGGGCCATGCTCTAGCCACTGCACCACCTAGCTTACCCCTGACTACTTTTCAATGATAAAATAAATCCTAAACTGTCAGACATTTTCTGGTCAATGCTTTCATAAAAAAGTCTTTTCATATGTATATAGTCAAGATGCCATATGATTGAACTTCTCTGGAACCATAGCACTCTTGCCCCATAAAATTCATACTTTGTGGACAATGTTAATGGATTGTGAATAAATGAATTCATTAGGCAATTTCTCTAATTACTAACTTTTCCACACCCATTTCAAGAATAGGTCAGTCTGATAAGCTCTGTAACTTATGCTGCCATTTTTATCACCTGGAAGATAAGGGTCAGAGAGGCCTCCAAAAATAAAAATTTAAAGTAGAGGTGGTACACCATATTTGAGATCTATAATGACAGACAACTCTGTACATCAGTGCTTGATGTTGCTTCTCCATGCTTATAGAGCTCATGTATCTCAGAATCTCAAAATTTCAGAGAACTGGATCAAGCCTCAGGCAACATAGTCCACCCCACATCCAAACAATAATCTCCTCATGAGCTTCCCTGATAAGAGGTCAGGTATACATTAGATAGGCCAATTCTACTTTTGGATATCCCTCATGGTTAGAAGGTGGGAAGCCCAGTGGAAAAGAGTGCTGGCCCTGAAATCAGGAGGACCTGAATTCAAATTTAGCCTCAGATACTTACTAGCTATGGGACCCTGAGCAAGTCACTTAACTCTGTGTGCTTCATTTCCTCATCTGTAAAATGATATGGAGAATGATATGGCAAATTATTCTAATATTTTTGTCAAGAAAACCCCAAGTGGGGTCATAAAGAGTTAAACATGACTGAAATAATTCAATAACAACAAAAATTATTAGAAAGCCTTCCTAAGACAGACCAAAAATCCGTCCCTATAGATTTTATTGCCTATCATTTTAAATTTTATCCTCTGTGGTCAAGTTGAATAAGTCTAATCTTATTTATCTGTAAACTTTAAAAATAAATCTATATCTCAGTCCTGCAAAAGTCTACTTTTCAATGGTCTAATCTCTTCCTCTCCCAATTCCTTCAACCAATGCACTTATGCCATGATATCAAGACCCTTCACCATCCTGGCTATCTGTTCTGGATTTCTTTCTGTTTATCAATACCCTTTCTATAATGTAGCACCTATAACTGAATACAATATTCAAGATATGTTCTCACTGGGTCAGAAAACAGTGACACTATCCCTTCCCTAGTCCCAAGATTTTATTAGCTTTTTGGATTGTTATATTTCTATGTTGATTTGTTTTGAGCATAAAGTCCACTAAACTTTCTAGATCTCTCTCTCTTCCTCTGCTCAGGGTAACTGCTATAAAACCATTTCCCTTTTTTCTTTTAGCATTTGTGGATTGGGATTTAGAATCCAAATGTAGAAATTAAAATTTATTCATATTAAATTTTTTATTTATTAAATTCAGCCCAATTGTCTAGACTGTCTATCTAGGTCTTTTTGGATCCTAGTTCAGTTATCCAATGTGTTAGTTAATTCTTCCAGGTCTCTCATTTTGAAGTGAGATAAGCTCTCTACTTCTTTTATCCAACTGTTGTTCAAATTGATCAACAGTACAGATTTTTAGAGGCACCAGCTAGATCAGAATACCAGTCCTGGAGCCAGGAGGACCTTGAGTTCAGATCTGGTCTCAGCACGATATATACTAGCTGTGTGACCTTGCACAAATCACTTAATCCGAATTACCTTGCATCCAGGGTCTTCTCTAGTTGTCCTGATCCATATTTGGCCACTGGTCTCAGAGGGATCCAGAGGAGGAAGTGAGACTGGTGGCTTAATACAGCACTGTTTCACTCCAATCCAATTCACTAACTTGTCATGGCATCACCTCTCTGATGTCACGGTCTTCTTCAAATGAAGGAAAGATATCATCACCATAGTCTTGAATGTATATAGTTGTTTGCCTATTGTCTTCCCTACTAGAAGGTCCATGAAGGCAGGGAGGGGCAACAGATGACTTAGTGGATAGAAAGCTTCCTAAGTTCAAGTCTTGTCTTAGACATAGACTAGCTATATGACCTTGGGCAAGTCTCTTAACCCTATTTGCCTCATCTGTAAAATGAACTAGAGAAGGAAATAGTGAATCACTCCAGTATCTTTGCCAAGAAAATCCTAAATGATGTTATGAAGAGTCAAATATGACTGAACAACAACTAGATAATTGTGTTTTTGTGTTTGTGTCCCCAGAACTTAGCACAGTAAGCATTTAATAAAAGTTTGTTGATTATGGGGTGAATCAGAAAGTTATAACTCTCAAAATTGCTATAGAACTTCTTGACTTCTGGGCATCCAGGGCCTCTCTGTCAATTTGTGCAGTTCCATTCTGTAGACAACATTGTTCTTGTGTTGTAAGCAAACAGTACTTTGGTGCCATCTGGCATTCTGCTGTTAAGAACAGTTTCAATGCCATAAGGTGAAGCATCAGTAGGAAGAAGCAAGGTTTTATGTTCACCGTTATGTGCTAGCACAGAAGTACAGAACTACTCAAAAGTCAACAACTACTTGACATTCTGGAAAGTGTCCTCACATTGGTTATAGTCCAAAGTTCTTTTCCATTAGGCAATGAAGTGGCTCAGCACTGGTTGCCTACTCTGAGATGCAAACAGTCAAAAAAGCAGGGGATCTGAAGGCCTTTTTGTTGTGTTGCTCTTTTTGTGATGAACTGGTTATGCATTATTTTGGAAAAGATACCTAGCACTAGAAGTATTTCACTGCCCCACCCAACTATTATAATAAAATCTTAAAGACAAAGCTTGTAAGTTACATAAATTTTAGAAAATAATCCTATTCCTAAGGGAAATACAACTTCATTTTCTTTCTTATCTTCCTTATTGACTGGGGTTTTTTCCTCCTATAAGGAGCCCTGAGTACAGGCAGTGAGGTGGCCTAGTGGATAGAGGGTCAAGCTTGGAACCAGGAAAATCTGATCCTGGGTAAATCACTGTTCCTCCCTGTTATTCATTTTCTTGATGTGTAAAATGAGGGAGGAAGTTGCTTTAGATAGCTTTTTAAAGTTCCTTTTAGCTCTAAAGCTATGATTATTGATGATCAATGTTCCTATGATCATGGAAATAGGAAATGGTAAAAACAAAGGGCAAGTGCAGAATTTAGAGTAAAAAATAAAAAGTGGAACAACATACAGCTCACTACCTAGATTACTATTAATGATGAAATACAGAACAGGTTTAGATTAGTTAAGGAGAAAATTGAAAATGGAGCAATATTAAAGTTGACCAGCTGGATTATTATGAAGGGCCAGATAAAATAAACCATTAGAATGAGTCTTCCCAGTAGAGAATAAGTAGGTAGCTCACCTAGAGGAATATGTGGAATCACAGATACTCAGAATTGTAATATGTTTTAGAAAGCATATAATTTAAATATAATCCAATTTCTTAAAGAACTCCAAAATCATCCTCTGCAATTTTACCCATTGTTGTCAATTCTGCCTCATGAAGTCAATCAGAACAAATCTAACCAAATTTCCTCCTCCTGGCACCTCTCACCTAGTTCTCTCCCTTGAAATCAAATTGAATTAAGTTAGATCATTTTTCCACATGAAACTAGACAACCTGGAGATACAATGATGGTTTAGGAAAAAATAACTCTATTTGTATATATGGCCTCAGTTTACAAAAGGTTGAAGGTTTGGTTAATTTACAATTTCTATTATCAAAAGTTCATCTGGGGCCTCTAGGTGGTGCAGTGTATAGAGCACTGGCCCTGGAGTCAGGAGGATCTGAGTTAAAATCCCTCCTCAGACATTTAATAATTACCTATCTGTGTGGCCTTGGGCAAGCCACTTAACCCCATTGCCTTGCAAAAACCTTAAAAAAAAAAGGGGAAAAAAGTTCATCAGACCCTGTATAAAACAAGTCTAAGGGGTTAGGAGTGGGATTGTGAAACCTATAGTTTATATAAAGGGATTTTTCTCTATAAAGACTGCAGAGAGTTATTTTAGCTATGCTCTGCTGCTGTTCAGTCATTTCAGTCCTATTTGATATTTTGTGACCCATTTTGGGGTTTTCTTGGCACAGATACTGGAGTGGTTTGCCATTTCCTTCTCCAATTCTTTCTACAAATGAAGAAACTAGATCCTGAATTTTATCTGATTGACAGAGATCTCACCCAACTGGTTCTGTTCAATGAGGACTGATTGGGAGATATATTAGAAATATGGGAAGGGTAGGGATGACCCTTGAAAGGGTGATCCAATTAGAGGTACCTGATTACAATAAAATGGCTTGAGTGTATTAGGATAGACAAGAATAGAAACAGAAGAAGAAGAACGGAATTTGAACATAGTTAAAGCTGGTTTGGCTCTGGAAGACCTTGCCCAGATCCTTGGTTTCTTAAATAAATATGTGGGAGTCATAATGATGGTAAAATGTGGGATGAAGCAGCAATAGGAACCCATTAACTCCAAAAAACACTACAGATCTTTCAGATTTGTGGTAGTCCTTCCATTTAGGTACTGCATTCGTCTTTCATGATTTCAGAGAGACTAGCAAAAACTAGGTTAAGTGTTTGTATTAGTTTGGAAAAAATAAAACATCAATTAAAAAAAGAAAAAAAGTATTTGTATTGGTGGAGAATTTTAGAAATATGTTAGCCTGTATTCTACATAGAAGACAAGCCTAGTTTAGCCTTAGATAATGTTTTCTACCTTTTGGTGTTAAGGCAAATTTTTATTGGTCCACAACAAAAAAATTTTATGAAGGGTTTTTACTTCTTAAACTTATATTTTTTGTTCAATCATTTTAGTTGTGACTGAGTCTTGTTGATCCCATTTGGGTCATTTCTTGGCAAGGATACTGGAGTAATGTGCCATTTCTCCAGTTTATTTTATAGATGAGGAACTGAGGTAATCAGGTTTAAGTAATTTGTAGGTTCACAGAGTTAATAAGTGTCTGAAATAAGATTTGAACTCATGAAAATGAATATTTCTAATTCTAAGTTTCTATGTGCTGTGGCATCTAACCTTCCCCTTAAAATCTATCCATTTAAACCAAATACCCCCTTTTCTATTTTCCTACCTTGAGTCTCTCCTTTTCTGGCACATATCTACTACTTACTACCCATGTAACAATGAGAAAAAATTTTTGTTATCTCTCCAGGTTTCATTTTCCTCATTTATTAAATGAAATCTGTTTGACAAGATGATCTTTAATTTCCCTTTAATCTCTAAATTATATGATGCAATTATCTTTTTCATCATATGTTGAACTTCCTTATCATGAAGTTTAGGTGGAGGTAATGATCTTTAATGGGAAATTTATGTTATTTTACTAATACAGAGAATAATTTGGGATAGGAGATAC
Organism: Macrotis lagotis; assembly: GCF_037893015.1. Lineage (NCBI taxonomy): Eukaryota > Metazoa > Chordata > Mammalia > Peramelemorphia > Peramelidae > Macrotis > Macrotis lagotis. The sequence goes on along the minus strand of NC_133661.1, from coordinate 244,232,665 downwards.
CTCATGGATTGGAGTACTAGGACTACCTAAAGGTTACAAAAGGGGAAAAAATTCCACTGTACTCAAACTTCTTCCAAGTCTGGAAGGCAATCTTTTACTCATTGTCCTTTTTTTAGCTAGACCAAAATGTAAGCACCTTGAATGTGTTTATACAAAATTCAAGATGTGGGCATTGAATAATTGTTCTAACAGGTCAGGAAGCAATAAGTGAAAAGTATTATCCTGGGGGGGAAAATGACTTCATACCCTGAAATCATTACACAAATATCAGTAATTTATATACTTTTTTTTATTTTTGCAAGGCAATGGGGTTAAGTGGCTTGCCCAAGGCCATACAGCTAGGTCACATTTGAACTCAGGTACTCCTGACTCCAGGGCTGGTATTCTATACACTGCGCCACCTAGCTGCCCCTCTATACTTCTTTTTAATGACTATCATCTTATGGGCTTCCTTAGCAATTGTGGCATAATTTGGGGATGGTCTAGTGAAGTTTTCACTGACCACATCATCAGCATCCTCAGAGGATATAAATGTCACCACCCCACATATCATGTGATGCTAGGATCTTAGAAAACCAGTCTTTAATTACTATGATGTCCAGAAACAGACAAGAACAAGTCACATTATTTGTGATTTTGGTAAGGACCAATTACCAATTCTCCAAAATAGTGTGCTTGAGCTGTCCTTTCCTGACTCACAAAGGAAATTTCAATTTTCATTGTGAGCTTTTAGACCTCAGAAATCAGTAAATACTTCAAACTAGGACTTGATTTATTGTTTTATAGATTTCTAGATTTAAGAAATAGTTAAATATAAATGTGTATACTTTTCTTTTTGAGGAGATGTGAGTACTGAACATTTACCAGCATACCCCTCCCTGAAAAGATATGTTTGTGGGTCTTGTAGGAGTGGGTACGCATCATTTCATTAGCTATCTCATTGTACTATTGCTTCAGTCCTAGTGCAGTCCACTAAAATCTCCAGTTATTTTTCTAACGATGTGCTATTCAGATACATCTCTGCCACCTGTAAATTTTTGTCCCCAAATGTAAAACTTTAAATTTTCCCCTAGTGAAGTTCATCTTTTTAGATTCATCCAACTCTCTTGTCTTTTAAGATCTTTATGATCTTAACTGTCATATTTTGATATATATATTATTTAAGTGATCTCTGAAATTGCAGCACTGAGAAAAGGAGGACGCAACATTGCAATATGTAATGGCTTCACTAGACTGTTTATTCCTTTTTGTGGAATTTAAATCTTGGATCAATTTTAGTATTGTTGAGAAGTTAATGTTTAATAATTCCATCTTCTTCATTCAATAGAATCTGAAAATGAAGAAATCAGCAATGAAGCAGAATGGAAAAAAAGTAAAATTTGAAAAATCCATTTTGAGCTCAGAGAGAAGTAGAGTCATGGCCAATTTTTTTCTTAATTCTTTGCAAATAAAGATGTAACCTACCTAGTGTTAGGCATAGGATATTTTGAGAGAATTTTATTATAGCCTATGTTTGAACTTCATAGATTTCAAGGAGCAAAACACACTTCTTTAGAGTCTTCTAAACTATTTAGTTCAAAATAGAAGTAAAGTTATACTCCTTAAAATCTCAGTTAACTGGTTGACTGATATAAAACTCTTTTGTGGGTGTCAGAAAAACCATTTAAAGCAGAAAGTTTGCTCAAGCTTAGGGATAGAAACCATAAAATTGAAGAAAAATCACTTTTGGTTGTCTGTCTTCATATTCAGAATCAGTATCATTCCAGGTTTCAAAAATAAGTGACATAATATTTAAGCAATTTTAAGGAACTTATATTAAGGCTTTCTGTTCTGCTTCCCTCCCTCTCCACTCCCCACTCCCCACATGCCCTTATTGCTTATTTTGTATTTAACCAAAGGCAAAGGAAGCTTTCCTGAAATATTCATTTGGCTCCAGCCAACAGCTTTGTGGTATCACAGATATGATGTTAGACTTGAGGCAGGAAGGCAAGAGTTTTAAATCTTGCCTCAGTCACTGTATGTGTTTTCCTGGGCAAGTGAGTTAACCTCCTTCAACCTCAATTTCCTCATATGTAAGATGAGAATAGTAATAGCATCTACTTTATAAGATTGTTATGAGTCAAGATTGAGACCACACATTATAAAACCACCTTGAAATTCCTAAAAACTACGAATACCAAATATGAGGCACTTTGGTGGCATAGTGAACAAAGCATTCAAAAAGATGTGAATTCAGAGCAAATCAAATCAGAATCTTACTAGTTGTGTGATCCTGGGCAAGTTGCTAAATCTTTCTCTGCCTTAGTTTCCTCATCTTCAAAATTGGCATCTGAGAAGATTCTTATAAAGATCAAATGACAAAATGTAGATGAAGAAAACACTAATTGTAATTGTTATTATCATTATTTGCCTGAGACCCAGAATTTAATCCTTTAGTAATGCTTAAACTAAAATTGTATCAGCCCTTATTTGCTGTCAATTCCACAAGCCTGTAAATTAATCTATCAGACACCTGCCAAATCTGTCAGATTCTTCCTCTCACTGTTTCTCCCTCTTCTGCTGATTATAGAGGCTTCTGGAAGGACCACTCTGAAAAGCCATCTGATTAGGACATTCATTACCATAGGAGCAGGACTGCTTAACAGTCTGGGCAGGAGAGAGCTATAATTAGCTTTGTCAGACTGGGCTCCTATTCTGGAAGCTCTTTGGCTATTGGGGCACCAAACTATCTTGTTTTGCATGCATTCTCTACGGATGAGTGTATTTCACCTTGGCAGATAGAACTTTGCTACTCTCCCAAAGTATGCACTGCAAAGTTCAAGGGGTTCAGTTATATAGCACCTTTGCCATGGTGAGCCTATGTGGAAACTGCCCTCTGGTCAGCTTTCCTTGATTAGACTTGTCACAGTCTGAGGTTCAGTCTCTGTCTCTGAAGCTGCTCTGAGGCTGCTCTGAATGTCAAATGAACTCCACTGTGTCTGACTGCAGCATGCTAAGCTGCTCTCTCAAATCCTGTTTCTTTGTAACCATCAACATCTATGCTCCAACACTTGGAGTTCATCTGTCTTGTGGTTGATTGAATGGCAGATGTATTAGTTTGGAGATGACTATAACTGGGGGCTCAGTAGATTTAATAAAGTGAGTAAGTGAACTGGAAAGGTCCCAGAAATAGTTGTCGGGCAAAGTCTAGGAATGAATGGTATATCAGGAATGTATAGCAGAAAGAAGTCAATAGAGATCTGAGTTATCTTGAGTGAGGTTCAGTGGTAGACAGCAGAAGTATGTTCCTGTAAGGAACAAGAGCATGACTTTATGTTTTAAGGAATAGTCCTTAAAAACTTGATTTTAGCTTTAGGAAGGTCCAGCAGCAGGTTCTGACATACAGATGGCAGGGGGGGGAGATGGAATTCAAGCAGGAATCTTTGATCCTTAAGAGGATTCAGAAAAAAAAAATAAGACAAAGTCCTTATTTTTGGAGGAACTGAAATACAGGACAAAAGACAGCAAGAAAAGGACTTAAGCATGTATAAGGGACTCCAAGTCAAAATTAAGTGATTCCCAATTTGAGAGAGTTAAGGATTGGAAAGGCAAGCTTACAAAATTGCCTCTTGAGAGTATTTTACATTATTTATCTCATTCATTCTTTACAGATCTAGGTAGGCTGAAACCAGATTGCAAAAGTCTTTAAATGCCAAACAGAGGAGTTTACATTTGATCCTAGTGTGGTCAGACCTGTGCTATAATTAATAATAATAATTTTAGAATTTATCTGTAATTTTAAGATTTGCAAAGTATCTTATGTTATCTTAGCTGATTTCCACAACAATACTGTAAAGTTTATTATATTATGATTCCCATTTCACAGATAAGGAAATGGACACCAATGAAGGATAAAGATTTGCTCAAGTTCATACATCTAGCAAGTAACTGAGGAAGAATTTGAACTCAGATTTCCCATACTGGGGCAACTAGATATCACAGTGAATTAAGTATAGACCTGGAATCAGAAATGAGCAAGTAACCGAACCCTGTTTGACTCAATTTCCTTATCTATAAAATGAATTGGTTGTCAGGACAAGATTTAGAGGGAGCAGATTATTCTGCCAGCAATGCCAATTTTAAGGGGGTGGATTAGTTCTTCCCTGATATACCAATTATAGGGATGCAGGTCCTCTGACTACTGAGACACCAAAGAAAGAGAGGCCTATGCCAACTTGGTAGGGTAACTATAGGTTTATTAGGCTAATTAGGTTGTTTAAGGAAGTTTACTCATGAGAGACAATTCTTGGCAAGAGGAGAAGAGTGTAATGGATCCCTATACTAGCGCCAGGTCAGATTTGGTATTATATAGAAACAGAACAAAGAAGTCATGGTGTCAGATGTGGCCCAGAGTCATGTGCAAACAAATGTTCCCATGAAATAGTTGGAGCTTCTGTTGCTATTTACATTTACTCAAGGTAGTTCCCATTTTCTATGGAGTCATAGGTCACATTTCTAGGTTCTGGCTACTATTATGTAGTTGGAAAAGGAAATGGCAAATCACTCTTTGTCAAAAAAATCTCCAAAATGAGTCATGTAGAGTTGAAAATGGCTGAAATGATTGAATTACAACAACTTCCTATCTCTAGGTCTAGTACACTATTTGTTCCATCTAGCTGACTTTTAGAATATCATTTTGGCATTGGTATGGAGGGTGTAAGAGTGACAGAAGTAAAGCAGGGAAGTAAATGAAGATACATTGTATTATCCAAGGAAGGGGTAATGAGGGCCTGAACTTGAGCAGAGGGGGGAGAAAGATGGAGAATTGGGCAGTTTATTGACCAATTGGATATATGGAGACAGTGAAGGAGGGAGAGCAAAGGGTTTCAGGTGAGGTTGAGGCTGCAAACCTGGGTGATAGGAAGAATGGATATATACCCTTAATAGAAATAATATGAGACATAAATCTTACATGCTATAAAAAGCTACAGGATTAATTAAAACATGTCTGAATGCATGAAGCACTCAAGGCATCATTCTGATGTTTGTATCAGGTTTGGGTTTCCTTGATGACTGGGCCCTGGCCTCAGATATTTCTCTCCTCCAGTTCAGATATAGCTTTCCTCAATGGCTTTGTCAGCTTTTCCCTTCTGGGTCTTGCTCAGTATTCTCACTATGGTAATTATGACTTGGGATTGGGAGGGTTTTCTCCCTGTTATCCACTGGAGCATTGGAAGTCCAGTGCATACTTAACAAGTATGTTATCCCTTCCTTCTGGCTAGGTGTTGGCTTGGTTGTACTGTTCATGGAGTTGTGGACTGACACTAGTCATGCTACTTAGTACAGAGTGAGCCACTCCGTCTCTGATTGGAGATTACTGGGTTGTTGCTCTGCATATTGGTGCTTCCTATCCATCAACTTTTGTGCTGTCCCACTAGGAGGGGAACAGGGAATGCCCAGGGGTGGGAAGGGTAGAGGAAAAGGGGCAGGGTCTTGGGGAAAGCAGAAATGTATGCCCTTCCTCACTAGTTCCCATTCCTCTGTATCTTCCTGACCAGGGGACTTCTGTCTGTTGATCATTTGCATCCTGGTCATTAATTATTGCCAATATGTGTATTTGGTTATACTAGGGCAAATTTATGGACCTTATTCTCATTCCGATGGGAGCAAGTTTTGATCTTCTCTGTGGTTATTAGAGAAAACCTTGTTCCTCTGATTTCTTTGCTGGGATCTCTAGTTTTGATCCTCTCTGTGGTTATTAGAGAAAACCTTGTTCCTCTGACTTCTTTGCTGGGATCTCTATTAATATTATAGATTTCCAGTCCCCATCCCTTTTAGGTTAAGATATCATGGCAGGTAGCAGCTAACTGAAGTTTTTGTTTTGGTCAAGAATTCCATTGTTATTCACTAATACTTGCTCAACTGATGTTGAATATGGTGTTTAGGTAACTCTCTGAAGCTTTGTTTCAATTAACATTTAAAAAACTTTCTTTCTATTCCATCTCTTCTACTTACTGGAAGAAAAATGAAAACAAAACATACCAAATACAAATAATCAAGCAAAACAAATTCCCACATTGGCAATGTCTAAATATTTGTGCTTCATTCTGAATATTGAGTTCATTCCTCACTGTTAGGAGGTGGCTAATAAACTTCAGCACTGGTACTTTGGAAACTTTTGCAACAATTCAAGTTCCTTCTCATATTGTAGTTTGCACATTACAACTCAAGGTAGATCTTTAGTTTGCTGATAGGAGTGTGCTGGAGCCTTTTCCTAAGGGGACAATTGTTAAATTTTCATTGTATTTCTACTTTGGAAATGGGAAAAATAGTAATTTTGTTGATTGTCTAGGCTTAGGAAAGTGATGAAGAAAATGTAAATGATGTAGATTAAACAAAAGAGTGTCATACTTACATTTTCCTCCTGAATGTCTTGTGGTTAAACCTTTACAAGTGCACTCCTGACTATGGATGCTAGGTTAAGTGGCTTGCCAAAGGCCACACGGCTAGGTAATTATTAAGTGTCTGAGGCCGGATTTGAACTCAGGTACTCCTGACTCCAGGGCCAGTGCTCTATCCACTACAACCAAGGTGCCCCTATGCTAATGTATATTGATATCACAATGAGATGATCTTCTAAAGGATTTGGATATTGTTGTTAGGATAAGGATAATGTCTAAGTGGTAGAAATTAATTTTTACTAGTAGTCTTGTGAAGAATATAAAAAATACTAACAAATTTGTCAAGTGCAGACACTGAAGAAAATTCAGCTCAACTTTCAACATTTCATCAAAGTTTTATTAAATAGCAACTCTTCATTTATACTGCACTGTCAAATGTGCCTAATTAGAGGCTTCTTTTCCTAACCAAATTTCTCTGCCTGGTTGTCAAGGTTCCCAATAATCTAATCTTCTTCCTAAACATTTCCTTTCCCCTAACCATTATAATAACTAAAGATGAAGTAAAGTCTAATGGATTGCATACTAGACTTATGAACAAGAACATTTTTACATTTAATAGCTTCATTTTTTTCCTAAGCTTCAGTGTCTTCACTTAAAAAGTGGGGATAACACTTTTAGCTTCAGGCTGTTGAGGTTGTGGTGAGACTCAAACAAATGGGATGTGCTTAAATGCTTTGCCAACTTTCAAGAGCTATGTTTATGTCAATTGTTTTTGTAATTAGGCTAGTTTCTTTACTATTCAATATATATTCTTGCCTCTATGCTTCTGTTCCTATGTATATGATTCAAATTCCAGTTGTGTTTACAACCTTTAAAAACTCTCACTACCACTCCAGTCTTCAATTAAATCCCTTTCCTTTGAGTGTATTGTGGGAAAAAAAAATCCACCATTTGCAATTCAAGGTAAAAATCAGTTTTTAAAAAAGCTTTACTTTTTCTATGACAAAAAAGAAGATCAATTTGCCCATTGATAAAGAAGTCTCTGTGAGGTGTATAGCTTCTGAATATGAACCATTTCTCACAGGATCTTTTAGAATACATAAAACACATAACCAGGTTGGGTTTACAGTCAGTCAATGACCTTGGGAACTGTTTTTGTTTTTCAGATCATGGGGTAGATTACTTAATCTTCCATTCTTTAATTGATTTCAAAGATCTGAGAAGGGACAGACTGGCTTTGGGTGACCTTGTTCAAGATCTGTACTAAAGACAAAACAAAAGTGTTAGATACATATCTAAGACTGATCATTTATATGAAAATGAACATATTCTAAAATGCCTTATTCTTGATTATTACTGTTGCAAACATTTTAATCAGAATCACATAATTTTGTACTTTTAATTATATACTTTTTATATTATTCAGTATTGTTCATTTGTGATATACTATGCAATTAGACCAAGTTACATGCATTATGATATATGATATTCTCCATGGAATTTAACAAATACTGAGTATATGAGAGAAACTCTATGAATATTTTATTGGTTGGTAAGATGATTCTCTCATATTCAACTCAACCCAATCCAAGAATTTATTAGATGTTGTGCTAATTGTGGAGATAAGATGATAAAATCAAAAATAATCACTACTATGCTTACATTCTAAAAGAGCTGAGTATACAATGTATAAGTACACAATTTTACATAATAATTTGAGAAGGGTGAGAACAATAACAGATACAGACACCCCAAAGTATCTTGTAATAGGATATGGTACATAAGCCTTTCTATGAAATGGGGGAAGGATTCTAAGGGGTAAAGGCAAAATGAGAATGAATTATAGGAGATGGAATGCTAAGTTTGTGAAACAGCACTTAAACCAGTTTCATCAAAAATATAGTATCAGAAGAAAAATAAATGAAATAATTCTATGAAGTTAGGGTAGACTCAGATTCATATGAGTTTTAAATGTTAAGCCAGGCCCCTCTTTCCTTTAGTGAGAGGTGTGCTATTTATTAAAATATCTTAATTTAGGGGTGGTTAGGTAGCCCAGTGAATAGAGCACCAGCCCTGGAGTCAGGAGTACCTGAGTTCAAATCCATCCTCAGACACTTAATAATTACCTAGCCGTGTGGCCTTGGGCAAGCCACTTAACCCCATTGCCTTGCAAAAACCTGAAAAAAAAAAGATATCTTAATTTAAAAAATCATTTTAATCACTCTAGACTAAGTATTCCTGAGTCATTGATAACAATTTCTGGGCTCATCAAGATATAATGCAAATCTTTTTGATATTTTCCCAGAAGAACACAAGAAAATAGTGTATAAAAGGCTTGATTTCAATCCTACTTTCTTGGTGTTCTCTGAAGGGGAAATATCTCAGAGATTCTTAGGAAGTCTAGCCCAGATTTGGAGAGTTATTAAACTGTCTGGGGTTAAGAACCTTGCTAAGGATCAATCTCCAGGGTTGTGGGGTAATGACCAGAGCTCCGCCCCCCCCCCCACTGGCTAAGAAGTCCTCCAGGTTGCAGATCTATCCCCAAGGAGAGGCCAGAGGATTAGAGAATAATAGGGTGCCCTGAAGGGAGAGAGGGGGATCTGGGGGTTCCCTCTCCAGGAATTTCCCTAAAAACTTAAAGCCCATCATGGGGAAGTTTGTTGGTGGGCATGGGGGGCCAGGGAGCCTCATGGCCTTTAGCCAAAAGATAGAAGGAAGGAAAGAAGCCAATTGGATCCAATATGGTGTATGGATGAATCCGAATGTTCCCTTAGGGTATGTGTGTTTCACAAGTTCTGTCTTGTGTAAGTGGTCTGGGTTAGTTATTTCCGGACTGGGGACTCAACTTAAGTTTTAAACTGTAGGGGAGCTGGGAGTTGAGTCAAGGAGTTTCAGAAGTTGGGGATGAAGGAAGTAGGTTAGCAGCACCCTCCTCATGGAGCCCAGCTCCTCCCTCAATGGGTGTGTGGAGTTAAGAGAGAGAAGGTGAGGGGAGGAGCTCTTAAAGAGAAAAAGGTATTAGGGATCTAGGCAATTCTCTAAGTAGTAGAACTGATACCATATACACTGGTAGAGATTTTTTTTTTATTCAATACCCCTAATGAAATCAAAGGTCTAGTTTCCCCCTTCCTCTAAAAATGTGTGAGACATTATGGGGATTCTAGAAAGAGCAAAATTACCTGTCCTCAAGAAGGTTAAATTCTATTGAGGATAATAGGACTCATACATAAATATCTATGATGAAAAGTATGTGATTGGGGTAAAAGAATTTTTAAGGGAAATGATTAAGATTGAGAAGTTTAGCAGAGAAGATTTCTTATTTTTATGACTGTCTGGAAAAACCCCATGTTTTTCTCCCTGGATTGGGGGGATGAGGGGTTAAGAATGTGGTAGTTTGATCCCATCCCCCATCTTGTTAAGACTTTAAAGGGGACTTCAGCTGAAGGAGTACCCTGCCTATGGAGAAAGGAGAGAAGAATTCTAGGGCTTAACCTTAAAGGGGAAGAGATCCAGTCACAGTTATGATATGCGGTCAGGAAAGGTTTTGGGAGACAAATTTATTGAAAGGGAATGTTTAATGAATGCCTCTGCTCTGGTCACATGGCCTAAAAGTTCTGACTCTCACTTCATTTTTAAGGTTGACACATTTCTGAAGTGGAGCTTGGGAATCACTGAGCATTTTAAAAGAGGGGAATTAGTGTTATTACATTTTGACAAGATTTGTACAGAATGGGAGGAATTAAATAATCTAGACTGTTAAATTAGTTTGGAATTTTAAACTTTTGAAACACTTTTGAGTTAAAGGAAAGGGGTATTGTGTTCCTAAGAAGAAAAATATATAATTATGCTATCAATTGTATGTGAGGAAACTTGGGAATCTATGATATTGAATAATATATTAGGTGTATTTACTTATTTTGGGGGGGGAACATAGGAGAGGAAAGAGTTGTTAAGGGCATTTATGGAGAGGGCTTATTAATTCTCTAATTTGTTTTAGTGTTAAGGCTAAAAAAATAACAATGTGTGTGTGTGTGTGTGTGTGTGTGTATGTAATTGGATTCCTGGAGGATCTGGGTAAATAAGCATAATAATACAAAAATGTATGTTAAGTTTTAAAGAAGTCAAGAATGTGGACTTCTCTCATGGTAATTGCAGACAACTGATGTGGAGATGACTGAACAAATAGCAATTGTGTGGTCCCACTATAAGATAACTTATTGATGAGTAAGATGTATTTACCAGTTATGTGATATTCTTTTGTAAGTGCCAAGAGATTATATTTACAATTATTTGGTTATCTCTTGTGAACATATAAGCTATTTGATTACTGTAATGTTAAAGCCTGGAATTGACATGTGAGTGCTTTGGGGGTAATAAGACAAACGTCAAATTATGATCTCTTCTGGGAAAGATCTGGGATGTAATAATGGAAAGATCATTTTGTACAATCTAGTAATGAATGTAATATTCTTACTGCTGTTTTGTTATATTGGAGCCAATAACATGTTTTGGAAAATTTAAAGTCATCTTGTCCTAATGTTTTGAAAGAACTCTGAAAGTAATGTTTTATATGTTAAACATGGTTAATAGTTAAACAAGTTTATATATAAAAATTTTCCAGTTATATATGTAAACTGGGACTATATATATATATATATATATATATATATATATATATGTTTATATTCCAAAACTATGGGTGTTTGCTTTGAAGTAAAAGTACCTATTTAAAATAAGAAAGGTAAACAGAAGAAAGATAATTTGATATTTTTTTTCCTGTGACAATATTTAGCTGATTGCTATATGAGAATTTAGGAGATGAAAGGGAATCTCCTAGCCAAAGGAGGTCTTTATTGCTTATAAAATACAACAGACTAGGAGGGTTTTCTAGCCAAGGGGAATCTGATATTCCATCTTTATATAGAGAAAGAGTAGATATGACTTCAGACAAACGGACGTGGGTAATGGAGATCTGAGGCCTTAATTGTAGATGGCCAAAATCAAAGTAATAAGTGGAGTTTAGATCTTCTCACCTTTGTAGTATTGCCATAACACCAAATGATGTTAAAAAAAAAATTTGATTCAACAAAGTATAGGTAAGCTCTTAGTGGACATGACCAGGAAGTCTTCCCAAACTAGATATCTGTAATAATTTGTGCAAATAGCTCTTATTTGAAAAATGTGTTATTATTTGCAGTCCTTCATTCTTTCTTACAATAGACCAAAAACTTGACTTGATGAGAGTCACTTCATTTCTTTTGCAGTATGCCTGTTTTATTTCTTCAAGTAGGGACATGGATTTAAAACTATAAAGGACTGTGATCTATATAGTTTTTCACTTTGATCATGTCTGACCTTAACACTCTAATCTTTGTTCCTGAAGACTGACATTTAGTCAAATCAATTCACAATACACATAAGGAAACCAAGGCTTAAATTGGTTAAGTGACTTGTTCAAGATCATATATATATATATATATATATATATATATATATATATATATATATACATATATATATTATATATCGAGCAGCAGAAATGAGAGCTGAAATCAAGTCTTCTGATTAAATATGGTGGCATTTTGCTATACTACATTATGTTTTTGCTGTTGGGGATCCTACCATTTTACAGCAATGATGTGAAATTGCACTACCAGCAATATATCACCTGAATAAATAATTCAAAAGGCCATATTTTAGTTACTGGGAAATTTAGAAGTCTTTTAATGTAAATATCTTAAAATCTAGTTAAGGAAATAGGGCATACATGCACAAACCAACATTAGATAAAATATACAAAAGACAACTGAGTAGCATATGATATATGCTATGTGAGAGATCACTGAGTATAAAGCTTGTCAGGAAGACTCTTTTGAGCAGCTGGGTCTTGATAGGTTTACATATTTACATATCTTTTCTTCAGTCCTATTTGAACAAAACTGCCTCCTTTCAAGTTTCTTGTATAGCAGCTACATGCATACCTGGTTATCATCTATTCTCTGCATGAAGAGAGTCATCTCATCAGAGTGTTGTGATTAATTTTGTTGGTAATTCTCCTTTGCCATTCCATGTTAGAATGATATGCTATAATGAATACAAATGTACTTTGGAAATAAAGCTACTTTATAAATGCAAAGTGGCAGTAGTAATATGATGTCTCTGCCAATTTGTTGGATTAAAGGAGAAGAAAACCCCCCAGAAAGAATGTATTTCTTAGGAAAAACAAAATACATTTTTAATATGCAACACACTGGGAGAAGAAATACAATATGTCAAATTAATACCTAAAATGCACATAGTAGGCATTTAATAGAAATTAATGAATTGGCTTAAATTAATGCAGTTATAATGAGAAGTAGCTTGGTGTAGGCAACAGAGAACCAGTCTTGGAATCAAAAAAGACCCAAGTTCCAATTCTGCCACTGATATACTATGTGAACCCCAAGCAAGTCATTTAAACATTAATTGCCCTAATTAGCTCTCTGAGACAATAAATGACAGAGCAGGTGCTGATCTGCATTTAATGGAGGGGATTTCCTTCCCAGGGATTCTCTACATCAATAAAATCATAGGTTCAAAAGACAAAAGAGGTATCATAGGAAATAATCAGCTTTGGATTCAGGAAGAATTCTGTTCAAATCCTTCCTTTGACTTTCACTTTTTTCTAACTTTGTTCAAGTTTCTTAATGTATTAGGGATCTAGACAATTCTCTAAGTAGTAGAACTGATACCATATGCACTGGTAGAGAGATTTTTTTTATTCAATACCCCTAATGAAATCACAGGTCTGGTTTCTCCCTTCCTCTAAAAATGTGTGAGACATTATGGGGATTCTAGAAAGAGCAAAATTACCTGTCCTCAAGAAGGTTAAATTCTATTGAGGATAATAGGACTCATACATAAATATCTATGATGAAAAGTATGTGATCAGGGTAAAAGAAAGGTTCAAATCAAATCTAGAAGGAAAATAAGGAGGGAGAAAACACTTTCAAGTAACGATTTAAGGAATTGCTTCATAGAAATAGGGATAATCTGATAGAATTAAAGAGAATGATTTTAAGAAGTAATTATCTAAAGGTTGTGTTTCAGACATGGAGAAAATCTATATGAATGAGAGGTAGTAGATAAGACTCAGGTATACTGAAATCTTGATCTCCAAAATTGTTAAGAGAGTTATATGAGAATTGAGTGGTATAAGTTTTAGCATAGACTTTTCCTTAGGTGAATCACTGAGCCTCACTATACCATATTTAAGGAACTGCAAGTATGCCAGAGTAGCCAGGTCATAGATCATGTCAATTATAATTTTCTTCTATAAATTGAGGGAGTTGAACTAGTTAGCATTCAGCCTGGAACTTTAATATGTGCCTAATAAATGTTTAGTGATTGGCTATTTTTTTCTTGTTGATCCTTTCTTCATGAAGAGGATCAATGACATCATAAGAGTGATATCTTGACTTGTACATGAACCGAATTTAAGTGAGGCAGAGCTGTGCAAAGTCATCAGTCTCACTCTTTCCTCCAGAATCACCAGCAATAAGTGACCAAGACAAAAGTCAAGACTACTGGTGATGGCCCCAGTGATTGACTGGGATAGTTCTTAAATCCCTTCTAGTCTAAAATCCTGGGACTCTTAAACCATATAGAAGAATGAATGGGACCAAATGGCTTCTTATTTCTCTGACATTCACAAAAATACAAGTAACATTATCAAAAAATTAGGACTTTAAGGTCTCTCCATCACTGCTAAAGACACTTCTTTAGGTATCGAGATCTCAGGGGCCAGATAGATGGTACAACGGATACAACACTAGCCCTGGAAATCAAATTGGGTCTCAGACACTTGAAACTACTAGCTGCATGACTTTGGACAAGTCACTTAACCTTGACTGCCTCACATCCAGGGCCATCTCCAGTCATCCTGATTCATATCTGGCCACTGGAGCCAGGTGACTCCAGGAGAGAAAGTGAGGCTGGTGACTTAGCATAGCATCCCATCACTCAAATCCAAACTATGGTAGACATGTGTGGTGTCATGTCCTTGATGTCATGATCTTCTACAAGAACAAAGGAGACAGGAAGATTAGTGAATGGAATATATTTCTTCTATTCTCTTGTCCCTATCATCTTTATTTCCAACAAGCTAGAGATGATTTTAGAATTAGAGAGCAACCCAACAGCAAAGTCAGCTCTTCTCATTTGCCCTCCCCTGAAAGGAGGTTTTTATGTGCTTAGCTAAAAATACCCACTCTAACTGTAATCACCTTCTCTTTATTGGTCTATTTTACTTCACTTGATAATCTCATTATCTCCCATGGCTTCCATGACTATCTCTGGACAGATGCTTTTCATATCTGTATATTCTAACCTTAGTCTCTTTGCTGAGCTACAGTCATAAGTTTCCTTCTACCTCTTGGACAATTCAAACTCATTATGTCCAAAAATAACCCTTTGTCTTTTCTGACAACCTCCCCCATCTTTCAAATTTTCCTTTTACTCAAGAACCCCTAAATCACTAGACTGATAAACATGTTGTTCTTACTGACTTCTCATTCTCATTCAACCTAGTATCCAAATCTATTGCTGAATCTTGTAATTTTTTTTATCAACACAATTTCTGTCATCTTTCAACCCAAATGGGGTTCCATCCTTGTTCAAGCCTGCATTATATTTTACCTGAACTTCGACAATGATCTTCTAATTGGTCTCCCTGATTCATTCCATTCCAATATGTCCTTTACTCAGCTGTCAAAATCATCTTTTAAAAACACATAATCTTAGCCTAAATAATCTGAGAAACAATAGAGTTGATTTTTTCCCCTAAATTGTATGTCCTATCATTGCTTCTCACTGTGCTCCATTGGTTCCCTTTTATCTCCACGATTAAATATAAAGTCATATGTTGAGTATTTAAAGCTCTTTGATCCCTTCCTAGTCTTCTTACATTTTTTCAGTTCCTGCCACATAATTCATAGTCTGGATTCTTTGGCATACTTGCGTTTCTTCAAATATGGCATTTCAAGTTGCATCTCTCTTCCTTTGATGCTGTCTCTTAAACCTGGAACACTGTATCCCCTGACCTCCATCTCTTACTTTGCATGGCTTCCTTCAAGACAGTTGAAGTCTCACCTTCTTCAGGAAGCTTTCTCAATGCTCTCACCTCCAAATGTCTTCTTTCATATGACCATCATCTATTTTGCATATGTCTTTTATCCACCTATAGTTACTTACAACTCTTCTGCCCTGTTGGAATGTAGTCTTCTGGTGAATAGGGATTGTTTTGGGTTGACTGAAAACATTGCAGGATAGATAATGATCATGTCCAAGCTAAAAAGATGCAGGTGGCTATTCAACAAATAAATGAAAGGAAGTTTTTAACATGAAAATATTTTATTGAAAAATACAGAGATTGGGGGCGGCTAGGTGGCGTAGTAGATAAAGCACCGGCCTTGGAGTCAGGAGTACCTGGGTTCAAATCCGGTCTCAGACACTTAATAATTACCTAGCTGTGTGGCCTTGGGCAAGCCACTTAACCCCATTTGCCTTGCAAAACAAAACTAAAAAAAATACAGAGATTATAGAGAATATGCATATTTTAGTATTTATTGGTTGAAACATTAAAATCTTGAAGATTCTGAACAAAATGAGAATATTATTCATAAAATTCTTTGGGAGGGAGTGGGAGTTACATCTAGATCTGCTAGTTGTGTGTGGGGGGTATTCTGCAATGTATTATCCTAAATCTCTTGGGCTTGGCTGGACCAATTGTTTTTCAAGGTATCCTTTTCTCTATCATGTTATATCACATTCTTTCACTTCCATATCTTTGATGATGCATCCTTTCCTTGGCCTCTGGCTTCTTTGGACTCCACTGCTGCTGGTTCCTTAATGCATGGTGATCAATGACTTTCTATTATATTTCTGAGGATAAGCTATCATCTGATTCCTAAGTTCCAATTCTTGATTTTGTATTGATTATATTGGACTTGGCTTACCTTCATCCCCATGATCTCTTTACACTGTTTTCTGAAACCTAGTCTTATAAACAGCTGCTGTTTGTTCCTTTTTGGAAAGACTTTGTCTCTTCATTTCAACTAGGCTAGAGGTGTAGGGGATACTCATCAGTCTAGTCCTACTCTGATCAGTCTAGAAGATTTTATTCATTCTGTTTTTTGACTGGACAAGTTTATTCCATCTTAGGTAATCAAAGTGTCTCCCAGCTTACTAGTCTTTCTACCTTAACCCTTTTCTTCCATTCTTAAGAGCTCACTATATTAATATCAAACTTAGTACAGATACATATTGCGCTTAATCCATTGAAACTTAGAACTCCTGAGATAAAGGCTCATTATTTGGTGATGCCTTTCTGTTAATTCCTGTAATTTTTATCTTCCTTATTAAAATGTAAACTCCTTGAGAGTAGCCACTCTTTCTTTGTACTGGCCTAGTATAGTGAGTAACTTATAGTAAGAATCTTTTAGTTAATCTTAATCACTGAATTAGCATTGTCTCAGGCAAACTTGACCTGGGAAAAACCTAGCTTTAAAAGGCATCCAGGGTCATCTCCAGTGTTCCTGATCCATGTCTTATCTATTGGACTCAAGCAACTTTGGAAGAGAAAGTGAGACTGATAACTTTGCATAGCATCCCCTCACAAATCTCGTTCTTTTACATGTCATAGAATCATCTCCCTAATTTCAGGGTCTTCTTTGAGAACAAAGGACAAAAACATCATCAGGTACTTAAATATTTGTTGATCAGATTACTTGGTTCCCAGTAAAGGTTAAAAATAATTCTGATCTATGGTAGATTGACCCAAGGTAGAGTTTGAAGTGATTAGTAACCAAACAAAAGTCAGTTGTTCAAATATTATATCCTTTATCTATCTGATCAGCTGCCCAAGAATAAAACAGAACAAAAGTAATTATCATATTAACAAAACAACAATAATAAAGTCAGAGAAGCAGGGACACAAGGGTATGTATCCAAGGCATGCTCAATAACCTAGTTTTAAATTTTGGGGGGAATTATTATAATCTACTGTGTTGCCAAAAGTATTGTGCCATGATAGTAATATTGGCATGAAAGTTCTAACCAGATGCTGTAGTGTCTGAGAGACCCAAAGTGTATTTATTGAGGTGAAAATATTTTTTGCTAGTGTTTTACCATAAAAAGATTAGAGAGATTTTTTTTTAGCAAATCCTCATTTGCTGATTGAGAAGGAATTTATTCCATTTTAAGAATCAATTGCAAAGCTGAGAAGTGATGGTTAGATTCATATTCATCCCGACTATAATAGAAATGACATTCTTAGACCTTGGCTAGCCCATATATTTAATTCCCCAGGTTTGACATTTCCAAGAGTCCCTTTAGAATGCATGTTTGCCAGATTTCCTACAATGACTTGAAAAAGCAAATTCATATGAATTAATAAAGGTATCATAGAATTACATAGCTTAAAGGGATCACAAGAGGGTTATCTTTTCATGAAGATTGTCTTTCAATATTTAATTTTCACAAAATATTTACTCTTCAAAACCTTGGCTTTCTTTATGTTAGCTTTTACCTACACCCACCAAAAGTTAAAGATTCCTTTGTAACAAAGGAAAAAACAAATAATCATGTAGTGATTATCCTTTTCTTCAAAAGGAGAAAAGCTGCCAAGGGGCCATCTGGGCACTGCAGGGTACATGGCAACACTTGTTCATTTTTCATAGTTCTGTCCCTTGAGTGTAGTATCCAGATGCAGGGAGTTGAGAATAAGCAAGCCCTGGGCTAAGAAATCTGTATGAAGAGATGAAAAAAATTATCTTTCCTTCCTTTGTCTTTGCATGGTCTTTTATCTACTATGAATCCAGCATACATCCAAAGAGTTACAGAATCTTATTGTGGTTATCTAACCTTTTAAAGGCTAGATAATTATATTATCTAACCTTTTAAAGTTTGTTTTGTTCTGTGTGAATCAGAAAAGTTGAAAATTTCATCCATACATTGGATTGAATTCAACTCTTATTCACTTCAGGCTATTTACAAACCTGAATTCACCATGTGAAGACATAGCCTCTTTAGCAATTGCTATGTTGAGTCACTCAGCAGTGGTATACCTCCACTTGAAAAGTCAATTCAATTTACAAAATTATAGCACTGCTTACTCTACACCTTGTCACTCTTAATTTGGAATGGAAGTTGAATCTTTGAACTATAACTCAAATATAAGGAGAATAGATTCTTGGTCAGGGATGGAGTATATCTAATGAGGACTGGTAAAATGTATTTGGAGTTTTACCAAGTTAACTAAAAAGACTTTCCATAAAAGAAAAAGGAAGGAGAAAATTATCTCTGCATATACATAGCAGGATAGATACCATAGATACTTGTTAGATTTAGCAGTGGCAATGCCCAGAAATTCATGAAATAAAATCCAGAAAGGAGCAAGTAATAAAAACTGTGACCTCGGTTATTTATATACAAATCTACAATTTAACAAAATAAATTAGAAGTCTTATATTAGTGAAGGAGGAAAATTTGAACCTATAAGAATAATTGAAGCTTTTTGCTGTTGTTGTCACTGGAATTTTTGGGGTCACCAATTAAGAATTTTGGAGAAAACAAAAATTTGGGTCACTGAAAGACGAATGAATTTGCATGCTCTCTGAGATTTTAAAACTGCTCAGGATTTTATTATAAAATATAACAAAGTAAACTGGCTAAAAATCTTTTCCTTCCAAAGGGTCAAAAAGTACTTTAGAACAGGGTGAATAACAAAAAGCTAGGGTTGTTTGGTAGACAGAGACTGAGACCAAGAGGAGGAGATAAGGAAAGACAGTCAGAAAGAGCTCACTGGGCCAGAGAGAGAGAGAGGACTGGCCCTGAGCGGAGGTCCCTTATTTGCCCCTTATCTATGCTTTCAGGGCAAAAGTGGAAAATCTCTCCCCATTACTAGATGGAAACCAGGTAGAGGGCTGAAGACTGGGGGTTGGAAATGAGAAGATAGGATACAAACTTTACATTGAACAATGAAACAGTAGGAGTCAGTTTACATCTCAAGAGTAAAGATCCTTCCACACCCTTGAGATTCCCAGTTTAAAAATTACAGAAATTGTTTCTAATTATAATTTTTCTGTATTCATAATTCTCTGCATCAAGAAAAGATCCATTATAGAAATAATGTCTCTGAACAATGATTCCGTATCTGAAAGGAACATGATCTGTAAATGAGTTAGGATAGCATAATATATTATGAAGAAACATTCACATGAAGAAACATAAATGGCTGCAACATGGTGAAAACATTTGCACCAAGATCCTTAGAGCCAGAAGTAGAAGTAATATTGTCATCAGAATATGTTACAAATAAGCTGAGCAGGAAAAAATGGATGAAGAGGGATGGTGAGCCTGCCACTTAAACACTAGGGCAGAGTATCTAATAATTTCTTGACTTGCCTTAATGGATAATTTTCTCCCTCAAAAAAGGTAGGGGAAGTAATTAGAGGAACTTTTATATATGCTTCTCATTAACAAGGAAGAACTGAGTGATAAAATAGAAATAATGGGAAACTTGAGGGGAAGTGATCACATCATTATAGAAGAAGAATAAATAGCATGATCTGATATCAGGCTTAGATTTTTGGAAAACATACTTCAAAATATTCAGAGAAATTTTAACATTCAGCTCTGACTGAATCTCTATAACAATCCCATGGTCTCTTCCAGAGGTTTCATATTCAAATAGAAATGGGGTCCACAAAGCTATATATAAAGATCCCTATCAGCCACATATCAAGTTAGAAACCACACATATTTCTATATTTCTTTTTTTAAAATTAATATATCAACATATAAAAATCAGATAAAATGATGTCTTAATCTGGTTTTGCCCATGATTTAGGTATATTATAGGCCACATGTTTGACACCTCTGGTCTAGCCTATATTTATTCAATCTGTCTACAAGAATAACAAGCAAATGATGTATAAAGCTGTAAAGGCAGGTTGAAACAAATTTTGATAAGATCTTTAAAGGTCAATTTCGTGCAATTAGAGTTGGCCCAAATTCTAGCCTACAAGATCTTTTTTTGAAACCTGAATCTGTCATTTAGTTGTCCTCTTCCCTTTCTGCCATCTGCAGGTTTGTTTGATAAGTCTGCTATCTGTGCCAAAATCTATTGTGTTTAGCCTAAAAAGCATCAAATAAAAATGGCTGAAACTGTGGACATCTAACTGGCCTTGATGTATTCAAATCATGATGCTCTGATAAAATGAAAGAAGTAGAGGATGTAATTGCTGAGCCATAGCCAATGATCTTTGAAAGACTGTTAAGATTGGGAGTGGTGCCTTAGGACTCAATTAAAACAATAACAACAGAAAACATAGAAATGTGTAGAGTCTGCACACAATAACTAATTAAATTCATTTTTATTCCAAGAAAAATTTTTGTTGCTCTTTTCATGTTCAACTCTTCATGATCCCATTGAGCATGGCACATCAGGCCCTTGTCTTCTCCACTCTCTCCTAAAGTCTGTCTAAACTCATTTTCATTCTTTCTGACACTACCTTTTTATCTCATCTTCTGCCATCCCCTTCTGATTTTTCCTTCACTCTTTACCATTGTCAGAGTCTTTTCCAATGAGAATGTTTTCTCATTATGTAGCCGAAGTGCTTAAATTTCAGCTTCAGTAGTTGATGTTCCAATGAGTAGACTGAATTAATTTCTTTTAAGTATTTACTCATTTGATCTCCTTGTTGTCCAAGGAACTCTCAAAGGTCTTTTTTGGCACCATTATTTAAAAGCATTGATTCTGTAGCATTTAATTTTCCTTATAGTCTAACTGTCATAGTCATACCCTACTACTAGAGAAACCATAGCTTTTTCTACATGGACCTTTGTTGGCAAGGCAATTTCTCTACTTTTTAGTATGCTGTCCAGATTTGTCATAACTTTCATTCTAAGGAGCAAATGTCCTTAATTTCATGGTTGCATTGTTATCTGCAGTGATTTTTGAGCCCAAGAATATAAAATCTGATATTTGCTTCCATTTCTTCTCTGTTGGAATTTCCATAAATCTTAGGTTTTATATATATGTATATATATATATATATATATATATATATATATATACACACACATTATATATATAATGTGTGTGTATGTGTGTGTGTATCTATATATACATATACATATTAAGCTTTAAGCTAACTTTTTCATTCTTTCACCCTCATCAAAGGATTTTTAAAATGCTTTTTTACTTTCTGCCTTCAGAGTGGTGTCATATGTATTCCTGAGAATACTGAAATTTCTTCTGGAAATCTTTATTCTGTTTTGGATTTGTCCAGCCTGCCATTTTTCATAATAGATTCTGAATATAAATTAATTAAACACGGTGACAATAGAGTTTTTACAAACTCCTTTTTCAATCTTAAACTAATCAGTTTTACATGTTTAATTCTAATTTGCTTCTTAGCCTGCAAAGAGATTCCCCAGGAGACGAGTAAGATCTGGTACTCCCTTCTTTTTGAGACTCGCCATAGTTTATCCCCATAGTCAAAGACTTTGATCTAGTCAATGATGTAGTAGTAGATGTTACTCTAGAACTCCTCTGTTTTCTCCAAAATTCAATGAATGTTGACAATTTGGTCTTTAATTCCTCTGTTTTTCTTTTGAAAGTCAGACTGCTTGTCTTATAATTTTTGGTTCACCTATTTCTGAAGCCCTACTTGGCAGAATCTTAAATAAAACTTTGGTGGCATGTGAAATGAACACAATTGTCTGGTAATTTTGAACATTCCTTGACATCATCTATAGGAATGGGAAATAACTGATCTCTTCCAAACCAGAGGCCAATGTAAAGTTTTTCGAATTTGCTGGTATATTGAATACAGCACTTTAACATTATCTTTTAGGATATTAAATAGCTCAGTTGGAAATCCATCATCTCCACTGATCTCGTTAGCAGTGCTTCCTAATGTCCACTGGATTTCATTCTTTAGGATTTGTTGCTCTAGATTATGGTTAGATATTTAAATACATGAATGAAAAGGCATTTATTAAGCACAAGCTGCGTTCTTAATATATTTATATGTCTAAATGCTGGAGATACAAATAAAATATTGAAAATGATTCCTATTCTCAAGGAGTCTACCTCCTCTAGGTCTTGCTAATGACTTTGCATTTTAAGTATCTCTGGGCCTTCCCATCCTCTTTTTAGTTGAACCCTCTTCTCTGTGTCATCTCATATTAGAATCAGAGCTCTCTGACAGTAGGTAACATCCTGTTTTTGAATTTTCATCCTTGTTTATGGTGCCTTTAGAGTTTGTTGCTATTGTTTGTTCTTCTAAGAGAACCGTGACATAGGCAGGTGACACCATGACAAGTACGTGCATTGGATTTGAGTGAAGGGGATGCTGTGTTAAGTCACCAGCCTCACTTTCTCCTCTGGTGTCTCTGGGTCCAATGGCCAGATATGAACTGGGATGACTGGAGATGACCTTGGATGCCAGGCAGTCATACTGTATTGTCTAAGTAAAACCTGCCATTTATGGAGATTTCTGTTTGGTTTCTTAAAGCTTATTTACTCTTTGAACTCTCAAAATTTGAAGGACAATTTGTATGGTATCCATAGTTATGATTATAACTATTATACATTCAACTTAAATTTAAATTTTCTCTGGTAATAGAGATGTTTATATTGTGTAGTTTCTCCAAAGACAGACATAAGATACCTAGATAACTAGCCAAGGTCCATTATTCTTTAGTTTGGTTCTAGTTATTTAGTTTGATTCCTGGTCAGGGCACCTAGGTGGAGCAGTAGATAGAGCACTGACCTTGGAGTCAGGAGGATAGGAGTTTAAATCCAGTCTCAGACACTTAACTCTTACTAGCTGTATGACCTTGGGCAAGTCACTTGACCCTGATTGCTTCAGATCCAGGGCCATTTCCATCTTCCTGATTCATATTTGGTTCCATTCATCCTGATTCATATTTAGTCACTGGTCCCAGATGGCTCTGGAGGAGAAAATGAAGCTAGTAACTTAGTACAGCATCCCTTCACTCAAATCCAATTCACATCTCATGGTATCACCTCCCTGATATTGTGGTCTTCTTCAAAAATGAAGGATAAACATTATGGTTATCAGCAATGGTAAGATATTTCTTGTTTAATTCTTCTGCATATTCATACCACCTCATCTTAATTTCATCTACTTCTGTTAAATCCTTACTATTTTTGTCTTTTATCATGTCCATTTTTGTATGAAATATTCCTCTGCTACCTCTAATTTTCTTTACTTTTCTTCTTTTTTTATTGGGGGTAATGGGGTTAAGTGATTTTTCCCAAGGTCACACAGCTAGTAAGTACCAAATATATATCTCTAATTTTCTGAAAGAGATCTTTTATCTTTCCCATTCTATTGTTTTCTATTATTTCTTTGCATTGCTTCATTAGACAGCCATTTTGCTTTCATGTTCTTTTTCTTTGAAATTTTTTTGGTGCTTCTTATATACAGTATTGTAAACTTCTGTCTATAGCACTTCAGACACTTTATTTACCAGATCTAATTCCTTAAATCTATTCACCACTTCTATTTCATGTTCATAAAGGATGTATTTATGTCATACTATATGATCTGATGGTTTCCCCTACTTTCTTCTATTTAAGCCTGAATTTTAAAATAAGACACTTGTTATTGCAACCATCCTAATCAGCTCCAGGTCTTGTATTAATTGGCTGTTTAAAAGAATTTCCTCATCTTTGACTACAAAATATATAATCAATCTGATTTTGATAATGACCATCTGCTGATGCCCATATGTAGAGTTGCCCTTTGGGTTACTGAAATAGAGTGATGACCTATGAGTTATCTTGACAATCTATTAGTCTTTGTCCTACTTCATTTTGTATTCCAAACTTCCCTGTCATTCCAATTTTTTTCCATTTTTTACTTTAGCATTCCATTTCCTATGATGAATATGACATTTTTTATACTGGAACAAAATAAAGGAATGATTAATGAACATATAAGAAAGGAGTGTATGATCACCAAATTCTTTTGGACTTAGTAATGACAGACTAACTTCATATGCTCTAGAAATTTCCCAGATTGTTGTCAAGTATTTGACATGTCATGCTTCTCTGGTGGATATGTTGGTTAAATATGGGTTAGATCAAGGAATAATTATAGGGATTCAGCCATGATTGAATCCCAGTACTCAAAGATTATTTCTTAACTCCTTAATAATAACAATTTAGAAGGAAAACACTAATGGAAGGTCCCAGAACTATAACTTAACATTTTTATCAATATTGAATAAAGGAATAAATGGAAGGCTTGTACAACTTGTAGGTGACACAACATTTGGATGTTTAAAATGTCAGATATCAGATTCAGGATTCCAAAAGCTCTTGTAGGCTCAAATGTTGGACTAAATCTATTAACATAAAATGTAATAAGAATAAATCTAACTTTGGTTCCAAAAAATCAACATCATAAAGATGGATGAACTGTGGCTAGATAGCAGTTTGTCTGACATAGAACTTTGGGGCTTTAAGCTCAACATTATACCAGCAGAGAGAAGACAGTCAAAAAAAAAAGATAATGCAGTTTTAAGATACATTAAGTGAGGCACAAATTCAGTATAGGTGTGATGTGATCAGGCTGGTACATTAGGAAGATTACCCAGACAGAAGTGTGAGAGATAGATTGGGCAGGGGGTATACTGGAGGCATGAAAAATAACTACTAAAATAGTGCAGGTAAGAGAGACAAAAGCATCAAAGAATACAGTTGAAGTGGGAGTTAAAAGGAGGGGATAGACAGCAGAAATAGTACAGAGGTTGAATTGAAAGGACTTGGCAAATGATAGGATATATTGAGTGAGGGAATAAAAGGGAAGATAGTGATATCTTCAACAGAATTTTTTTTAAAAAGTTAGGATAAGATGTGGGTTTTAACTGAGGTAAGTCATATAATTTAGAAGTGAATGAACCTTAAAGATCTCTAGCTGAATAAACTCATTTTACAGATCAAAAAACTGAGGTCCATGGAATTAAGTCAAGTAGGTAGTAGAGCTGATCTTTTTTTTAAATTAAATTAAATTTTTTTTCAATTAATATAGATACTTTTCAACACTGATTTTTTTTCAAGTCAATGGGATTAAGTGACTTGCCCAAGCCCACACAGCTAGGTAACTATTAAGTGTCTGAGGTCGGATTTGAACTCAGGTCCTCCTGACTCCAGGTCTGGTGCTCTATCCACTGCACCTCCTAGCTGCCCCTCAGCATTGATTTTTATAAGATTTTGAGTTCTACATTTGCTTCCTTCCCCGCTTCTCTCTCCTCTCCCCTTGACAGTGAGTAATCTGACATATCTATCTATATATATATGCGTGTGTATGTGTACACACATGTGTGTGTTTTTTATATGTGTCCATATTAGCATGTTGTGAAAGAATACTTAGAACAAAAGGGAAAAAACATGAGAAAGAAAAAAAACAATTTTACAAAGTGAATATATACTGTGCCTTGGTCTATATTCAGACTCTAATTTTTTCTCTGTATGTCTTTGGTACTTTTTATCACAAGTCTTTTAGAATTGTCTTTGTTCACTATATTGCTGAAAAGAGCTAATTCTATCATATTTGATCATCACACAATGTTGCTGTTAATGAGCACAATGTCCTTCTGTTTCTGCTCATTTCACTCAGCATTAGTTCATTTAAGTCTTTCCATGTTTTTCTGAAATTCACCTGCTCATGATTACTTATAGAACAAAAGTATGCCATAGTATTCATGCACCATAACTTGTTTAGACATTCCCAAATTGATAGAAATCTCCTCAATTTCCAATTCATTGCCACAACAAAAAGAGTTGCTATAAATATTTTCGTACATATAAAACTTTCCCCTTATTATGATCTCTTTGGGATACAAAACTAGTAGTGATATTGCTGGATAAAAGCTTATGCAGTGTTATAACTCTTTGGGCAAGGTTCCAAATTGCAGAGCTGATCTTTGAATATAGACTGTCTCACTATAAATTCTATACTTTTTCTACTATATGATACTGAAGAAGATGATGAGTTCAGTGTTACATCTGCTAGGTTTAAGATATTAGTAGGTCATCTAGGTGGTGAGGTTGATGTCAAACATGCAACTGTAAATTCAGAGTTTATGCTCTGTTCTGAAAGGGAAGTTACAGATTTGGGACTCACCTGCCTAGAGAAGATATCTGAAGCCAGGGAAGCAAATAAGATAATCAAAGAGAAGAGTCTAGAGTGAAAAAAGTCAATGATCAAAAGCATAAGAGAGACAAAGACAGAGACAGAGGAAGAGTCAGAGAGACAGAGAAACAGAGACAGAGAGAAAGAGACAGAGAAAGACACAGAAAGACTGGGAGAGTCCGAGAGATAGAGAAATAGACAGAATCAGAGAGAAAGAGATAGAGACACAGAGAGACAGAGATAGATAAATAGACAGAAACAGAGAGATAGAGTGACAGAGACAGAGAGACAGAGACAGAAAGAGATAGAGAGGAAAACTTTGACAACTTTAAAGAATGATTAAAGTAAAAAAATAATACAGTGAAAAGCATTCTGGTAGAGTGACTTGAGAACTAATCTCAGAATCAGGAAGCTCTGAATTTTTTATTTTCTCCCTTTGCTCCAATGGCTTGTGTGACCTTGGTCAAGTTATTTTACTTCTTAGTGTCCCTAAAAAGGTAATTTTAAAAGATTATAAATTGCAAAGAAGGTTGCAATATGCATTGTTTGAGGAGGTAGTAAGATAACAAAAGGTTTATTTCTTTATTTGTGAACAGAGGAAAAATAACCAGTAAAGAGGCAGAGAACGTGGAGAGAATAGAAACACCAACAGAGATAGAGAGAAGCAGACAGATAAACAGAGACAGAGAAATACAGAGACAAGATAACAGAGTCATAAAAGACATAGAAATAGAGAAAGAAAGGGAATGACAGACAGAGACAGAGATGAACAGAGAGACACAGAGACATATTCAAAGGAAGATAGCAAGAGCAATATATAAGAGAGACAGAAACAGGAAGGTAGATTTATAATGTAAGGTCTCAGAGATAGAAGGGAATGGAATCAGGTTCAGGAATGAAAGGACTAACTGTTTAGAAGAAGCACTACCTTTTTGTAACTGAAAGAAAGGAGAAGGGGAATGACAAAGTTGAAATATAGAGAGGTTGGGAATTAAGGGAGTTTACATAAAGTGACCTCAACCTTCTCAATAATGTAGAAGATAATGTCATCTGCTGAGACTATTGAGCGAAGAAGCAAGAGGTGGGTGGTTGAGGAAGAAAAATGTTTGCAAAAACCATTGTGAAGTATGTGTCAAAGTCAATGAGATATACATAAAAAGGATTGCTAGGTCTGAGTGAATGACCAGTTAAGATTAGATAACTCAAATTTGTTGAAGACTCAGTCAGAAAGATCTTATTTCCTCTAACAGAATGTTTGACTAATGAGGCATAGGAGCAGAGGAGGCAGATGGTAAAAGTTGCTAAGGATTGAAGGTTAGAAAAGTGGAAGCAGTGAAGGATCAAGAGAGCAAGGAGATTTTAGTGTACAAGAAAGGGTATTACTGTTTTTCATGAGGTCCTGAACAGGATTCATAGGCTGGAAAAATAAAGAAGAGTCAAAAGACTCAAAGTTGGTATATGACAAAAAAGGATAAGGGATAAGTAGATTGCAGTAACCAGAGATTGTATTTGGGAATGGAGGATGCAAAAGAGTGTATGATATTATTTCTACTGTCACAATAATTACCACCTATTTGTAGAGGCATTAATTAAATGTGTGAAAAAGTAAATGAAAGATATTTCTACTAAGTACCAAAACATTTGGCCATAATCAAAGAATGACTGTACAGTGAAAGGTTAGTATTGTACAATCAAATAATCAGTCAAAAATAACATAGAAGACAAATTTAACTGAGAGGTGCAGAAGTCAGTCAAATAAACATTTATTTAGCAACAGGCACTATTTTAAGCACTAGAGATACAAAGACAGTAAAAGACAATCCTTGATCTCAAGGAACTCCCAATCTCATGGTAGAAAAATATGCAAATGCTACAAGTTATTTACAGTACAAATTGAAAATAATTAGTAAAGGGAAGTCACTGGATTAGAAGAGATTGATAAAGCCTTCCTGTAGAAGTTAAGATTTTAGCTAGGGCCTGAAAGAAGTCAGGGGCAGACTGGAGATGGAGAACATTCCAGGCATGAGAGATACTGAGTGAAAATGCTTGCATTCTGAGTAATCGAATGTTGTTTGAGTACAGCAAAGAAGCCTGTGTTGCTGGATTGACGAATATGTGGAATTAGGGGATAAAAAGGGTTAAGAAGCATGGAAGAGTGTGTGTGTGTGTGTGTGTGTGTGTGTGTGTGTGTGTGTGTGTGTGTGTGTTTGTGTGGTGTGTGTGTGTGTTTGTGGTGTGTGTGTGTGTGTGTGTGTGTGTGTGTGTGTGTGTGTGTGTAGGAGGTGGGGATTAGGTTTTGAAAGACTTTAAATGCCAAACAGAACATTTATATTTGATTTTGCAGGTCATAAGGAACCAGCAGGGTCCATTAAGTAGGGAGTGACATGATCACACCTGGATTTTTTCCATCAGTCAATCAATCACCAAATATTTATAAGTCCCTATTTTGCTAAGAACTGGTGAAATAAAGACAAAAGAATGAAATGAAAAAATCCTTAAGATACTTTCCTCCTAATGGGGGAGATTATATATATATATATATATATATATATATATATATATATATATATATACATATATATGTATATATGTAAATATAATCATACTGCGCAAAATATTCAATGAAGTTTTGAGAAGGAGTGCAGGATATGAAGAATTTTAGTGTCAATTCTTGATTCTAGCAGTAATAGGAGTCCAATTGTGGTTATTGAATATGTTTATATTTGTATGAGAGTGTCAGGACCAGACTTGTCCTTTGGGGAGATGTTTAAAATAGGAAGGTCAAATAGAGTACTATTATAATAGTCCAGGGAGAGATGATGAGGTTCTGACTATGAAAGAAAGGTGCTCACAGGAGAGATTTTTGTGGAGGTAGAAAATATATAATCTGTCAATTTATTGAATGTGTGTGGTCATTTCAAGTGAGGAATCAAGAATGATAATAAGGTTGTAAATCTAGATAACTTAAAGAAGTGACTTGTTCTTTCAATGTTTTAGAGAAGTTTAGAAATAATATATTATTTTGGAAAATAATATGAGTTCCATTTTGGACATGATGTATTTGAGATACTTATATTCACTTTGAAATCTCTGATAGACAGTTAGTAGAGTGGGATCAGAGATCATCAAAGAAACTAGATCTGGAAATCCTTTCTACAGAGATGGCAATGGAAGGTATGGGAGTTGATATATTCACCAAGCGAAAAATTGTGAAAAGAGTAAAGAAGACCTAGGACAGAGCCTTGGATTGTGCCCACAGTTAACAGGTATTTTATAGATGATGAATGAATAAAAATGTTGAATGACACTAAAGGAAAATCATGAAATTATTCTGACTGGATCCTTTATAAATTTTATATTATTATTTAATTTCAACTAAAATTTCACTGCATTCTATTCTAAGATGCTATCAAATATAGAATATATTTAGCTCATGGAAATTAAATAATAACACAAAATTTGTAGAGGACCCAGTCAGAATAATTTCATGATTTTCTTCAGTTCCATTCAAATAGCACATTAATAATAGGAATGAAAGAGGAAGATAATAGGAATAACCCAGGTTTGAGGTAAGACATGATTGAAAATAAGATAAAAGGATGAGGGATTTCAGAGTAAACCATTATACTAGAGACATTGAATATAAGTTTAGGAAGTTGGTCTTATTTTGAGATCTTCCTATTTATATAACCTCAGAGGTCCAGTTACCTGAGTCAAGTCTTTTGCTGGTCTATGTCACAAGGTCTAATTCTCTAAGAGATGTGTGTACTGCATTTCCAATCTTTCTACTTCTAATCCAGGGAGAATATCTTTTTTCTCCTGGCTATATTAAGTCCTTAGTTACTCCTGAAATCACTCTCAGTCTTATTTGTCGTCTGCCAGAAGGCCTGAATTCCCTTTTGATTTATTCCTGGGATCTCCTCAAGGCTTGATAACTTTGGACAGATCACTTACCCTTTTCTGACCTCATTTTCCTCTTCTACAAAATGAGGGGGCTAAGTGAAATGATCTCTCTGATTTCTTTCAGCTTTCAAATCCTATAATCCTATGACTGGATCTCAAAGGCATTTTGCCTATCCTGGATGGAACAGAAAAAGTATTCTTCCTTATTCACTACTCATGATTGTGATTCCATTTATGTAGGAAGAACACTATCTTTACTGGGACAAGTTCCGAGTCTTAGAGAGCCTTGCAGAATACTGAGGTGAAGGACTTACTTGTCCAGGGTCCCCAAGCCAGGATGTGTCAGCAACAGGACTTGTCCAGGTCTTCCTGACCCCAAGTCCAGCTCTTAATCCACTATGACCAAGGCTACTTTAACTTTTCATTACTCATTAACTTTTAACAATTAATTATTTGAGATTTTGTTGTTTAGTCATTTCAGTTGTGTCCAACACTTTGTGATTACATTTGGAGTTTTCTTGACGAATATACTGGAGTGGTTTGCCGTTTTCTTCTCAAGTTCATTAAGCAGATGAGGACACTAATGCAAACAGGGCTAAGTGACTTGCTCAGAGTCACATAGCCAATAAGTATCTGAAGTCAAATATGAACTTGGATCTTCCTGAATCGTCACTTGGAGTTCTATTCACTCTGCCATCTAACAGCACTCAATCTTTTGAAATAACAGTAGCCATTACAAATAAAAAGAGAAAAGCTAATCAATTTTTATTATTTTTTATTATTTTTTTATTCCCAATAGATAATATTACAGAGAAGGTGGATAAAAAGACTAGAAATTGGAGTAATGACTCACATTTTTTCTCCATGTTGTTTGTTGCATTTCTATGCAATTGTAGTAAGATAATACAATAAATACTTTCTACATGCAGTCAACCTGTCAAAATTTTAGAATGGGAAGATTCTGGAATTTTTTTATGGGTGATTTAAATTTAACATTTAATGTTATATGGGAAACATAGCTACTAAAAATGAAATTTTGCAAAAATCTGAATTCATTGATAATGTTAGATCTTTTTGTTTCATGAAAATAGAGTAAGGTGAAAGTCACTAGTGCAAACATCTCCAAGCTGTTATTTTGGAAGATTTAATGACAGCAAATCTACTCCATTTGTCAACCTCCCAAAAAAGAACTGCTAATGCAACAGTTTGAATTTAAGAAATTCAGTGAAGAATCCAACTTGGGCTATATCACCCTCCTCAAAATTCTATTTATCGAAGATAATTAGATAGTAATATTTAAATTAGGTTGAGTTAGGGCAAATGATAGAAGAATTATTCTCTTTTCCTTTAAGAATATAATCATGAATAATGTACATTATGCTCAAAATTATTGTGTTAGAATGATTGTTTCCATGGTAAATAACATGGTATATGCAAAGAAACTTCTCTAGGATACTGCTGTAGGTGATTAAGAATAAAAGGTAACTGCTTTATAGTTACACCTGGCTTTGATTGGAGGCAGTAATTTTTTGAGAAATATATTTTAGGCTGTTGTTGTTTAGTCATTTTCAAATCATGTTGGACTCCTTGCTGTCTCCAGAGTTTTCTTGGACAAGATCTTGAAATAGTTGGCCATTTTCTTTTCCAGTTCATTTTACAGTTGAGAAAATTGAGGGAAACAAGATTAAATGACTTATTGAGGATCAGACAGCTAGTAAGTGTCTAAGGCTAGATTTGAACTCAGGAAGATTCATCTTCCTGACCCCAGGGTGGGCATTCTATCCACTTGCCCACCTAGCTGCCCATTTCAAACTGTAGATGTATACAATACAATGCATATGCAACTAGACACATTCTGGCTTGTGGAATTGTGATCCCAGGAGCTAACTCTGTTCAAAAGATCATAGAATCACAAATTAAGAACTAGAAGAAACTGCAGGGGCTTTAGCATCCAACACTCCAAGAGATAAGAAAACAGAGACACAGGGGGATTAAATGGCTTGTTTAATGCTGGATGCTGGAAAATTTCCAAGGAGTTTTTTGGTTGATTTGGGTTGTATTTGAGTTTAAGTGACTGTTATTTCCAAAAAGTATGGAAATTCAATTCTCAATCTAGAGAAGTCCGTTCCTCTCTCCCATGGAACTTGATCCTCCTGAAGCATCTCAGTAGCAAGTACTGTCAAGAGATTGCTTCCCAGTCCATCACTCTTCTGGAATGCCTGGGGGCTATGCTGTCCCTTATAGCCAGGACTAGATCTGGCAGGAAGAGAAGTATTTTTCCTGAGGACTCTGTGCGGAGCCTTTTTCTTTCCCAAGATTAATAGATACTAGGAGACTTTCTTCTTTCTACTTTCTAGGGCAAAAGATTAGTTCCCGCTTCTAACTACCCAGTGATCCTGCCCGGATATCATTCTGAATATAACAATAATGATATCAATAAAAATAATAATGACTAATTTTATGTCCATTACTAAACACTTTGTGATTATTATTTCATTTGATCTTTACCACAGTCTTGCAAGGTAGGTGTTATTATTATCTCCATTTTACAGATGAAGAAATTCGGGCAAAAAAGAAATTAAGTGACTTGCCACAGAGTCACATGGCTATTAAGTATCTGGATTTGAACTCAGGTCTTCCTACTCCAGGTTTGGCCCTACCATGTAGCACCAGACCTATTCCTAACATCTCTAAAATCAAAAAGTAAAAAATCTCAATTACTTATGAACCTTGTTTTTTGTGTTATATTCTGTTCCTTTGTAGGAGCTTAAGGAATTGGGCAGAAAGGAAAGAGAAAGATATAGACTGAGAAAATTGATTCAAGACTCAATCCAAGGTCCCTTAAGACTCTCTTTTATATCTCTGTGTAATCTCATTGCAGTGTTTAGTGCCCTAAAGCTTTGTCCTAGATGTTTCTCTCTGAAGTCTAACTAGCATTAGAGAGCTATTGTTTGCAAGACTGATTCACGTGGTATTTCTATTTGATCTCTGACAGGTTGTTTACAAGAATAATGATATCCGTCTAGAGCTGTCTCGCTTGGCCAGGATTGGTGACACCAAGATGAAAATATATGGTGAGGTGGTGTTCAAATGTGAGAATGTGGCCACACTGGACCCCATCAACTTTGAGACCCCTGAAGCTTACATTAGCCTTCCCAAGTGGAATACCAAGAGGATGGGCTCAATCTCTTTTGACTTCCGTACAACCGAACCCAATGGTCTCATCCTTTTCACTCATGGCAAGCCCCAGGAGAGAAAGGATTCCCGGAGTCAAAAGAACACCAAAGTTGACTTCTTTGCTGTTGAACTGCTAGATGGAAACCTCTACTTGCTCCTTGATATGGGTTCTGGCACTATCAAAGTGAAAGCCACCCAGAAGAAAGCAAATGATGGAGAATGGTACCATGTGGACATTCAAAGAGATGGCAGATCAGGTAGGAGAAACTACAGGCATGTGGTGGACAAGTTTCAGGGCAAAGTGTAAATGATCATTCTGCTCTATTGGTTACCTATTCCCCAATTCTTTGTTCACCAGTTTTTCATGTTCCCTTTGAGAGTTATTTCAAGTGTTTATGACTGAAGCAGACCATTAACCCATATGCAGCTTGAATTCTCCTTCCTGTCACACATGACACTCTCTAATCTTAACTATGTCTTCATTTTTCTTAAATTGAACATAAATTTTAAAATATTGCATGTACATTTCCCAATATTACCAAAGAGGCTGTCATGACCTTCATGTTGATTTCCGCCCCCCCCTTCTCATTGCTTCGAAAACCAGTTGTGAGATTACAGATGCCAGAATAGGTGATTTTACCATACCATGGTTTCACAGTGCAATAGTTTATGCAACAGATAAACCCCTCAATAATTGGCAAAAGGCAAGTTGTCAAGAAAATTATGACAAGAAAGGGAAAAGCAAATTGATTTTTCCTGAAGTCGTGTTCAATTTAAAGCCTTGCTTTAGAGTGAAAGCCTATATTTCACTCTATGCTCAGACCTCACTAACTCTCCCTTCCTCCTCATAACCTTTTATATTTAGTTTAAATGGCTTTGCTTGTTTCTGCAGCCCCAGATTAAACAAGCCTGCCTGGGGCAGTACACAGTCACTCTGAAACAATAACAAAGAGAGAAAAAAACAGGGCCAATATGAAATCCGGGGTTTCTGAATGCCTGACCGGTCTTATTCTGGTTTCTTTTTGGGCCATTATAAACCTAAGGGCCTGATAAACATTATAAGGAAGCAATCCTTTCTTCAGGATCTATATCATATGAATCTCCCATTAATTAGACCTAACTTCTCATTCAGGTATTATAGAGACAGTAGAATTCTTTTTTAGGATCACAAATACTTGGAATTCCATATGAGCATGCAGAAAAAATAAAATAAACTACTCTAGACTGAAGGACCTCATTGAGTCAGTGCTCACTCAGAATCATAGCATACAAGCTTGTAAAACCATGTAAAACATGAATAATTAGTCAATTTGTATAGCAAGAAAGTGACAATAAAGTAACTCTCCATGTACACATGGGGTATACTCTCCTATAGGTTACTCTGCTGTCAGTGAAGATGAAAACTAAGAGAATATCCCTTACCATTTTATATGCATGAAAATCATACAGATATAAGAAAGATACATGACCAGGAAACATACTAGCAGGAATATATACCAGGAACCTGTGTGATTGAGACATATATTTGGAGGATATAATTTAGAGATGTACCTGACCTGGCTGAATGTCCTCACACTGATTTCTCCCCCACCCCTGGCAATGGGCTTAAGTGACTTGCCCAAGGTCACACAGCTAGGTAATTATTAAGTGTCTGAGGATGCATTTGAACTCAGATCCTCCTGACTCTAGGGCCGGTGCTCTATCTACCTAGCTGCCCCCCTCACACTACTTTCCACATAGCACTGACACCATATCTCCTCTAAACTGGGAATCTTTCTTTACTGGTTATGTCATTGTGCTGTTAAGCTCCCCTTTTGTACCATCTGTTAGGTTTCAGTTCTTCAGGGTAATGTAGTTATGTCTCCTCAGGTGTGCAGCTGATGTTCTCTTTGTATATATCTGAGGTATGAGCCAACATCTCCAGATAGGAAATATCCAACAAAAAAGCAAGATTTCCTGAACTGTTCTTTATAACTTTTCTTGTAAAATGTTGAATTAATATCCATAATCCTGTGTAGCTATCCAAACTGGGTATAGAAAATTCCTGGTTATTCCCTTTAATCCCTAATTGTTAGCTGGATCTTCAAAACTTATTCTGGGAATTCTTTTTAGGGAGCCCTCCTTCCACACATGTACATATGTACATAGACACCCAGCAAAGATACACTAGGATATGATCTTCTTTGATTGGCTTGCAAATGAAGATAGAAAAAAGATTAGAAGCTGAATGAAACTAATTCCAAATTCCTGCCTTTATTATGAACGTCTGTTGGATTCTAGCTAGCTCCAAACCTTAATGGTTGCCTACCACTAAAATCAAAGTGGTTTGTAAGGACAGTCTCCTCTGGTGAGAACTTATTCATTTCATTCAAATCAACAAACATGGACTAATTATCCTAATGTGCAAAACACTGTGATCATTTTCATTCTATGTGCAGCCTTATGCCTGTGGTATGGGGAGAGAAAACACTAGCCACCCAATGGGATCCGTAGCCATACTGTTTAGGATGACTGTATTTTGATGGGGCAGTTTTATGGCAGCAGCAGTGAGCATTGTTGCCCATAGGATAAGTTGGATGGGTTATGCACAGAGGACATTTGGGCAGCAGATTGCAGTGCTGGACTATTTGAAGCTCAGTAGGAAGGTTTATTGATTGCCTGAAACTTGATTGGAGATAAGAGACTTCAAATTAAATGTTCTTTTCTGAACAAGAATAAACAGTTTGGTTTTTATGCTTTAAGGAAAAAAACAGCAACTACAAAATTTTAATTTATCTGAAGGTTCAAACCTCTTTTCCCATAAGACCTTAGATATTATCTATAAAGTAACTGGAGGGTTTATTTTTTTTTCATGAATAATGTCTTCTTTAGTGCAACACTTTGGGGTCTTACACAATCTTTGTCCTATGTACGAGCAGTACAAATATAAATCTAGTAATTTTGTTTCTATTTATACTATTATGTCCAAAGATAATTATTTGTTTTGAAAAAAGAAATTCTACTTTATATCTTAGTGACCACTGATTAATGAGAAGTATTTTTTTTATAAACTTTCACAAATTGGATTTATATTTCACACAAGAGAGTATGGTTCCACTGAAATTTTTAGGTGCTAATAATTACAATCAAGGATTGAAACCTCATTTAAAAAAAATCAGTGATATGTGAAATTTTCAATTAGAGAATATAAATTTCAATTTTCAAAAGAGAAAATAAAATAGAAAGTGTCAGAGATAGAAACAATGAAAAGGGAAACACTTTTATAAAAAGAAGGCATTTTGGTATCCACAATATCAGCTGTCATGGGAACATAGTTTCAGACCTGAAAGGAGCCTGTAACTAGAGGGTTTTTTCCCCAAGGATTAATGTCTTCTGTAGTATATCACTTTGGGGTCTTGCACAATCTTTGTAACATGTAAGGGCAGAACAAATATAATTCTAGTCATTTTATTTCTCCTTATACTTTTATGCCCAAAGGTAATTATTTGTTTTGAAAAAGAAATTTTACTTTATTTACATCTTGGTGGTCTGTAATCAATGAAAAGTATACTTTTGTTTTATAAACATTCCCATATTTGATTTACATTTCACACAATGAGTATGGTTAAACTGATTTTTGTGTGCTAGTAAATATAATCAACGGATGAAATTTTATTTAAAAAATTAAATGAATGGTCTTAAGAAAATAAGTAAGAGCAATAAGAATCACAATTTGTGAAATTTTCAATTATGCTTTCCTCCTTTGGAGTATTAGATAGCATTTAATGATAATCTCTAATAAGTTAAGGCTCTATTATTTCTCTGCTCTGGGATCTTCATCTGCCACAAAGATTATATAACAACCTATCTTTAAATAGATAAGTCTTAGGAAATTGCAAAAGAATCAGGGAGATTGAATAATTTGCCCATATTGAAGTTAACATGTATCAGAGTCTTCCTCACTCCAGATCCTGCACTTGCTTCCCTTACTAATCTCTACAAGTTTTATAAAAAAATATAGGTGCTTACAGTTCCCTATCCCAGAACTACCTCCATCTCTCTTTCCCTCATGTGGAATCCCCTTTCTTTAGCAAGAATAGAATAATTTAGATAGAAACCCACCTTGAACAGATGGAATAATTTAGAAGTCACGCTTTTTTTCAATTTATGTCCTAGTTTTAGATTCTTTTAATTTTGACAATGCATATACATCCAGAGAATCTTGCTAATAAAGGCTAGAAATTGACTATTTCATAAACTAAAAATAAAAATTTGTCAGAAAATGCTTAGGGAACCAAATAAATTAAATAATATTTCTATAGTACCATATTTACATAGTACAAAATATAACTTTTGACTAGTTGGCAAGTGACTCCTATGGCAAGTATTCTTAACCTTACTGTGTATATGTATGTGTGTGTGTGTGTGTGTGTGTGTGTGTGGTGGTCACACCTTTGGACAAAAGTGAAGTCTATGGACTCCTCACAATACTGCTTTTAAATCTAGAAAATAAAATAAACAAAGTTGAAAAGAAAGCTACTAATAATGTAATGTTATCATCAAAGCATTTTTAAAAGTCATAGATCTCAAGTTTTTGTTGAGGAGTCCCTAGGATGATTCACCATTCTATACTTTCCATAATAGGGTGAAAGGCTTGGACTCTATATTAATATGTGAATGGAAGGCAGGATTTGACAGACTATTGCCAAATCATGGAATAGCAATACATATCATAATAATTTTATATATTAATTATGTATTCAATTTAAACATTTAAATATGTAGGTCAGGTTTGCCCAATGTTTTAAATTAACAATTAGAATAGAAATCTCTAAAAATGGAATGAATGGACTCAGAAAGCAGAGAATTACTCTATCACTGGAAATGTTTAAATAAACTACCAGATATGGTAGTTATGTTGCCCATTTGCTACTACCATTATCTCTAACTATGCTCTTCCTTTCCCTTCTTCCCTACTACTTCACAATTTAATATAGTAGGATCATTGATTTAGAACCTAAAGGACCTCAGAGTTTCCTTACTTCAATCTCTTCACTTTATGAATGAGGAAATGGAAGTTCAAATTAAGTTAAATGACTTGTACAAAGTCTCTCATATAGTAAGTGGTATTTGAGTCCAAATATAATAATTTTCCCACTGTGCCATGATACTTCCATAGGTTCTATGACCAGTTTGCAAATTTATTCTTAATTCTTCACTAAGTTTGGAAGACTTTGTGTTCAAAGTACAATTGCTTCAGATCAGATACTCTATGAGTTGTAATGTCATATGAAACATGGACCCCCCACTATTATGGAATTTATAGAGCTTCAATAAATGTATGAATATATTCCTAATTCATTCTAGCTCATTGTGTATTTTGTGAATCCTTTAAGAACTGTGTAATCGTATATAGTTTTGAACCAGAAGAGTTCTTGGAAGGCATCTAATCTAGGGTCATTATCATATTAGGCTTTTGGGGGAGGTGAGGTCTTGCCTCATTTTGCAATGCTCTCCTCTCTCTTTTTTACTTACATTTTATGTGCCTCATAAATGTTTCTGG
The DNA here is from genome assembly GCF_037893015.1 of Macrotis lagotis. Taxonomy (NCBI): domain Eukaryota; kingdom Metazoa; phylum Chordata; class Mammalia; order Peramelemorphia; family Peramelidae; genus Macrotis; species Macrotis lagotis. Next base: position 244,193,450 of record NC_133661.1, on the reverse strand, counting down.
TTTGAATTAGATGGACTCACAATCATAGAATAGTTAATTTAACTATAACAAGCTATTTATAAAAATACCAAAAGATGAGATTTTGTCAAATTTCTTCTATGACATGCAGTCCTGATACATAATCTAGGAAAGGTCCAAATAGGAAAAAGAAAACCATAGGCCAGTATCAATAATAGACCAATAAGTTTACAGTTACTCAGCATGAGTCTAATATAATTCAACCCCCAGGTTTAATAGATGAGGTAAATGCCTCTAGAAATGTCATTACTTACTCACAGTACTATAACTTGTTAGTAGTAGGTCCAAATTGAGAAAAGTATATAAGTAGAGGAATGGAAACTGCACAGGAGATAAAAATGATATTATTCATAGCAAATTAGGGCCCAATTTTTTAAATTAACAATTAGAATAGAAATCTCTAAAAATGGAATGAATGGACTCAGAAAGTAGGGAATTACTCTATCACCAGAAATGTTTAAATAAAGAGAGAATGATTGCTTAGTAGAACTATTATAAAAATAGGAATTTCTGTTTAGATTTAGTTTGGATTAATTTGCCACATAGGTCCTCCCCTGACAGTCTGTGATTCTGATATCATTTGTGTAGAGTCTGAAAACTGTGACAGGATTCATGCCTCATCTGGAAACTAGTTTTCTGACTTTATTTTGCTGACTCCAATCAATCTATCAGTTAATAAACATTAATAAATGCTTACTATGTTCCAGGGAAACTGAGATGAAACAAATAAATAGTAATCCTTGTTCCCATGGAGTTCACATTCAAATGGGAGAGACACCATGTAATTAGTTATTTGAAGGGACATATGCACATATATTTAAACACATATATGTGTATGTTTTATATATGCATATACACACATACAAATGTGTGTGTGTATATATATATATATATATATATATATATATATAATTAAGATATCTTCAGTTATTTTTCAGTAATGTCTGACTCTTCATGACCCTACTACTGATGTAGTTTGTCATTTCCTCCTCCAACTCATTTTACAGACAAGGAAACTGAGGCCAAAAGGTAAAGTGACTTGCCCAGGATTACATAGCTAGGAAGTATCTGAGGTCAGGTTTTAATCATGAAAATAAATCTTTTGGATTCCAAGTCTGGCACTTTTTTCATTCTGCCACTTAGATGTCCATATACATAAAATCAATCTATCTATTGATCTATCTATCCAAAAGCCTATTATATATGTATCTATCTGTTTTGTTGATATATCTTATATTTATATAGTAATTATTTCCATATTTATATGTGAACATTGTGGATACATATTTCATATATGCATGCACTATCTGTCTATTCAAATACCTATTATATGCATCTGTCTATTTTAATGACATATCTTAGAGACATATATTTTATATACATATATGAATATTATGGATACATATTACATATATGTATGTTCTTTCTTTCTATCATCTATCTATCTGTTTGTGTATCATAGGTTGAAAATAATCTATCAGGGCTAAAGGCTTCCTCCTGAATGAGCTTTAAACCAATTCTTGATGGAAATCAGGGAAACTAAAGGGCAGAGGTGAAGAGGTAAAGTATTCTAGGCAGAGGAGGGAGTCAGTGCAAAGTTGTAAGTTGGAGTGGCTTCTCTGAGTAACTTCAAATAGGCTAGCAGAGCTAGATTAGAGCATGTACAGTCATATACATATAGCTTGATTAACAAGCCATCTCTGCCTTTATCCAAATAGCTTATGCAAATATTCAACAACATGGAGAAGACATAAGAAGATGGGAGATGTATGAAAGGACCAAGTCATTCAAAGGTTTTTTCACTATATATCATTGTCTTATAGAAAATATGTTTTTCTATATGATGAGATTATGTTTTGTCCACCATTAGCCTAAGTGTTTGATAATTGTCAGTATGTACATCAAAAACAACAAAATCCCCTTCCCCAAACATACCCTTTGATGTTTGAATAATTTTGTTTGCTATATCACCCAGAAAAGTTAAAATCACCAAAGCTATATTGGGGATAAGATGAGGATCAAAGTGACAGGATTGCCTCCCAGGATGGATGGGTTGATGATGGCAGACAAAGGAGAGAAAAGACAACTATTCAAGTCTATTTTGATTCTGTTTCCTCTGACACAGAGAATAGTCTTTGGACTTGAAAGAACAGGACAAAAATGGGTAATAAGAAACTGAAAATCAAGATAAGCCAGGAGACAGTAAGAGAATATCAACCTATCTGTGATGCATTCTGGTCTCCAGGCCAAAACAAATTAGATCCGGAGGCACTGAAAGACTATGATATGATGGCTAACTAATGAGCACCTATGTTATGTATAAGATCATGGAGAATGAGAGAAATTTTTCAGGCCTGGTGAAATACAAATGTCCTACTTTTCCATCAAAGGAACTTCTGCAAATGATGGGCTAGTGAATTTGACTTATAATCAGGGAAAATTCTAGAATGCATTATAAAAGAATTGGTTAATGAAAATTTTGAAAATATGGTTAAATCTTTGTCCCAGAGAATTAAAATCAAAACAGATGTCCCTCTTCTCTGAGAAGTGATTGAATACAAGGGCAAAATGTTGCACACATTTTTAAATGCATTTGTTAAGATTTTCCTTGTTATGTGGTAGGATCCCTTAAGAGGAAAATGTATTGGGAGTATTCATAGATGGAGAAAAATGAGCCTTCAATGAAACTTTTAACGAAGAATAGGAAGAAGTTGATCATAAAGAGCCAGCCAGGGGCAGCTAGGTGGCACAGTAGATAGTGTACCAGCCTTGGAATAAGGCAGACCTGAGTTCAAATCCAACCTCAAACACTTAGTTACTTAATTATGTGACTTTAGGCAAGTCACTTTAACCCCATTGCCTTGAAAAACAGGAAAAAAATAATAAAGAGCCAGCCAGTATGTTTTGTTAAGAGCAGGTTATTGCCAACCTACCCTCATTTCCTTTTCTGAAAGGGTTCCTAAACAATGTGAAGAGGGGAAAGGTTGAACATATCATTTTCATGGATTTTGACAAAGCAAGTTATAAAGCCTTTCAATATATTTTTTGGGAACAAAATGGAGAAATGGAGGCTGTCCCAACATCATAGTTTGATGGCTTTGGAACTGGGTGAGGGACAAAAGAACAATGTCAACTTGCAGAAGGGTCTGTAGTGGAGTGCCTTAGGTGTCTTCTCCATGTTGTTGAACATTTGTATAAGCTATTTGGATAAAGGCAGAGATGGCATGTTAATAAAGTCTACTGATTTCAAAAAGCAGAATAAAAAGCAAAGGGGACAAGAGTTTTTTAATCACTTACTATGATCTAGGGACTGTGCTAAATGCTTTACAAATATTATTTCATTTGATTCTCCCAACAACTCTATGAGGTAAGTGCCATTAATATTCCTATTTTTAGTCAAAGAAAGTGAGACAGAGGTTAAGTGACATGCAGTGGATCACACAGCTAGTTAGTGTTGGGTAGGACTTGAACTCAGATATTCCTTGATCCAAGTCCAGCATCCTATCCACTGTAATATTATATGATAGAGTCAGGATCCAAAGGATAGACATATATTTTTGTTGTTATAGTTATATTTGTTTTGGTTTTATACTTATAAATTATATCAATACATATAAGTATATACATATAAATAGATAAATTTGTATATGCTTTATAAATATGCAAATATATATATTGGCATCAATATCTATATCCATACCTACAAGATATATTCAGACTGGAATGTTGGGTTGGATAATATAAGGTAAAATTTAATGGGAATGCACATTTGGTTTAGCAAAACTCTAATTCACAAGTATAAAATTGGAAAAGGGGTTAGAAGTTCCTTTGATAGGGGCGACTAGGTGGTGAAGTGGATAGAGCACCAGCCCTGGAGTCAGGAGTACCTGAGTTCAAATCTGTTCTCAGACACTTAACAATTACCCAGCTGTGTGGTCTTGGGCAAGTCACTTAACCCCATTGCCTTGCAAAGACTAAAAAATAAAAATAAAAATAAAAAAGAATTTCCTTTGAAAAAATCTGGGCATTTTAATAAACTGCATTTTCAGTAAGAATCAATAATGTGATGCGACATCATAAAAACTAATACGATCTTAGACAATGTTAGGAGATATTTAATAAGGGAGTTAATAGTACTTCTATATATTACTTGGTTTAGAACATTTTTATGCATTCAGTTCTAAGTACCACATCCATTAATAAATCTGAGGACAACTGAGATGGTGAAAGTTCTTAAGATCATGCCACATGGGAACCCACTGAAAGAATAGGAGAGAGAACTTAGGGAGGATATGGTAGCTGTTTCAAGAATCAGAATTATTCTCTTTGACCACAAAACATGTGGAGCATGGGAAGAAGGTAAAGAGAGAAAGATGTAAAATTTTTCAGTCAACAAGTATTTTGTGAACAACCAAGAGTAGCAACAAAAGTAATTTCCAAACAGAACTAGCATTAGGAGGTACTAGGATTTCACTCAGATTTTCAAGAAAAAGTCTAGGTTAATACTTGTTAAGTATATAGTGTAGAGTATTCTAACCTTCACTCTCACATTATCTTTCATTTAGAATGTAACTTTTAAGTCAGGGGTGAGAAATGTCCTACTGGTGAACCAGTTGGTCTGGTACTGCCACAGGAATTGCATGCAGGACTCGAAACTCATAAATCTTAGAGCCTTTTAAGAGTGAATTAATTGGGCAGCTAGGTGGTACAAAGCACCAGCTCTGGAGTCAGAAGGACCTGCGTTCAAATCCAACCTTTTAATAATTGTCTAGTTATGTGACCTTGAGCAAGTCACTTAACCTCATTGCCCCTTAAATAAAAATTCTAAAAATAAAATTTTAAAAAATTTAAAAAGAGTGAATTAATTAAATGTTTGACCAAATGTAGCAGACAAATGATCCTATCTAAATGGCTCTTGGAAGAACCCTGTTTTAAGTAGAATTATCACCATGTTATTTCTACCATTAGAATATGAGCTCCTTCAGGTCAGGCATGGGATATTTTTGCTTTTCTCATGTCTTCATTCCAACACCATTCCTGCTTAGCACAGTGACTTACACATGTTTATTAACCCTGGGTTTGCTCTCAACTATAAGATTCTCTGGTTCCATGAATACATGGTGTTTTCATGAAAATAAAAGCACTATTAATAGCATGGTAAAGTAGATAGCCTTAGAGTTGGGAAGATCTGGGGTTCAAACTCCATCACCTGTGAGATGCATTGACTATGTGACCCTAGATAAGTCACTTATTTTCTCAATGTCCCAGACAACTTTCAAAGACTGTAAATTGAAAAGCAGGTACTACTAATATGCAAAAGAAATGGGACCTTTCATTTGTGGAATTCCCTTTGCCAGTGAAATCATAGGTCCAGCTCTCTTTCCAGTATCTTGCAGCACTGCCACCATGGTGCACATGAATGTCCTGGCAGATGCTCTTAAAAGCATCAACAATTCAGAATAGTGAGGAAAACACTAGGTTCTCATTAGGCCATGCTCTAAAGTAATCATCCAGTTCTTAACTGCGATGATGAGGCATGGTTACATTGGCGAATTTGAGATCATTGATGTTCATAGAGCAGGAAAAATTTGTGAACCTCACAGTCATATTAAACAAGTGTGGCATAATCAGCCCCAGATTTGATGTTCAATTAAAAGATCTGGAAAAGTGGCAGAATAATCTGCTACTATCCCGTCAGTTTGGGTTCATTGTGCTTACAACCTCAGCTGGCATCATGGACCATGAGGAAGCGAGATGAAAACACACAGGAGAAAAATCCTGGGATTCTTTTTCTAAGGGTATAAAAAATATAAATATAAAAATGTTCCAGTGAACATTTGAATTTGGGATCAACTAATCATTCCAAGGAATTTGTGGTTTGATGTTTGAATCCATGAATTTGTTTTTTTAGAACTATTTTGGTAATTATATTTCAATATATTGTTTCCTGTGCAATTTTATATATTTTTCTTATATATTTAAAAGTATTATTCTGAGAAGCAGTCCATAGGTTTCACCAGACTGAAAAGATCTATCATGACACCAAAAAGAAAAAAAGGCTAAGAACCTTTGCTCTGAAATTTTTCCCATCCTTTGGGCATTTTGGTATCTGATAGAAGTTAAAAATTAGACAGTTTCTTACACTGTAATATTTAATAAGTAAATAATAATAGTTATTCTCAGAGGAGGAAGGACTGTAGAGGAAGAAATCCTTATCTAGAGACTGGTTATAATTGATATTTTATTACATCTCAACTGATTCCTAAAGTAATCAATCAGAAGGAAACTTTTATTTTCATAAGGAGAGTGGGTCATTTGCTAAATTTGGGTATTATAAAAAGAAGTTAGTTGACCTTTTGTTTGAAGATGAAACTGCTGACAAAATGACTTAGGAAGTATGCAGAATTTTTTTGTGTGTGGTAACAGGTCCCTGAGTTTTCTCACAGCTCCTACTTGGTGTACCCTGTTCCAGCTACCAAAGGTTTGAAACAGTGCCATGAAGAGTAACCTTCCTACTTATTCTCATTGTATGTTTTTCCTTTTCTGGCAAGCCAAGATCTAGTCTGCAGGGTCTCACCTGCCTGGTACCTTTTGTTTAACTAACTGAATGTCTGATATACCTGAGCTGCCCTCCAGGCTGCTAACTCTTTTTCTTTCCTGTCTTAGGTACCATATCAGTGAACAGCAGACGTACCCCATTCACAGCCAGCGGTGAGAGTGAGATCTTGGACCTGGAGGGGGATATGTACCTGGGTGGACTGCCAGAGAACCGTGCTGGGCTCATCCTCCCTACAGAACTGTGGACTGCCATGCTGAATTATGGCTACGTGGGCTGCATTCGAGACTTGTTCATCGACGGTCGGAGCAAGAACATTCGGCAGCTAGCAGAGGTGCAGAATGCCGCAGGGGTCAAGTCTTCCTGCTCCAGGCTCAGCACAAAGCAGTGCGACAGCTACCCCTGCAAAAATAATGCTGTTTGCAAGGATGGATGGAACCGCTTCATCTGTGACTGCACTGGCACTGGCTATTGGGGGAGAACATGTGAGAGGGGTGAGTCTCCCCGTGGCAAATGATTTGCTAAATTAGTTGGTTGCTGTCCTATACTGTGCTATTAACCCTTAAATGTCATTAAGTTTAGAAATCAAAATCTCCTTTCTCTTGGATATGAGATTTTTCTGATATTCTCAGTACCAGACTTCAAAGGTATCTTCCTTCTAATTTCTGAATTCTTGGATTTGCTGTGAAGAGATGTCAGAAAGGGAAATTTGGGGATGAATGCTATCTTCTCTCAAAGTTGTGATTTTTAAAAAATCTTATCACAAAGCACAAAAAAATCTAAAATCTACTAACAGTAGGCCGCTAACACACTGGATATCAGGACAGATGGAAGAAATTGGCCAAAATTGAGCCTTTAGAGCCACATGGTTTCTATCCAGACTCCTTGAATCAGACTGAATTAGAAAATTACTGAAGAAGACATGAATTTTCTCAGGTTTAAGCATGAAAACTCTTACCTGCAAGCAAGATTTGGATTCATCCAATGAGAGAATCTGAAGTTAATCTGAGAGAAAGGAGATTATGACCCATGAGTCATGTTATGGTAAAACAATAGTGTAGGCATTTTTAAGCCTACCTGTATTACATATTAAGGATTTAAAATAAACAGTCCAAAAATAGGGAGGCATAATTCCTGTCTTCCCATAGTTTACAATCTAGCTTTAGATGGAGAGGGAAGACATATATGAAACTATGGACAATATAAGCATTAAATTTTGTGTTACAGGCTACAAATTCTAGAAGAATAGAGGAAGGAGAGTAGTTTTGAAGGGAAATAATAAAGGATCATTGATGAGTAGGCTTGAGTACTAGATTTGCAGGTGAGGATGAAGACGTGGCTTTAAACTCAATTATTTGAGTCCATTAAATTGTAAGCTCCTTGAGAACAGGGACTGTTTTTTTGCCTCTTTTTATATCCCTAGCATAATGCCTACCACATAGAAGGTGATTGGTTCATTAAATATTTATTGGTTAATTGATTTTCTATGAATACTACAGAAGTTTCCCAGATGTCATTGGGTAATACCTGTACTATAAGAGATGGTAAATCTTGTTAGTTTAAAGGGTAGGTAGTATGGAAGAAAGTTGTAGAAAAGATTAAGAAATTTAAATATTTCATTGGTTTAATTGAAATAATAAAAGCAAAGAACTAATTAGGGGAGGAGGAAATGACCTGGAGTTTAAGTAGATGGCTTGGAGCTGGTTAATCTGCTAAATTGCTAGCATTTCTTCGGATCTCTCTATGATTTGGTTTATTTCTGGTAAAGTAGTGACTCATTCAGGAGATAGGAAGGTTCCTTGTCTTCAGAGATGCACTAACTAAACAGTTATGGTACTAGTTAGATTGCTTCTCCTCCTGTGAAGATGATGGGAAAACTGAAGGTCACTGCAGGCTTCTTTCATCTTTCTCTTTGGATCTCTGTACCTCTCTCTTGCACTAGGATTTCTGGGGACAGGCAGCAGGTAGCATAGCCTGCAGCAGCAAGGTGCCTTCAAGATCACTTTCTTCAAGGGCAAACCAATGGGAGTCAATCCAAAATTTCCCAAATATAGTGGAAAGTCACTGCACATTTTTACATTGTCACTTCTGACTAGTCATTAAAAGGAGCCTGATTGGGGATATATGAGAGACAATTATTGCCGCTACAGTGCAGCCAAGATGTATCCATTCTGGGCCAAATAACAAGGAGCTTAGCAAATATAAGACATTTTGATCTATACACTGCAAATCCTAGGTGACTGCCTCAATTTCTTTTTCCCCCCTGCACTATGATTGATATTATATTCTGAATAAACTGGTAAGCAAAAATAGAGGCTCCTGGTTTAATAAACAAAGAAAATGGAAATTCTTATTGGAAATATTTTCTTCATTGACCTCAGTTTTGTAGGGGAATTATGACCATGGACATAAGCATTTTTTCTTTGGGTTACATCATTTGTCACTTGTGTGCTTTTCTTGTTCCACCTCCTATTTATGGACCCTGATGCCAATAATTCTCCATATCTTACTGGATTGGAAGGGAAAGAAACATGTGAGTCATTTTGGAATAGGGGCTATTGCCCCACAGAGAATGTGATAGTCTGTCCTTTTTGCGACTAGATTTTGGTTGACTCTTTTTATTTCTTGAGGGAGAGAAATCAGAGATTGGGGTATGAACTGCTCTAACTCAATATCTAAGAGGAAGTCAAAATTTATATGGATTCATTTGTTATCAAAAAGCAGGTATACCATACTTGCTATAAGCTCCTACCTCTTACCTCTGCCTTAGAAAATGAGAAGAGCTGGATTATGGTCATGGACATACTGACATTTCAGTGAGTTGCTATGTCCCAGTGATCCTGAGTATGGAAAATATACTATACTGAGTCTACACAACTGTCAGCAGTGATCTTTTGTGCAGTAAGTCAATTGAACTTGACTAGCCTATTGTAATTCTTAAGGATATATGTTCCATGAAGGTGTTCCCCCAATCAAGGATGCCTATTCTCTATGCCTATCTGCTACAAGTAGTTGACTAGTCATTGATTTGACCTTGTATGTCATATGATTCAGATTTTGTCTGATCACTTTGACTTGACCAGTTTGTAGCTTATAGAATATACCTAGGATGATGTAGCATGACTTCAAAAAAAATTATTGATGTCATCATCTGTCTCAGTGATCCAGAAATAATTATTTTATTGGTGGTCTTTTGATCCTTATTCAAGGACATAAAAAAACTGTAGGCATTGTTACTGCCATTTTAGTTGAAACTGTGATCCACAGATATTAGGACACTATGTGGAAGCAACTCTTCATTTTGTCTTCCCCCAAAAGCATTATGGCTTCAGATTGTCTGTTCTGCAGATGTCTTCCAAGGAACTGTAATCAGCTCCAAGAGGCCCTGGGGTCATGAACAAAGCATTTCCTTCAATACTTATGTACCTAACATCTGTGGCAAATTAACTCAATTGAATTCTGGGATCAGAATATTAGAGCTAAAGTGAATGAATGAATTAGAAATTCTTTATTAAGTTCTTATTGTGTACAAATCACTATATAAAACAAAATATAAACAAATGGAAAGGAACTTATATTCTAATGGGGTAAATGATATATATGAGTTTGCAGGTCTAAATTTAAAGCAAATTGCTATAATGGTTTACCTCAAACTAGATAGCTTTTGGGGCAGCTAAATGGTATAGTAGATAGAGTGTGGGGAAAGGTCATCTTCTTGAGTTCAAATCTGGTCTCAGATACTTAGTAGCTGTGTGATCCTGGGCAGGTTACTTAACCCTGTCTGCCTCAGTTTCCTCATCTATAAAATGAGCTGGAGAAAGAAATGGCAAATCACTCTAGTGTCTTTGTCAAGAAAATCCCAAATAGGATCACAAAAAGTCAGACATAATTGAAACCAATTAAACAGATAACTGTTACATGCTCTAACCTAGTTGATTTTTCCATTGTATTGATTTGATTTTGGATTGAATTAAGAAAGACTTAACTTTTAGGAATGAGATGGTAATTCCTCTGTACTTTTCCCTAGTTAGGCCCTATCTAAGGTGTTATATTCAATTTTGAGTGCAACAGTTTAAGAAGGGCATTGAAAAACTGGAGGGAATCCAGTGAAGGGCATATAAGCCATATCATATGAAGATAGGTTAAAAGAACTAGGGATGTTTAACCTGGATAAGACAAGATGTAGCACTGGGTGGAGGGCAAAGGGAGGAATGATGACTTTTTTCAAATATTTGAAAGGCTGCCACACTGAAGGGAGATTAAATTTACTCTGCTTGGCCACAGAAGAAAGAAGATGGAACAAATATATATAAAATTGCAAAAGGACAAATGTAGGCTTGATATAAAACCTATATTTTCCTAGAGATGAAACATATTTTTAATAATCAGCACTATTTGAAACTAGAGTGAGCCTCCTTAGAAGGGAGTTCACCTCACTGAAGGTCTTAATGCAGAGACAAGATGAACAATTTCTAGAGCATATCATGGCTGGGATTAATTTTGGGTGTGAGTTGGTCTAGATGACTGCTAAGATCCCTTCCTTCCTAGTTTACATTTTGGGAATATATATGATATTCTTGTAGGTTAGATTTATTCTATATCTCAACTATAGCTATTGTCTCTAACCTTTATCACCTATTTTATAAATTCATAGTTTTCCTAGGGAACTATCAAGAATGACTTCAAGGGGCAGCTAGTTGGCATAATACATAGAGCACTGGCCCTCAAGTCAGGTGGACCCAGGTTCAAATCCAGCCTCGGACACTTAATAATTACCTAGCTGTGTGACTTTGGCCAAGTCATTTAACCCATTGCCTTGCAAAAAGCAAAACAAAACAAAACAAAAAACAAAAAAAACAAGAATGACTTTAAGGTTATCTAGTCCCTGGTTATGTAGTACTATAGGGCTATTAACAGGAATAATCGAAGAGGAGTTGTGTTACTCTGACCAAGTAACTTAACTGGCAGCCTCAATTTCTTCATTGATAAAATAAGAATAATAATAGCATTGACCTCAAGGTTGATATGAGGATCAAATGAGATAACCTAATTAAAATCTGTAATAGTGCTACATAATTGCTGGTTATTATTATAGTTATGAATTAAAGTTTTAAAACTTTAAGTTTCAAAAAAGTACTTTAAGTACATCACATTTTTCACCTCAGTAATTGATTCACAGGGATGAGGGAATAGGTGGTAGCAATTGATGAACCATTGGATAGGAGAATGTAGTGGAGGGCAATCACTGACTGGGAGTCCCTTCACCATGATCCCTTTAAAGGTTGGAGCTGTCGCCAAGATGAGAAGAATGGGATACATGGGGATGGTAGCAGTGTCTCCTCTATCCTTGTCAATGGCACACCCAAATCCTTTTGTATATGCTCTGACCCTAACCAGTCACTTATTGGGGCTTCAAATTCACAAGATCCTCTTCAGAGAAACATGTAGCACTCAGTGGAATAAAAGTGGATTCCCAATGAAACCACTCGTGCAATCAAACATCCCTGAACTTGACTGCCTTGTTATGAAGTTTCCTTACTTTATTACTTCTCTTACAAAACAATCATTTCTATAATCTGAGTCAGTTTAGAAATACTGACCCAATCTGGGCAAGTTTAGTTTTTATAGGCTAGCAGAAGACAAAACCAGAGCTCACATCATGGTTAATATCAATGACTACTATCTTCCTGCTCTACGGGTCAGTTGGCCAACTTTCCTGATTTGAGTAACAATCTGGGATGGAGAGACTGAGGATGTCTATGCAGAGTTAAGAGAGAAGGATATGGTAGAAAATTCATAGATGATGAAGGAGCATGGAATCTTGCCACAATAAAGTCTGCTTCTGATGCTTTTAGAAAGATCTGGACTCAGATCTTGTCTCTAACACTTGGTAATCATTGGACCTCAGTTTCCTAATCTATAAAATGAGAATATTCATATATGTCATATTTGCCTCATAGGCCTGTTGTCAGGATTCCATGGGATGATAATACAGGTATGCTTTCAAATTGGTTATAGAAATATCAATGACTAGTTTTATTAATATAATTATTCAGTGACTTAATAAGAGGTTTGGAGCATAGTGGGGAAGAAAGAAAGTAGCTCTCTCTATCAACATGGAGTGACCTCTCAGGTCTTAGAGAAGGGGAGGGGAGTGTCTTGGAGCTCTTTCTAGTTTTGTCCAGAGGTCTGTCCAGTTAAGTAGCATTCTATTCCCTGCAGTGTGTTATACCACTTAGAAAAAGATTCATACCTGCTGCTGGCTGTGTTGGCTGGCAAAGACTGGCTTGTGGCTGTTATTTTATACTCAGTACCTTTATCGCAACATTTTCTGAAAACTGCTTAAGTGCCAGCCTACATCTACCCATTAAGTCTACAATAAGTTGAGATGCTTTTAAATTATTGATCAGAAGTGCTTCAGAATCACAGAACAAAGTAAAAAACAAAACAAAACACGAGTTTCTTTCTAGATACCTATGCTCCAGATTTAGAACCTTAAATTAGGTTTTCTCAGAAGAGAAGTGTCACATAACTAGCTCTTTTCTGTTACCAAGCAAGTTTTCATTGATAGACTGCTATGCGGTGATCTCCAATTTCAAGGAAAGGATTTTGGAAGTAATACTGCAAAGAATTGGAGGATCTAGTACTATGTACTAGAGGATCAGATCCTTAGGTGACATTGAGCAAGACCTTAGACTTCAGTTTTCCCCATTCTTAAAAGGAGGGAGTTTGTGTAGTTCAATAATTTAGAGCTGTAAGGGATCTAACTCTAGAGGGTCCTTTAGAGTTCTAGATTGTTGATGCTATATTATATTGGTTCCTTGCATTTATGAATATATCAACCAAGTTTTAACATATGGGCAATTTTGTTTTGCTTACTTTTTCTTTTTATGTGTCCATTTTGAAACTAAATTGAAGAATATTTTCTATTACTAGAAAAAAATAGCTTGCATTTCCTTTTCTTCTATCCTTTCTAGTTGGCATCCCTCCATTTTTCACCATTGACAGACATCAGTGAGGAATTGGAATATATTTTTCCTGTTCCTCTGGGAACAGAGAAAATGTTGACTCTAACCAAAAAAAAATAAGGTAGATTTTCAAGATTTAATAGAACTCAAGACTGGTCCAGTAAAAATCAGGTAGTGATGTAATCTTGGGATTTTAGAAAGTTAGACTTATCTAGCATGGCTTGAATCACTTTTATTTATGAGAAAACTGAGGCCCAGAGACATGAAGGTGAAGGAGAGTTGCTGCTGTTATTATCCCCATTTTGGAGTTGAGGAAACTGAGGCAAACAGACTACCTTTCCAGGGTCACACAAATTTGTCAGTTTCTGAAGCTATATTTTGAACTCATTTTCCTGACTTCAGGCTTAAATGTCCCATCAGCCACTTAGCAAAAGACAGATGTTATAATCTCTTACTTCAAAAAACAATAAAATTGAAAAGAGAAAGATGTTGATAAATCTGAGTAGAGCTAAGACACATCATTGCACTTTGGATTGAGACAGAATCTGTGACTCAATTGGTGTGGAGCACTCGCAGGTGATGAAATTTCTTCTACTGATGCAGCTTATCACCTCTTCCACAAGGTTTAGTCTTACAAGCATTGCCCAGAGCATTGAGAGACTAAGAGAATGACCCTATGTTACACAGCCTCTGTGTCAGAGAGGCTGTATTTGAACCTAGGTCTTCCTGTCTTCAAGGTTATCTACTTGACAATGATGTCTCTTTATTGTCTAGTATCAAAAAACAAAAACTCCTAAAAACCAAAAACCAAATCAAAAGAAAAAGATAAATATTTTTTGATGCTGATATGTTACTTAATCCTATTTGCCTGGTTTCCTCATCACCTGGACAACGAAATGACAAACCAATTGAGCATCTTTACCAAGAAAACCCCAATTGAGGTCATGAAGAATCAGACTGGACTGAAATGACAACAAAAACAAGGGATTCAGAAGATAAGAAGAACCAAGGGAAGGAATTTACAACCCTCTTCTTTCTTTTCTTTTTTGTTCCTTCTATCCTTGAAACAAGTAAAGCAGAGCGAGGACAATGGAAATGAGTGAGAGAATACCACAGGTACTCAGGGTTGGGAGCCCTGTATTTACACTCAGTCTTTGAAAGCATCTTCTCCCTGTGTTATGAACTGACAGGCTGGCTAATTCCAGGCAAGTGGATGAAATCATTCTTGGAGAAGATCATTTCATGGTCTTTAGCATGTTAAACCTTCACAGCAATGCATTTTCATCAAAGTGACAAATCTCAATAGTGGCTGCTGAGGAGACAGTAAATCAGAGACCTAATAAAACTGCAGCATTAGCATACTCTGTTGCCTTTTCCCCCACCCAGCAAGAAAATCCTAAGCATTTAAGATAGCTATCTTTTTCTTCCATTTTCCATTTTCTTCATATTCCTTTCCCCATAACTCCCTTTTTGCCTCCTGCTGATATTTTAATATGGATATTTTACATGGGTGGCTTGCTGCATAGGGCAACAGATGGGCCCTGGCCAAGGCCAGGACATTCTTTATCTCAGCTGGATCCATAATCTATGTTATAAAGGAAAGAGAACAGCTCTGAGATGTAGTCTCATTCTACCCACCCCCATTATGATGCTTTCTTTTCTGGGTTTGAAGATACTGGCTAAGTTTCAATGCCCTTGCACATGGTAGAAGCCTGTTCTTCATAGATACCCTCATCTGTGTCACCTATGGCCAGATGTCTGCACATCTACTGTCACTACAACATTTATTTTTATTACTTACATTCTATGATTTTTTTCCCCAAGAAAAAAAATCCATGAAATCTCCATTTCTAGATTCCTGAAAAGTAAGGCAAAGAGAGGGAAAGTAATTATTTGTGCTTTATCTTCTCTATATCTTCCTTTTCCACTCACCCCTATCTCTCTCTCTCTCTGTCTCTGTCTGTCTCTCTGTCTCTCTCTTTTTTGGTCTGATATTCTGTTTTCTAATTGTAAGCTATAAATTGAATAGAAACATTCAGTGAGTGATTCTGTACCTAGTCAGAATTAAGCTGAATTTCTAAGTGAGGATGCAAGGGATTAGAGGGGTTCACATCATCACCCATGGCTTACCTCACTTGGGCTGGTAGATTTATAACATCATACATGTAGTTCTCACAGATTGTGAATATGTGCTCCCTTTCTGATTTCTTAACTTTTTATGTGTCTAGAGAAGGAGCTAATAGACCATTTGGTCCCTAATTGGTTTGTTTTCTTCTCCAGAATAGTTCTAGTTTGAATGAGGCATCACATGCTTTAGCCAAACAGATAGAATGCTGATCTTGGAGTAAGAAGGACCTGAATTTAAATGTCTCTTTCTGGATGTGTGGCTACAGGAGAGCCACTTCACTCTCTCTGAACCTCTTTTTCTTCACCCTAAAATAAGAATGATGATGTCTATAATTTTGAGGCAGCTTGTTATAGTAGATTGAGAATTAACCTGAATCAGGAAAACTTAGGTCCAAGTTCTATCGATTAACTCTATTAACTGTGTGGCTCTGAACAAGTCACTGAGCTTCTGATGCTCTTGGAAAACTATAAATTGTAGAACAGATACTAATCTATATTGGAAGAGGGAGTTTTCTTTCCCAGAATTTCCATTAGAACTGAAATGACAGATCGAGTTGAAATAATTATAGTTTTTTACCTCATTGTGTTGTTGTAACTATTAACAAGCCTCTTTTTGTCCATAAAAATACTTCCAAGTTAGACTAAGTGACTGAAATCCATAGGGTTATTAAATGTCAGCAGATAGAAAAATCAAAGACTTTTTTAAATCACTGAAAAACCCTCAGGGAATCTCTTCTTACAGTTGGAGAAACTGAGGCCCAGAGAAGTTAAATGACTCATTCACAGTTACACAGATAATTAGTAGCAGAATCAGGACAGGAACCAAAGTCTCTGGAACTAGAGCAATACTCTTTCCACCAAGCCCCAGGGCCTCCCATTTTTATTTTAAAGGCAGTCAGGAATAAGTGAAGCAAGTGTTGTTACCAGACCTGATCAACCATGAGTAGCCACATGTTGGATGTCTGTGCACCCAAGCTTCAGTATTTTCTGCAAAAGCTCAGTATGCCCTTGTGATTTTTACATGTAATAGCCCCTTTATTTATTGCAAATAAGCTCAGCAATTAATTCACAGTTAGGGACTTATGGCCTGGAAAATCTCATTATCTAAACCCTGCATTATCCACACATCTGTTTAAAAAGAGATGTTTAAAGAAGTGGTCCGTACATCCAGATTCTCGATCATCTGCATGAGCAAGGAGGGAGCCACTTAAAGTTAGCCAGGGGACATGTACAGATGCGAAGCCTGGAATAGCCACTAGCTTCACAAGCCAGGTTCATTGGCATTACTGGTCCTGGGGGAGGGAGGAAGAAGAAAAGAAGGTGATAGGGGTTGAGTGGGCTACTTTCTGTTATAGTCTTCTCTTTCCTTTCTATTACTCTATCCAAATATGTATGTATGCATGCATGTGTGTATGCATGTATACATGTATTATATATGTATGCATATATATACAAATATTACTTGAAAGGGTAACACTTTAACTGCTAACTGAAATTAGGGCCTTCATTTATACCCAAATGTGCATCTAATATAAATATAATATTATGCATTATAATATATTTAGACATATTTATATGTATACATATATATACATAATATACATATAGTACATGCATATATATGTGTATATATATATATAAGCACCTATTTTTAATATGAGGGTTTGCACACTAGATACTAGGACCCCCAGTTTGGAAAAGGATAAGGAATAAGAGAAATGGCAGCCAAATCTATGACCATTTTGCAGTTGTTAAGGTGGCCATGTATAGACATATCTCAGAGAAAACAGAATACTTACATCTGGATCCTCAAATCTAGTATTTGGAATGCAATTCTTTTAAATACCCATGTTCATCTTTTACAGTTATCTGGAAGATCTTTGTCCAAAGAGAGTTTTAAAAATAACATTTACCATGCTCTTTTCCCTCATTTGGTTCATCTGCCATGAAAAGTCTTGGACTTTTCAGAAGCATGCCATATAAACAACTTGGTTTCTCTGGGACCTTTGTTGCTTCCATTTCCTTCACCCTCACCCTCTCTGCCTGGAAAGAGACCATATACCATTTATCATGAGGAGAACAGATGCCATGGGCAATGATGAAGTAAATTGGTGGGTGGAGAGCTGACCAAGAAGAAGTAGGTTAAAACATCATGAGAAATCATTTCAAATATGTGAAATAACCTTGTTGTCTTTAGGATGATGGCGATAATACCCTTGAGAATAGGTCTCCCATTGTCTTTTCTCTTTTTTCCTTTCATTCTATCTCTCTATAATCTGTAACAATTACTTGCTTTATCATGTTCATCTCCACGTATCCCCTACTCTTACACACACATACACACACATGCATGCACACACACAAACACACACACACACACACACACACACACACACACACACACACACGGACTTTCTCCATTCTCTCTCTCTCTCTGGTTAGGGAATTTCAATCCTCTTGAGGTGAGAGGTAGACAATTACAAAGCCCTCCTATATCCTGTCACTTGTCTTCATTTTTGCTCTTTTTTTATTTACTTCCTGGTAGTAAATGTCCCATTAATGACTGTCTTTTAATTGACTCTTTCCACATGGAAATATGAAATTGGCTCTCAGACATTTTGAATGATGAGTTAGACCGTTATCATTTGATATGAAAAGTAGCATGCCGAAAGCAGGGATATTACTGATATGTGGTGACTTCTTAGAAAAACTGTCCTTGCTGGTAGGGACTACCTTTTCAAACCTTTGCACATTGTCCACCCTGGCTGGCTGCCTCCTCTTAAGCTGTGATAAATGAGAAAGGGTCTTGGCAAGAGGGAATGATAATTCTTTAAAGCCAGGTGGCTAAATTATAAGTGGAAATGACAGAATAGTGAACACAGGATATAAATCCCTACTTGTGGAGATGATTTGGCTTTAAGTAGACCTCTCTTTGCCTAATATGCTATGCTCCCTGTAGACTTGCAGTAAATGGGAATTGATGTTAATGGGAGTGATGATCAAGGAACATTTCCCTGAGAGAAAAGATGCCAAATAGAATATTTTTTTCATTTTCTCATCTTTGTCTTCTCCTTCCATGACTTTATTCCTCCCTTCTTTCTCGATTTCTTTCTTTGTATGTTCTTAACTTTTCACATATTTTTTCTTCCCTCAAAAACGCACAGTTTAATGTCTTTTCTCTATCCTGTCTTGTTTCTCCATTCCTTTACTTCTACCACTGCTCCCCCTTTCCAAAGAATAAATTGGACCTGTCTCATTTCCTTCTACAACAGAATGACATTTCTGGTAATTTAGAAGAAGCTAGTGATGTAATGAGTCTTGACTGTGGCAAGGCTTTTGAGTTTGTCCTCATAAAATGCTCATCAATAAGTCCAGTAAATATGATTTCTAGACTACATTAGAGTTAGAAGAACACACAGCTGGTTAGAGGGGCATTCTAAAAGAATTGTCATCAGTGGTTCATTGTCAATATTAAATGATACATCATGAGCAATTTTCAATAGCGATGATGTTAAGGTGATAAAAAGAAAACACCCAATATATAGGGGGTTGGAACTGGGAGCTTTTAGCAGTCTTTGGAAAATTTTTGTTCAGGCAAAGAAATTTTACCAAACCCAGAAAGCAGTCTGTACCTTAGCCCTGCAATGTTGCAATAAATGGTTGTGATATTCTTTTCTAAGTACAAAAATTGCACTAATGACTTTACTTTTTCATAAATGGCTACCTCCATCTTCACCCTCCCATATCTTTTTCCTTTTCTCATGCTTCAGTTCAGTATTTTGCGGGAAATGCAGTTGCTTGCATTCAGGTTTGGCTTCTTCAGGTTTGGGAGCCAGCTTTGGCCAGACAAACAAGAGTGCAAAAGAGAATGTTTGTCTGCGACCTTTATTTTAGAAAAAAAAAAGTAGAGAATATGAAGTCTGAGAAATAGCAGCTACCAATTCCACAAGGTCAGTGACTTCAGGAATTAAGCAGGATGATTAAATGCTTGGTTTAAGAGCTGGCACTGAAACATTAGCTGTAGGAAGTATAAGGACAGTGTTTTGGCAAATGGAAATTTGTATAAACAATTCAATAACTGGAGAGTGGAGAGACCACCTTTACCATATGAGATGTTATCATTTTCTCTGACAGTTTTGCCTTAATAGTAGAGTTAAAGGAACTTGGGAGGTTGATTAGCCTAATCTCAAATTAGTGTTTCATTATTGACCTTATCGGTGGCAATCAACCTGCTCATGATAACAACACAACATCTATATACCACTTTAAGGTTTGCAAAAATGCTTTTCATATATTTACTTATTTGATCCTCATAAGACTCTTGTAAGGTAAGTGCTATTGAGTCAGTGAGATTTTAAGTGCTTCATCTAATTCACATGAAAGTCATCACCTTCGTGATGTCATTGGTCCTCTTGAAAAATGAAGGATGAACAACAGTACACAATACCACACAGCTAATAAGTGTCCGAGGAAGTATCTGGATTAGACTTTTTTTGATTCCAAGTCCCTTGCTCTATTCTCTGGGCCCCCTAGATTACCACATTTACAACTCTCCCAACTATTTTTAGCCACTGAAACATATTAACCAGTAGAGTTCTTCCTTCCTATGCCTATCCCCCTTCTCCTAGGAATAGAAGCACAAGGAACAGTTCTTTGTATCACTGCTTCTTTTTTTCCTTTAGTTTGTTTGTTTTTGCAAGGCAATGGGGTTAAGTGACTTGCCCAAGGTCACACGGCTGGGTAATTATTAAGTGTCTGAAGCTGTATTTGAGCTCAGGTCCTCCTGAATCCAGGGTCAATGCTCTCTGCACTATGTGTCACTGCTTCTACAAATGAACCTTGGGTTATATAGCAACTCAAAAAAAGAGTTAGTGGAGGAAAAGGACTGAACAATTTTAGATCTAAACAAACTACAAAATCATCATTTTCTAGTTATAAGGGAAAAGGAGTATCAGGTTACAGGATCACAGAATTATGGAGCTATAAGAGACCTGAGGACAATTCTGTAAATTGTACTCCATGCATATTCTCTTCATCTCTGGATATGCAAAATTGCCTCCCTATTCTCCACATTTCAGTCCATTATCCATAGAACTGTTAAATTAATATTTTTAAAAGACAAGTCTTATAATGTTACTGATCAACTCAAAAATACAAACCCCTCTGACATGCAAAATTCTTCACAAGCTGGCTCCAACATTTCTTTGCAGAATGATTTCATGTACTCCAATCAAAATGAATTGCTGTTAATCTCCCTATGTGTTTGTTCAGGGGCAAGGAATCCTTTTTGCCCTGCTACATTTGGTCAAACATTTAATTTATTCATCCCTAAAAAGCTCCTACATCTTTCGAATTTTTGAATCCCTGCCTGTGGTTGCATGGCAGTGCCAGACTGACTGCTGGCCTGACATTCCCTGCCCCTGTGCTAGTCTCTCTCTTATCTCCTTGCCTTTGCATGTGATTGCAATGAAAACTTTTACTCACATTTTGGAATCCCTAGTTTCCTTCAAGGTTCAGCTTTAGAGCCACTTCCTAAAAAGATCTGCTCTCCAAATACTTTGTATTTACTTGGTATACATTTTACATTTACTTATCTGTGTTTATGCTGAGGTGGAACATAAAAGGTTGTTGAGGACAATTATTATATGTTATAATTTTGTCTTAGTATCCCTGATGAATTAGTTGATTTATAAATTCTTATTGAATTGCTGATAATATTTTTTGAACTCAATACCACATCTATCTTATTCGATTCATTCCAATATCCTTATCTTTCAAAATCTTTTGGGATTCCAACTATCATCTAAGTTGATAGCTATTCCTTCCACTTTTGTGTCACTTACAAACTAAATAAGCATGCCATCTATACCTTTATACAAATCACTGATTAAAGTATTAATTAACACAGAAATAGTGGCAGATCCCTGGAGAAATTACTTTTGGGGTTCACTCATTCAAATTTCTTCTTAAAGGCTAATCCAGTATGTCCTGTTCTTGATGAAACTATACTAGTCTTTTGTTATCTGATTCATTTAATATTA
Source organism: Macrotis lagotis (assembly GCF_037893015.1). Lineage (NCBI taxonomy): Eukaryota > Metazoa > Chordata > Mammalia > Peramelemorphia > Peramelidae > Macrotis > Macrotis lagotis. The sequence goes on along the minus strand of NC_133661.1, from coordinate 244,171,740 downwards.
AAATAACAATAGCAACTCATCCCCCTCCCCTTTTTATCCTCTTCAACTTCATTCTCATATACTTCCTCCTCATCCTCTTCTTCCTCAACCTCATTATCCTTACCCTCATCCTCCTTGTTATCCTCATCTTCATCCTCCTCCTCACATTTATGTAGGGCCTGCTATGTATCAGGAACTCTGCTAAATGCTTTGCAAAAATTATTTGATCCCCACAACAACCCTACAAAATACGTGCAATTGTTAGTCCCATTTAATTATAATGTAGATGCACTAGAGAAAATAGAAGCATTAATAAGACATGATTACTTCTTTCAGTAAGTTTAGAAGTAGTGTTTAGACATGGGCAAATAGTATAATGGGAATAAGTATCTAGAAAAGATGTTGATGGTGATGTACATTTTTAAAGCACCTTAATATATATGCATATACTAATAGTATTAGATCCAGTATGAAAATTCAGGCTTTCTTGTGCTAACTCCAGCATTCTTTTCAGATACCAGAATGATTGACTGAGTATGTTTTAGGAACACAGTTGAAGAAATCACTTTTAGCTTGAAATATTTGGAAAATATTATAAGGGAAGTGGTATCTGAGCTGAGTCTTGATAGGTAAGCATGATTATGATTAGTTCATTTTTGCTGAACCATAGGATGTATCAGGGAAAACAATGAGATATAAATCTTGATAAGGAGTTTGGAATAAGATTGGAAATGGTCTTTAATGTTGGGCTCAGTAATGTGGATTTTTTTAGCAACAATGGGGAATCATGGAAATTTTCAAGATCACCAACATCAGACTTCTTCCTTGAGAATGCCTGAAATAAACATATCCTAGCTCTTTTCCCCGAGGGCATAATGGATAATAATTAGATTAGAACTATTTGTTTCACATTCCAGTCTGCTTCAGATTTGCCACATTTCTTTATTTTTCTTCCTCCTCAGCTGTGATATAACTAAGTGATAGTAAAATTCCCCTGATAATTGTTGATTGGTGGGCATGGTTCAAGGTTGTAGGGAGTTTATATATACATTTATACATATCATTAAGGCTTGCTCCTGAACCATGGGCAAAGCTTTTTAAATATAAAATGCCTAGAACTTGTTCTCAGATTGCAATGTGCTGCACATTAACTCTGTATGTTCGGAATTATGCTCCATCTGAAGGGGTTTAATGAACTTGATTCCCTTTGGAGAATGTGGTACTCACCATAGAGTTCTGGTACCAACATTTTGCAGTTTTGGTTTGATTTCAGACTGTGGTTCAAAATCATTGACTCTGATTCTTTGTAAAAGATTCTCTGGATTATATAGCATTTATGTCTGTTAGTAATTTTTTAGAGTTTTGTGTTATTGGTTCTCTTTCTGTGCTAATGTATTTCTTCTCAAATAAACCCTAAGTTCCTTGAGAGGCCAGGACCTGTGATTATAGCTTCTTGTGACTCCCCCCCCAGTACTTATCATAGTACCCTGTCACTAATTAATGCTTAATAGATAATTGTTGATGATCTTAACAATGAGAAATGAAGAACAGTGACACCTTTCTCCTTCAAATGTCTTTTGTAATATGTCTTTTCTTTTATCTTTCTAACCTTCTAATATCCTTATAATCTGCACCTATGGCCAGAATATAGTTCTGAATTTCAAAAATGAACACATAAGGGAATGTATGTGATTGAAAAAACCTCTCTCAAATCTGACTTAATTATTCTAAGAAAGTCCATTAGACTATAAATGAATATTTTTCCTTCTCCTTCCTTCTCATCCTCCTTGCTCTCCTCATCTTCCTCTCCCTCCCCCTCATCCTCCTCATCTTCCTTCTCTTCTTCCTTGTCCTTCTCCTCCTCCTTCCTTACCTTCTTCTCTTTTTACTCTAACTCCTCTTTTTTTCCTCTTCCCCTTCCTCTTCCTTCTTCTCAGAGAGATTAAATTATTAAGTAAATCCAAGAAATGCCATCCTTCCTTGTTAATTTGGCTTCTGACCAAGAAAGTAATCTGTATTAACATGTACCCCAAATGGTAACACATACATTTTTAAGTAGATGGGGATGATGCAAGTAGATGACTGAAATCTGATTCTTAAGAGAAACTCAGTAGGAAACCACCAAAATAATTGCGAAGATTGGAAGAAATTGCCCCAGAGAAAATAGTCAAATTTGAAAGATTAGGTTGAAAAGAAGCCCATTCAGTTATGATTCTTTTTTATTGTTGTTGCTTCATGGATGACCTTGTTTAAGGTACATGATTAATTGGAAGAGGAAAGAGAGAAGAAGATTCAAAGGGAAATGATTATATATGATATATCTTTTTCATCATGACAAAATTCTATTTTCCCTCCCTTGAGGACCTGTCAATAAGTCTTTTTTTTGTAAAAGCAGAGAAATCTGTTGGGATTTGGTCAAAAAAGTAATCATATGAAAGGCTCTGGCCCACACTACTGTAGAAGACAGAGTGTCTACAAGGAAATAAAAGCTTTCTAGATCGTTGAGCATAACACCTGCACTTCCACAATAAAAACAATAATGCCAAATTCTGAAAGAAAACAAAACAAAACAAAAGGTCATTATTTCATCTCTAGATACAGACTCCAACTTGTATAAAGTGATGATGAAAGCTGATGTGGTCAATTTGGGTTTCTCAGCCTTGGAAATTTTAACCCTATTACTAGCTATCCTTGTCATTTTAGAATCCTCCAACTCTGGTCTCCAAGGTGATTTAAACATGATAAAACATGCTACCAAACTTCTTAGAAGTGAAAGACTCATCATGCACACTAAGACATATTTTGTGGGGCATGACCAATGTGGGAATTTGTTTTGGTTGACTGCATATTTATTATAAGGGTTTTGTTTTACCTTCTTTTCAGTGGGGGGGGGGGGTAGGGGAAAGAAATGGGAAAGAGAAACTGTCAATTTTCATTTAAAAAATAAGCTTACAGTGGGCAGCTAGGTGGCGCAGTGGATAGATCACCAGCCCTGGAGTCAGGAGTACCTGAGTTCAAATCCGACCTCAGACACGTAATAATTACCTAGCTGTGTAGCCTTGGGCAAGCCACTTAACCCCATTGCCTTGCAAAAAAAAAAAAAAACAGCCTAAAAAAATAAGGTTACAACTCGGGGGGGGTGCAGAAAGAGACATCTATTTAGCAGATCATTAAATTCTAGTTGCTCAATAGTTTTTCAGTAATGTCCCAGTCTTCATGATCCCTTTTAGGGTTTTCCAGGGAAAGATACTAAAATGGTTTACCATTTCCTTTTCCTTTTCCAGCTCTTTTTAAGGATGAGGAATCTGAGGCAAACATGGGCATGTGACTTGACCGGGGTCACACAGCCAGATTTGAATTCTCTGACTGGTCCCAGCACTCTAGTCACTGCACCACCTAGTCCTTAATTTTTATGAGTCTGTTGACAAGGAAATATTCAAGTACTATATGACAGAGAATTTCCTTCATTGATCACATGAGAGAGACAGGTATAGTGGATGTAGTACAGGACTTGGAGTCACAAATGCCTGGGTCCAAATCCTTCTTCTGAAACTTATCTGATCGTAGATAAAACACTGGCACTCTCTTATTCTTGTGCTATACTTTCCTCATCTGTAAAATGTGGGATTAGTCTAGATAGTTTCTGTTTTTCTTTTCAACCCTATTTCTATAATTCTTTAATATACTAAAGGAGGCACAGGGGTGAAGGGGCCAAAGCACTGGAATTGGTGTCAGAGGACCTGAGTTAAAACTGTGACTTTGGACAAGTTAATTTCAACTCTGTTGAATTAAACTAAACTAAGCAAAGGAAGGTTCTTGAACTTGATGTCTTCAAAAGTCCCTTTTAACTTGAAATCTATTATCTTAAATTATTGAAGTTTTATGAGCTTTACAGAAGTAGGGGAAAGAGATCTTACACAGAGAAATTTGTAAATCTTGGACCTACTGCCCATAGTCATATATGAATGTCATTCCAAGGAAACTTTACTTAGAAAAATATAACACAGAAGGCTGTGGGAAGGGTTATTGGGAAATCCAAGAAAGATGGAAAAAGAAAAGGATCATTTTCAAATTAATTTCAGAAACCCAGACAGGACTCTAAACACCAGCTGCGTTTTTAATAACTAAAACTTTTATTCTAGTCAAGAGCAGCATGTGCCCCCTGAGGAGGTGGACATTATCAAACAGATAAGTAGTTAATGGCTTCTGGGGAGCTGAGGGGAAGAACCAAGAATCACTTTATTTGCTATAGACAAAGTGAGGGATGGAATTGGGTGACTAACAAGGGTTGCCCTCCTGCCCTCATCATCTTGCTTGGTACCCATGAATTAATTACTCTAACCCAGTCACATCTGACAAGAGGTTTAAAGGGAGCCTTATTCCATTGGATTGTGAACTCTTTGATTGTAAGGGACTGTTGCCTTGCTAAAATTTCTTTGTATCTTTAGCCCATAGCACAGTGTGTGACCGGCACATAGTAGGTGCTTGGTCAATACTTGTTGACTAATTGACATTCTACACTGGAAAGTTAGCAAGTCCTTAGGGCTAACACAAGGGATGGGAGAACTGTTATATTGTTGAATTCAGGGCATTTGTAACAAAGAAAAAAATAATTCTCACTGGCATTGCAAATAGAGTGCAGCAGCTCAGACTTAGTATTCAGAGTTGCCAGTATTCAGAGACCATTTATAGTGTGGTCTTGTGGCTCACTCTTTCCCTAGGGTGGCCTCAGTTCTTCTGCACCTTAGATGGCTTGTGCTGTCCAGTGTTATGCTTTTTCTCTGAAGCAGCTGTATGCTATAGATCTTTGTTAGAGAGGAACCTCAGAGACCATCTAGTTCATTCTCCTCATTTTGTAAGGATACAGGCTAAGTGACTTGTTCAAAGTCACACAGGTAATTAAATGTCAGAGGTAATAACAATAATAATAATAACTAGAATTTATTAAGCACCACTGTGCCCAATATTGTGACCAGTGTTTTGCAAACATGCCTGCAAGGTAGGTTCCTTTATTTTCTTCATTTTACAGTTGAGGAAACTATAGAGGTTAAGAAACTTGTTCAAGGTCATACAGATAATGTGTCTGAGGTCAGATTTGAAATTAGGTCTTTCTGATTCTAGGTCCAGGACATTATTCATTACCATCTAATTGTCTGATACTATTTGAACTCAGGTCTTCTGATTCCTAGGGCTCTTTCTACTGCCTCCTATGTGAGTTCTGTCCCAACCCCCAACATCCTAGGCATAAACTCTCTCTAAAATCTTTAAGCTGTTAGTCTAATACAATGAGATTCTATGCCATTAGAAATTTTCTACTCCATAAGAATGGTCTCTGTTTCCTACTCCATAAATGTGGTCTTTTTTTTCCTCATGGGAAAGTCATAAATTTTGTTCACTACCAGCTTAGAGAAGTAAGATATGACCTCTGAAATGAAAAGAGAAAATTCTATCATTCTTGTCTCAAGCACCTCTTTTAATGAATTGGAGTTAATGTGCATGATGCCATAGAATATTTTCACTCAAAATGGGGGAGGCTTGTGCCAAGCAAATAGTTTCTCTTTTGTTCTCCTTGTATCCTGGCCTATTTTAAGGAAAGGAACTGAAGATGTTCCTCCCCCCCCCACCAAAAAATGACATTTAGGAGACATACCAATCTGTAGCAAAAGCTTTGCCACCAATCTTTTCATCCTGTGTGTTTTTCTCCTTCTTTGCTGTCTGTTGTTGTTTCTGTATTCTGCTTTTATTTTTATTTTTTATTTTAAAAGCCATGGGTGCTAGGCTTTTAAACTGAAGTCATAAGCAAACAGGCATCATATAAGGAGAATAATGGAGATGGCAGACGGAGAAGGAGCTGTGAGTAAAGAAAAGTGCTGGGTAGAATTGGTATCGACTGTGGCGTGTGCACAGTGTTAATGGACCCGCAGAAGAAACAAGAACATTGCAGCCATAAAGTTAAAGCCCTGTAGACTGTGAATACAGATTAGAATTGAAAAAAAATGATGTGGCCCTGGCAGAACTGTGAAGTTCTATTTATGCCCTGCTCTTCCCCAGGCACCCCCAAATTCCAGACTGCATTCACCTGGCTTCTTACCTCTGGTACAAAGGCAGAAGAAGAGCTGAGGGTTAACATTCAGCCTTGTTCCCTCATCATCATCATTTATTGATTCTTCTCTGGTTCAGATTTATATGATTTAGGGTATATTCTTTATAGATTTTCTCTTTTCCATGTCCCCTACCTCCACCTTCTAACCTCTCATCTTCTAGATTTTTCTTTCCTTCCTTGGCTTTATTTTGTTCAAGGGTAGGGAGTGGGGGCTTTATTTGAGATCTATTATTTATTTTTCATGATATCTAGAAGAAAGCATATTAGAACTTACTTTCCCTTTATCCTCTCTGCCCCACCTCTATTCCCTCACATACCATCTATGTGCTTACTATGTTTTGTGGAAGGAGACCATTAGAGTATGGGGTTCAGGATGTTAGTATTTGGCTTCTTACTTTGTAAATCAATTTAACCCCCCTCCCCAAGGAATACTTCTAGAAGTTTCTAAAGTTCTTTTACCAGTATACTAAAAGATACTACCCGACCTTTTCTACTTTAGGAGGGAAAGTGAAATTCATTACTTCAAAATGCTTATGACAGATTCCTATCATTTAGACAGACACTAAGATTAGTATCCCCTGTTTAACTACAGAAAAAGAACAAATGAATTATGTTAGTATATGACTACTCCCACCCTTCTCCCTCTTTCTACAAATACATATATGTATATATATATATATACATATATATATATATGACTACATACATATCTATGTAGTCTCCCTTCTCCCTCCCTGTTTTCTTTCCTCTACTTTCTTTTTCTCTCCTTTGCTCTCTCTCCTTCCTTTGCTGTCACTCTATGACTCTCTCTGTCTCTATCTCGTCCTTTGTCTCTCCTCTCCCTTTCTTCCCTCTGACTCTTTGTTTTCACTCTGTATGTCATCTCCCTGTCTCTCTCTCATTCTTTATATATATATATATATATATATATATATATATATATATATGTCTTTGTGTCTCAGTCTTTTCCTCTTCTCATCTCTCTCTCTGTCTGATTTTCTCTGTCTCTGTCCCTTGCTCCTTCTGTCTCTGATACTCATCTCTATTTCCCATCTTTCCTTCTCACATATACAACACATTAATATACATATACATATAATAGCATACCTTAGGTCTATCTAGAAGAAAGTCACCTACATAGATAAATCTACTATGCTTTATCTTTAAGGGTTATAATCTCTTCTAGTCTCTTACAAAACCAGCTTAATCAAAACTTTCAAGTCTTTCTCAATTATCAAAATTATCTCAAATCTCAATTGTCAAGATGAGAAGGGTGGAAGGCAGACCAGACTTGTAAAGTAGCAGGATTTGCCTTGACTTTGCTTTCTAGAGAAATGCAAGTTATCCATTGGAGAACTTTGCTCACATCTCCAAACTGATTTCTAAAGGGGGTCTAATCCTTTCCTAACGTTGTCTCTGGACATTGTGTTATGGGAATCAGTCTCATGTAGCAATTGTTGGTTTCCAAGTTGTCAACGATTGATCAAGAATGTCTGGAAACAAAGTACTTTTGAATAATCAAAGATGGCAAAAAGGAAAAAAGGGAATGCATTACATCAATTTAGATCCTTTCCAAGAGTGTGTGTAATCAATTCTTTTGGGGGGGGAACCAAATCTGGAAGGGATTCAGATGAAAAATCCCTTCATTCTTTGAAAACTTGCCACATGTTAGGATTCTTGGATTTTGGCAGCTCCACAGTTTGGCTTTGGGCTCTGGTATTAGTCAGTGAATGATAACAATGAAGATATTAAATCAAAAGCTATTTCAGAACTTAGAAGGGCCAAGAATAGAAATGAAAAGATAAATAACCCTTACTATAGGCTAGGTATATGCAAACCATTTTTTCAGAATTGTATTGCGTTGTTGATCATCAATGGAAAACATGGAGTTGTGGATTTCCTATGTTAACTACAGCCTTTATACATGAGTTGTAAGTAATGTATTGCCATTTGACCTATTTATATTTTGGGGGGGAGAGAAAATTTAGCAAGGGTACATAGACTAAAGTAGACTCAAACTTCTTAATATAGCAATAACAAGCTGATTTTTCAAAGGGCTTTAAATTTTGCAAAATATTTTGCATATATGATCTCATTTAAGCATCATTATTAACAATTTTATTTCTGTGTCTTGAGGTATTATTTTCTCTATTTTACAGTAAGGAAATGGAGGCTGAAAGAAATAATATAACCTGCTCATAATCACAGAGCTAATAAAGAATACTGATAGAATTTGAACTCATCTTTTTCACTCAAAGTTCACTTATCCATTGTACCATGATATTTCTTTAAAATGATTACAATAGAACACATCTGACAAAAGTGGGACTGTGACCTCAGAATGCAGACTTATCTTTAATTATCCCATCACAGATTCATAGCCTCTTACATTTTAAAGGTAAATGAATGTCCAAGCTGATCTTTAGACTCATTTGTCACAAAAATGGCTTTCTCTGCCCCATCTATCAACAATCTGATGAGAAAGATAATTTTCTTTTAACTTACCAATTTCTACTTCTTTGGGCTAGACTTTTGGGAGGGTATAGATTTTGACTTAGCTAAAGGGGAAAACAACTATTAGCTAAACCCATATAATTGATTTGAACTTGGTTCTCCTTAGTTTGGCATCATTATTATGACCTGTAAAGAGATAGCATGCTTGAAAATTTCAGAGAGATATGCAATTACACATAATTTATATTTCTTAACCGGAGTATAGATTCACACAATATTTTAAAAAGATGGCAGTTCTTATCAAAGCATGTTTTACCTAAATTCACAAATGATTATCTTTCACAAGAGAATTACAAACAACTTGTTAGTAATTAACTTGATAGTAGATATTCCTCAATTATAAGTTTGAAACATAAAATAAAAACAATAATAATGATAATGACTCCTATGCATATAACACTTGGCACTGAATTCTTTCTCATGTTATCTCATTTGAAACATACTCAAAACTTCATGTGTCAGGAAGATCAAGTATTATTCCTTATTTTATAGAGAGACAACTGTAGCTGAGAGTCTTAAGTGACTTGATTAAGGTCATATAGCTAGTTCTTTGAATTCATATACTTTGATTTAGGTTCTATACCCATGTTTTTAAACAATTGCAAGACTCCACTGATTCTAGAGAATAATTTCTTGATTTCCTATAGCATTTTACAAAGTTTTTTACATAATTACAGAAACATAGCTGCTATGTTATCTGAATGGTTACTTACTCACTCAAACTCAGTGGGTTTCTTGAATGCTGCACAGAACACACACACATATACAAACACATTTACACATACACATGTATTTATATGTACATATATAAGCTGGAAGTTATTCAACCTTCTATGAGGAAAGCTTAACAAATTTAGTTCATAAGGGATACTAGATCTAAAATCCCTTTGGAATGGTGGAACCTTCCAGGTTTGTCTATAATCTGTCTGTCTGTTTGATCGATCAAGTGATCTATCTATCTGTCTATCTGTCTGTCTGTCTGTCTAGCTATCTCGCTATCATCTATACACACACACATAAATACACTCACAGAAAGACATAGAGGGGAATACTAGTAAATGTTTAACAATCAGATCTTTGAAGGGAGGAAGAAACTATACACATGATACACTTCTAAATTTGATGTGCATTATTAACATTTAACATTTTTTCTATCACTTTCTTAAACCTAGGGTAATCAAGAAAAGTAAAAAAAAAATGAAGGCCTGCTTTATAGTATCAGTTTCTGAAATGGTAAATTTAACAATTGGTTTTCAAGTCAGTTCAACTTGGCTCCAGTACACCTCTACATACATACATACATACATACATACATACATACATACACATACACATATAGTATGTATCACTTTGTATTGTGTGAAATAATGCCAAAGAAAACCACAGAATAGTTAGATAAAGAGAAGAAAGAGGAAGAGACCAAAACCAGAGGAGCTCTTTCAGGTTCTTCTATAAGTTGAAGTACCTTCTCTTGTTTCTTGATCTTGCCTGGACTTTCAATCATTGGATAGGTTAGGATAGCATTAGTGTGAAATGCAGCTCTTAGATTCCTTATTAAAAAAAGAAGAAGCCTTTTGCTATGGAACATTTCAAATACTTATCAGGAATAATTGACTATTTGTGGCTCACAGATCTTATTGAAGCTTGGAGCCTCTTGCTCTATCACTCTCTGGAGAGATAGCCTTGGTATGATGACTGGATGAAATCATTATGTGGCCCATGTTAATTGATTGGGCAAGTTACCCCTGTGAATCAGGAAAATCTATCTTTGAGTTATATCCGGACATTTCCCACCAAATATAGGTATCTTGGATGAAGGATCAGACAGAGGTGAGAAGGGAATAGGAAAAATCCATAGGCTTGACAGCCACCAGTGTGACTAAGCACACCAAGGTTATATTATAATGAGTGTGAGGCTTGAGTAGTGAAGAGGAAAGAAAAAAAAAAGAACAACTAGCAATTTCTCAAATATTATTTCTTCTAGTATAATAAGAATTGACTGAGTACCCATTTCAATAAATATTTATTAAATGCAAGACTATGCTGTGTATACTAAGGGAAAAAAATAGTCCCTGAGCTCAAGAAGTATATATTCTACTGAAGAGATCTGGGATTCACAAACAAATTAATTTGAGGAGGGGGAAAAGGTACTAACTGTGTGAATCAGGGAAAGTTTCATATGGAAGATGATATCTGAACCTTAAAAAATAAGGAAACCAGTAGGTAGAGATAAAGACAGAGTACATTCTAGGCAAGGAATAGCATACGGATGCAACGATTTGATGTCAGAGAATAGCTAGTAATCCATTTTGACTCAAATGTTGAATACTTGAAAGAAATTAAAAATTAATTAATTAATCCATGTTAATTGACTGGGGAAGTTACCCCTGTGAATCAGGAAAATCTATCTTTGAGTTATATCTGGACCTTTCCCACCAAATATAGGCATCTTGGAGGATGGATCAGACAGAGGTGAGGAGGGAATAGGGAAAATCCATAAAATTTAAAAATTAAAAAAGATTGAAAATTAGGTTGAATTTAGATTATGAAAGATCTTAAATCCCAGAATGAGTTGTTTAAATTTTATCCTTAAAATAATAGGGAGTCATAGAGAATTTTTGAAGAGGGGAATGACATAATCAGACTCATTCCTTAGAAAGATTATTTTGATGATGTGATGGATAAATTAAAAAAAGATTTGGAGCAGGGTAACATCACCAGGTTATTATAATAGCATAGGTGAATTATGAAAAAAGCTATGATCTCTTACTATATGTGTGATCTTAGGCAAGTCATTCTCTCTCATTCCTAGACACACACTCCCTCCTTCTCTCTCCTAGTCTCTCTCTCTTCTTCCCTTCCACTCTCTCTCTCTTCCTCTCACTCTGTCCCTCAATCTATTCCTCTCTCTCTTTTCTCCCTTCTTTACCTTCCTCTCTTCCTCTTTCTTCTCTCTTCCTTTCTCTCTCTCTTCTTTTCTTTCCTTTTTTCTAATTCCTCTCTCATCCCCCCTTCTCTTCTTCTTCCTCTCTCTCCTCCTCTCTCCCTCTCCCTCGCTCTTTTCCCTCTCTTTCTCTTCCTTCCCCTCCTTCTCCTCTCCTTCAATTGCCCCCTTTCCAGTTCTCTTTATTGGTTTGTTTTCATTCAGTCAAATGTAAGAACTCTAGGGCAGGAGCAGATAGGTGGTGCAGTGAATAGAGCACCAACCCTGGAATCAGGAGGACCTGAGTCCAAATATGACCTTGGATACTTAATATTTAGCTGTGTGACCTTGGGCAAGTCACTTAACCCCATTCCCTTGCCAAAAAAACAAACAAATAACAACAATAACAACAAAATCTAGGGCAGAGATTCTCTTGCAAGCTTGGATTTCTCTCCCCAGCACTTAGCACAGTGCTGAATTCACTGTGAGATCCTGAATGTTTGATCAGTACTTTGTCAATCAATCTATCAAGCTATCATCTATCTCTCACCTATTCTCTCTGAGTGTCATTTCCATATATAAAATGAAATCTAGTCAATACAGAGTTGGACCTATTCTGCTATAGGATAATAAAGAACAACATTCCAAAATATTCTAAGCCTGGGACTGGGATTACCTGTGGATTATATTTATGATAATAATATTAATAAAATGCTTTAAAATTTGCAAAGTACTTTACAAATATTATTGTATTTTGACCTCACATGTCCAGGTGCTATGATTATTCTGATTTTTAGTATGTAAGAACTGAGGCAGACAAAGATTAATAGACTTGCCCTGGGTCACATTACCTAATAAATGTCTGAGGCCAAATTAGAAATCTAGTCTTCCTGCCTCCATGATCAACAGTGCTCTATACACTGTACTGCATAGGTGTAATATGAAATGGGGGATATAGGATGTAATTTTGCCCTTTTAGTTCACTACCTTCAATGATTGCCTTAAGGGTATAACCTGGTCTTTAAGAGGTGAAGTAACTTGACTAAAACCATATTACTAGTAAGTAATAAAAGCAGAGCTTCCAGTTCAGGATTGCTTTCATTTTACCTCTTGTTTGTCGACCAGGGAAGAAATAACATTCTGCAGCTGTACTTGATGCATGCCAAGGTCTTTAGTAATTCCCCTGTTTTTGGCTTTCCAATAGGAAGCAGGTTGGGTCCCAGAAGCCCTTCAGTACTGAGTCTGTAAACCAGATCACACCCACAATTCTTTTGTGTTGCCCATAAAGCTATGGCATTCTATCATTCATCTGGAGTATGTAGGCTCATTCCCATGACCTTTGGTAGGACAAGAACTTACAACAGGGAGCACTCTAGGGACAAAACCTTTGTTGGTTGTGTTACCATTAAAGTGATAACATCAAGTTGTCAACTGGAAAAAGACCCAAGCTTGGTCTCTTGGTGAATCAGGGTAGCTTTTGTTCATGGAAAGACTGAATGATTTCTTTATCAGCTCTGTTACAGAGCCAGGAGTTCTGAGATACAGAGGACATAACCCTGAGCAATTTTACCGTTGACCTTTGTCCAGAAGAGGAGAAGAAAAAAAAACATTCCTTCTGTGAAAGTATGTAATCCTGACTGTCTTGCTAGGCTACATTGGAAAAGAAATGCAAGTCTATCATTCATAGTCTAAGAGAAATCAGGTTCAAACAAAAAGAAACTAAGTAAGAACCTATAGAAAACTAGATAAATGACTTTATAGACATAACAAAAACTATAACATAAAATCTTGACACCTGAATATATCCTTCTAATTTAAGTTATGTGCCAGCCAGGCTAAGAATGCATTAAGAATTCTGGGGATACAAAGAAATGCAAAAATCAATCAATCAAACAAACAAACTAGGAGCTCATAATCCAATGTACTTTGTAGGTCTGTATTCAAGGAAAATATCTCCTAAATCTCCACTTAAGTGACCTATGCCAGTCATCCAGAAGGCTTGATTCATTGAAAGCAACGACATTAAATGAATTAATATGGTAATAAAAATGTGAACCAGTATGGAATGGGGTACTCCATTGAGGACTTCTTGCCAACTTGACCTTGAACCACTGAGGTTATTCATTTAGTTAGGTTATTCAATCAGGTACAACTATATCTATTATCATGTAGTCCATATATTTTGCACAATACTTTGCTAAAATCTAGGTAAATTATATTTCTTTTTTATTTATTTTTGTTCATATGCACATGCATATTTTTAAGTAAAAAATTTCCTTCCACCCTCCCTTCCTACCTCCCACCCCCAGAGGCGACCACTCAGGTTAGCATTGTACATACGTATTTTGATAAACATGTTTACATATTAGTTATTTTTGGCATGAGGAATTAGAATTAAGGGTAAAAGATACATAAGTGATCATTTTTATTAAGTGTTCATCAAATTCTGAAGGGTTGTTTTTTGGGTTTTGTCTTGTTTGGGGTAAATTATATTTCAATATAGTTTATTAACCTTATCAATAAAAAAGGAAGTAAAGTTAGTTTGACATGACACCACCTTGATAAAGCTATGCTAACACTTTTTAACCCCTGCTTCCTTTCTAAGATGTCTACTAACCATCTCTTTTAGTGATTGATTCTAGAATTCATTAAGTTGTCCAGCTTTTTAGTCCATAGTTGGTAAGCATTATTTTCTGCTTGTTTTCTGAAAAATCAGAACAACATATGCCTTTCTCTAATGCTGTAGAACATTGGCTATTTTCCATTATATTTCAGATATCTCTGACAATTTCTCAATGCTCATATCTGCCCATTCTTTGAGTACACAAAGATGAGTTTTAAATGAGTCAATGACTAGAATATATCAAGATTAATTAGGTCTTTAATTCTCTTTGATATCAACTCTCTATTAGTCATTTTTACTCTATCATTTCTGATACAAGACCATTTTCCTCAACAGGAAAAATTGAAGAATATAATATAAATTGAGCAGCTCTACCTTCTCCACATCATCAGTAACCATCATCTTATTTATCCTAAGGGGTGGGTTCTCTCTCCTGACTAATTTTCTCATTTCTCTTATTACTCCATGTCTTATGTTTTTCTTCTTAATTATTTCCAAGTTTATTACTTATCTATTAGAAATGTACTTTAAATTTATAAGTACTTTCATTTAGGTTAAGCATATCAATTGGAATTATTTATCATAATGTTTTTATCTCCTTTGTGCTATCTTCTGATAAAAACCTACCTGTGATTTATCTAGCTCCCGGAGGTCTCTGTAGAGTGACTAGCTAGTTCTTCTATAAATTTATTTCAGATAACTGTTAATGGCTATTAATTGGTTGATTGTTTCAATCTATGATAGATAAAGTTGATATCAGTTAGTAGTAGTATTATGGAATTTCAGGCACCAGGTTCCTGTTAATGTAGGAGATATTTGAGTATTTCTCTAGGAGCACCTTGACATCAGGAAGGTAATGCCATGACTTACAAGTGAATTGGATTTAAATGAGGGAGGGCTGTGCAAAGTCATCAACTTCATTTTCTCTTCCAGTGTCATTATGTGTGGGCTAGAAACTTTAAGGAACCTTCAAATTTCATCAAATAGTCAACTACCTAACCTATTAACAGAGTTGAAGAACAGTAACCATTAAGATTCAGAGCTGTGGTTGTGAGATGAGCACTATTTTCTTGAAAAATATCAAAATGAATTAAATTTACTACAAAGAATAATAGAATGTCAAAGCCAAAAGGGACTTTGGAGGTCATCTAGTCTAACCACTACTTTTTGAAGACAAGGCAAGTAAGATTTAGGGAAGTGAAGTCATTTGCATGAGTTAACACAGTTAGCTAATCTGCTTCTTGTCTAAAGCCCAGAGTCCTCTCATACAATTCTTTGCACTAAAGCTTTCCTGACTCATTTCCCTTCCTTTCCCAATTGAACTCTTTCTTTAAAGCTCAGAGGTTAGAAGAAAAATACTTCCCTAAGCAGAAATGAACCAATTAAATTGTCAAACTTATTGGAGGAAAAAAACCCTCCATTCTTGTTTTATTATTGGTCACCTTAGAAATATATTTTGGATTTTGGTAAAAAATTGAATTTAGAAATGCATATATATATATATATATATATATATATATATATATATTTGCCTTAGGGATTAAAAGTGAGAAACTAATTCATTATAATTCATTTTAATCTGACAATCAGAACAAATTCATTTATCTCCCAAATAATTTCCATGGATTTTTTAAAGTCACCAACACAACATTATTAAAAAGTGCTTTTATTCTCATTTAATCTTCAATAGTCTAATTTATCATGCCTTGGGCTCCTAACTTGAGATTCTATTAACTCTTAAGTGTCATCTTTTGTTTCTTTCTCTTCTATCTAAAGTAGTTTATTTTTATTAGAGAAAGAAAGGATATAATCTAAGGTAGAAGAGGATTTCTATTCCATGGTTTAAAATATAGGATAGTATGTTTTGACCAGATATAAAATGTATCTAAGAACAACTAGTAAAATACATTGGGCTGGAGCTTTGCAATTCTAATCAAAATGTCTTTAAATTAGAAAGAGAGAAGGAAAGAAAAAACTAATTATGTATATTTGAAGCTATACAGCATAAAGAGAATAACTTCCATGTAGGATGAAGAAAAGTAATGAAGCTCCTCAGTAAATCAAAGGAGACAAAAATCCAATAAATGAAGCACCAATAAAATCTGTTGACTCAGATGTCTAAATATTAATGACTCAAATACAGGTGACAAACTAGGTAAACAAAATTTCTATAACAAGGAAGCAAATGTGAATTCACAGGTATTACTGCTAAAAAAGAGACACTATCATTTGCTATGTCAATATATCCTAAGGATCCTGAGTTTTGCCATATGTCTTTGTGCCAAAACCTCCTACATTTTTTTCCCATTAAAATATTAGAGATCTGGAACTGTCTTCCTTTTCATTTGTAACCCCAACATTTATAACCCCAGCATAGTAAGTAGTAGTAAGTAGTAAGTACTCAATAAATACATCTTTCATCTATTTAAATGGAGATTGACTAGATGATATAGAAGAGTGCTGGTCCTGAAGTCAGAACCTGAGTATGAATTTGACCTTCAGACACATAATAGCAGTGTGACCTTGGGCAAGTCACTTAACCTTTTTTGCTTCACTAGGATTACATCCAGTTGTCATGATTCATATCTGACCACTCAACTCAGATGGCTCCAAAGAAGAAAGTGAGGCTGGTGACTTGCACAGCACCCTCCGATTCACATGCATATAATGCCATCAACTCTCTGATATCATGATCTTCAAGAATGAAGACCAAATATTATAATGGGGTCTAGAGAGATTATTGGACTATGGCTCTGGAAAGGTATATGTAATTTAAAAATTGTTGGAGCAGTTAGGTGGCATAGTGGAAAGAGTACCCACCTTAAAGTCAAATCTAGCTGTGTGACCTTGGGCAAGTCATTTAACCCCATTGCCCCACAAAAACAAAAACAAAAATATTTGTTGTTGTCCTTCCTTTGTTTTCAATGAGGACCAATAATCTTATGGGAAGATGACTTTACTTGCATGTGAACTGGATTTAAGTTATACAGATAGAAAAAAGGGATGGGGAGTAATATTTTATATTAAAGAAACTTTATTGATATGAGGAGTCCAGGAGGCAGAAGGGGGAATCAGCTGAGTGAGATCAAAGAAGTTAAAAAAATAGAAATAGTATTCCCATTCAGAATATACAACAAACTCACTTGGACAGAAAGAATAAAGAGATAAAACAGATAATTAGCCTGAAATTTAATGGTAGTAGATAACTTTATTTATCTGAATATCTGTGAGGCCTTTGCTAGAAGGGTATTCCTTAGGTTACCCTAATAATAATTTTACCCCTCAAAGGTAGAGAAAGCAAAGAGAAGATCTCCCTTGCTGAATTACCTTATTATTGAGGTCCATGGACTAAAATTCTATAGAGAAAGTTAAATTAGGAGGCATGGGAACTTCTCAAGAATGAAATTCTGAGAACAAGAAAGACATGATTTCAATGTGGAAGAAAAATAAATTGCAAAACAAAAGAAAAAACTCTTCAGGGCAACCAGGAAATTTATAGCCTAGAATAGATTTTTGAAAGCAAATAAAGACAATGCAAAGATGGTCAAATAAGCAAGGATCAACAAATCAACGATCTATTAGAACTATTTATTAGATGCCTGCTATTATATAAATACTACACTACACAGTGAGTGATCCAAAGACAAAAAAAACCCTACAGAATTGGAACTATCCTGAAAGAAATTATAGTCTATATTTGGAAAGTACCCATATATGCATACATGTGTATTTATCTATTTATACATGTACATATATGTACTTACATTTACATATGTAGGCTTTCTGTATGTACATACATATAACTCAAATAGTTTGTTTCAGATGAGGAAAAACCAAAGGTATGAGGTGGCAATTGATGTAAACTTTGAAGGAAGCTAGGTATAAAAGGCAGAGGTTTGGAGGGAGCACATTCCAGCTGTGGGAGATAGTCTGTGCAAGGACAGAGATGGAATATAGTATATGAGGATTTTTCCTTTGTTTTTAGTCATATTTGGGGAAAATAAGAGGATCAAAGCAAGTATTGGACTGCAACTCAGAGAAGATGGGACAGTGATAATGGATGAAGGAGAGATAATAGCTTTTTGATTTGTATTTCTACCAAGAAGAATAATCTTTGAACTGACAAAAATCAGACTCAATTTTGAGCTGAATTTAATGATATGAAATTTAATAGGAATAAATGTTAAATGTGATAAGGGTTCAAAAATACACTTCACCAGAAAAAGGTGAGAGATAATTGGCTTGATTCTAACTCATTTGAAAAAGATCTAAAAGTATTAGTGGACACCTTCCATTAGTATTCTATGATGTGGATGCAATAAACCCCTAAAAGGAAGGTGATCTTGGGATGCATTAAGAGAAATCTAGTATTAAAGATGAAAACATCATAACAACAACAACAACAACAACTAGTATTAATATAAAATTTTAAGGTTTGCAAAGTGCTTTACAAATATCTAATCACCCCAGGAGATATATGCTGTTATTAATTCCACTTTACATATTCAAAAACTGAGCCCAGACAGAGGTTTGTGACTTGACCAAGATTACACAGCTTCTAAGTGTCTGAGGCAGATTTGAACTCTTCTTCCTAACTCTACCAATAGACTACTTACATACCTGTAGATCTAGAGCCAAAATAGACTTTTAGTACAGTTGCCTCATTTTACGTAAG
The DNA here is from genome assembly GCF_037893015.1 of Macrotis lagotis. Classification (NCBI taxonomy): domain Eukaryota; kingdom Metazoa; phylum Chordata; class Mammalia; order Peramelemorphia; family Peramelidae; genus Macrotis; species Macrotis lagotis. Next base: position 244,152,923 of record NC_133661.1, on the reverse strand, counting down.
AGAAAGCTGAGACTGAGTCTAAGTGGTGTGTGCAAATTCAGACTTGTAAGAGACATTGGAGGAAGGATTTGAACCCAGGTTTTCTCACTATAAACCCAATTTCCTTTCTACTGTCTCATGCAGTTGAAGACCTCTAGGGTCTCTTGTAATTCTGAATCTGTAATTTTATGACTGTGAAGGCTTCTTCTATTTATCTATAGTGATTGACTTGTGGCAACATCTGATTAATATGATTAACTCACAGGTAGTTTAGAGATCTAAAAGGATTAATTTCATTAAAAAATCAAGGGGGAAAAGATACAGACAAATAAAAAGGATTGTATATGAGTTTAAGGAAATTAAAAAAATAGAAGCTCTTTGCTGAGAGCAGATTTTTACAACTGTCTAGATGTCAAACAAAGATAATGAATACAGAGTAATTTGGGTTTATATTGGTATCAGGTCTGGTAGAATTGTCAGTATCTTCCAGAATCTACCTTCTAATAGAGGTGTGGACCTCATCCAGCCCCATATTCTACTATACTCCTCAGCTCATTCTGTGAGCCTTGTGCTAGTGTCTGGTTCATACAATAAGGAACTCTAGAATAGTTCATCTTACCAGAACATAGCCACATATCTGAATCAGGAGTAGGGGTGAAAGATATGGGTCAAAATGAATGGTCACATAAAATCAGAAATGATAGAGAAATAAAATCCTTTAAATAAAGTCCTTTAAAGTTTAATAAATTGCTGTTTTCAAATTGTGATATAAATAATGGAGGTACTATTATATTTTTCAGATGTGGAAACTGAGGCTAAGGAAGGATGTGACTTGCCTAGGATTAGACTTTGGAATTGAAACAAGATCTTCTAAATCCAAGTTCACTGTTCCGTACTGTACCACAATAAGCATGGGAGCAAAAGTGAACAGAGTTGGGGTAGACTTTTCTTACCAAGGGAAAAAAAACAGTTGGGGTTAAAAAAAAAGGCAGAAAAATTAGATCATTTGAAACTCTTCTACCTTGTGAAGGCAGTAGCTTGTTAGAAGCCAGATCTACAGAGCAGCCTTCCTTTCTAGTCCTATTCAACTCCATAGTTCAAGCCCCTCTGGAAGTTCTCTCCCTTAATCTGTTTCTCTTGGTCCTGTTTGATTTACCTGAAGGATATTCACTAAACCACTGTCAAGGATGTTTCTTCTCTTCCGTAAAATCTGATTTCCTTTGCTATTGTTCAATGTTTGCATATTGGCTTTGTTTCCCCAATGTCATGTGAATTTGATGATAAATACTACTTTTCTCCAGAGTTTGACTGCATCTTATCACCTTCCTCCAGCAGTCAGGAGAGATCTGGATTTCTTCCTCTTTCAAAGATCCTGCCTCCTGTTGGCCTGCCTAAAAAATTCTTGTATCCTGTCTGAGAGACACCTTCAATTCTCAGTTCATTTGCAGAATGAAATAAATGGCTGACCTGAATCAGATCTTTGATCAGATCTCTTCCAGTATTGCCCACTTCCCCAGATTTGATTTGATAATGCATATTTCATTGTTCCTGCAGTGACTTCCCTGAACTCCTGGGAGTGGCTCTCCTGAATTCTAGTTTTTCAATGTTTTAAAAAATTTTTTTCTTAATAACATTAAATCTATATTCAGAAGATCAGATGTAACTCTCACCAAAGGAAGAGATATTTTATCATGTAGCTTATCCTACTTTGTGGGATAAGTTTGGTGAGAAAAAGACAATAACTGTTAGGCTCCCTGAAGCTTCTTTTAAAAGAGAAACAGTTTCAGATATGTTAATTATGCTTTAGTCATGTTTTCTACTGGTGAATCTTCACACTTTTCCACCTGAAGTGAAAATGCTCTATTTATGATGTAACATTAAATGTTTGTAGTAGGACTGCTTTGCCTTGGAGATATCACACATGGTTTTTAACTCTTGCATATTCCACAGAGCAAAGTCACCCTCCAAATGGACTGAGTAATTTACTGTGGTAATGGAGATAAACAGCTACTGTTTGGGTGGTGCCCTATTTAAATAAGACTTGGATAGCTCTTCCAGCTAAATTAACTATTAAATCTCCAGCTAGGCTAATGATGAGAAAATCAGATCAATCAGCATTTATTAAACACTTACTATAAGTCTGACTCTAATAACTATTAAGCAGCTCAGATTTTGCATTTCTCTCCTCTATGCCAGTGTCCAGTTTGTGAGGTATTTTTTTTTCAGTCAGAGGTGAAGCATGGCTCTGCTTCCTCTGCCTCACCTTTCCAGAAGTTATCTCACTAAGACTTGAGAGAACATAGAATATTGAATGGAACGGCCATCCAATTCAACCCTTCATTTTATAGAGACTTTCATAGTCAGTAAATAAACCTAATTTTGTGCTAAGCCCTGAGGATGTAGAGAAAGACAGTCCTTGCCTTTAGGCAATTCACCTTATTGGGGCGGGGGAGATCACTTGAAAACAGCAATGAACAAGCAAGATATGTACAGGATAAATTGGAGCTAAGGAAAGGAAACAAATATTCATAGAGTATATACCATTTGTAAGGCATTGTTCTAAGCACTTAAAAAAAATTTTTTAACAAGTATCTTGTTTCATTCTCAAAACCAAACTGGGATAAAAGTATAGCTTTAATTTCCTCATTTTATAATTAAAGAGACTGAGGCAAACAGATTAAATGACTTGCTCAGGGTCACATAGTATCTAAGCATCAATGGATTTGAACTCAAATCTTCCTGATTCTGGGCAGCTAGGGGATTCAATGGATCTAGTGCTGAATCCAGAGTCAGTAAGAGTCATCTTCCTGAGTTCAGACTCTTATTTAGTTGTGTGACCCTAGGTAAATCACTTCATCTTGTTTGCCTCAGTTTCCTTATCTTTAAAATGAGCTGGAGAAGGAAATGTAAACCACTTCAGTATCTTTGCCAAGAAAACTCCAAAGAGGGGTATTGACACAATTGGTTGGACACAATTGAAAGCAATAGAACTTGTGGACTTCAGACTTAGCCTGTGCCATCTGCTCAACAAAAAAGAAGCATTAGAGGGAGAAAGAAAATTCTAGGCATGGGGCAATGAAAATTTAGCCAGTAAATGGAGTGTGACTGACCTCAAGGAAGAAGCAGAGGGAGGAAGAGGATAATATTTAAAAAGCCTGAAAAGACAGGAAGGGGCCAAGTTTTAAAAGACTGAATGCTAGAAGGTTTTCCATTTGATTTTTGGATATGGTAGGGAGCTAAGGAAGTTTTTTAGCTGACAAGATGACCAAGTAAAATAGTTTAAGTTGGAGAATGGAATAGGACAGACCCTTGGGAGTTAATTATCCTCAGAAGGAAAGACCTAGATGAAGATAATAAGATAATATTTTATAAAGCACGTTTGGGAAAGAACAACCAGAATTTGTTAAAAAAAATATTAATAGGGAAATTAAGAATGAGAGGAAAGTCTTTTGTGAGAAAGATAATGATTTAAGTTATTGAGAAGGTGAATTTAGTGAGATACCTTCTGGAAAGGTGAGGCAGAGGAAGCAGAGCCATGCACATGAGACAGATGAAGAAATTGAGTCTTAAAGAGTCTAAGTGACTTGACCAGAATCACTGAGTTAATAAGTCTCTAAGGTAGGATTCAAACTTAGGTGTTTCTAATTACATTTCTAACTGCATTAGAAAATTTTAAATATAAATTATAAATCCAGTTCCTTCGGTTTTCTCCCCATTGCTCTTAATTCTGTAGCTCCCCTGGAGCTACATTATTACAATTATAGTCCTTAGGGTAATAGGACCAGAGAACTAGAGGCTAAGCTGAGTAGGCAGGTAAATATGTACCAATTGATTCTTCAAGGGAAAGCAAACAAATAAGTTCCTGGGGACACACTTCAAGTTTAATCTGCATTATTAACATTTCCTCCATCACTTTCTTAAGTCTAGTCAATCAACAAAACAATATATCAAGTCTTTATTTGTGACATTTGATAATTTTCAAGGGAAAAAAAGATTATACTAGAAACTTAATAATTGATTTTCTCAAACTGGTTAGACTTGGCTCAGCACACATTGTTAGGGAAGAACATTAAAAATCATTTAGTCAAACTCTATCTTTTTATAAGTAGGGAAACTGAGACCCAGAGAAAGTAAATGACTTACCCAGGTTCATATAGCTGTTCAGGCAAAATTTGAACCCAGGTCTTTCTGAATACAAATGCAGAACTCCATACTTCAAATATCAAACTCACTTTTATGCTCTCCCCACTAATGCTTTTCTTTTTCAGGCTAAAGATCCCATGTTTTTCACTTCATCTGCTTATCATAGGATATAATGTCAAATCCCATTTAGTCAGCCACCTTTGCACATATTTATCTTTGGCAATGTCCCTTTTAATAGTGTGGTTGGTACTCTAATGACCAAAATGTTCTGGGTATGTTCTGTATATGTTGAGCTATAACAACATTTTCACCTTCTTTAATCAGAACACTATTTCTCTTAATTCACCTTTAATTTCTATTTGCTTCTATATGACTTCTCTTAAGTTTTCTTAAAAAATCTAGCTCTGGAAAGACTTCTGCTTTTCTAGATGCAAGACATATTTGGAGATCATAAATTGTGTATCTATTATATACCCCTTCACCAGTGAAGCATTCTCCAATCAGAGACAATGAAAGAGCCGTAACTTACCAGTTAAATCACTTAATAGCTAAACAAGTAAATTCAAACAAGGGCAACATTTACCCTCATTTCTCCCCTTTCCACCATAAATACACACCAAAATGTTATACTTCCTAAGGTGAAAAAAATGTTCCCAAGGAAGGATATCAGGCATAGAGAAGCTATTCCTCTTGCACATGAATATATAAAGGGAGAAAAGAGTAAATTATTCCTGCTGCTCCTCTCAATGTGGCTACTACAGCCCCTGCTAGCTAGATTTTTTTTCTCCATGGTTCTCCAGAGCCTGAATAAACTGAGGTCAAACTAAATATCTATTATCTTCTGGTCAAAAGACTATGCCCCATAACCCTAGATTAGTTTAGTTTATCTCTGCTTATGGTGAGTCAAGAACACCCCAGAACTCCCCTTTGCATTAGTGCTTCCTATCAGTTTCTTTGTATCTTCTCTATGAATGTATACTTTGTATGACTATTTCTGCATCCAGACATCCGTCTTACAAAATTCTGATGTCTTGTTTCTTCTCCTGATGAACCCTAGTTCCCTTGCTTCTTGGTTCCTTGTTTCCTTGAGAGCCTTGTGTAAGAGAGGTCAAAGTAGACAAAAATGAGCCCTATCTATATTACAAAAGTCATGTATTCTATTAACTGGTATTTAGTTAGTACCTTCAATTTGGGGCAGGCGTACCTCATTTTATTCCTTTTCACTTTATTGTGCTTCACAGATTTTTTTTAAGTTTTTTTACAAATTGAAGCTTTGTAATAGCCTAGCCTCAAGCAAGTCTATCAGTGCCATTTTACAAACATATGCTCATAGAAATTTGGTCACATTTGGTCACATTTTGGTAATTCTCACAGTATTTCAAACTTTTTAATCATTATTATTATTATTGTACCTCTTTTGGTGACCCATGATCAATGATCTTTGATATTATTATTGTAATTATTTTGGAGTGCCACAAACTGCACCCGTATAAGACTACACACTGAATCAATAGATTGTGTGTTCTGACCACTCCATGAACAAGTCATTTTCTCTCCCTTTCCTTGAGCCTCCTTATTGCTGGAAATACAATTTTGAAGAATATTACATATACTTAACTGATAGAGTAGTGACAGAATTTGAGACTCCAATTTTGAAAGAAGTTCCACTCTGAATAAAATGCTAGCAAACAGCATCATACACAATTGAGAAATTTTTCATGAATGAAAGAGTAAATAGATGAGGCATTTTTATTATTGTCTCATTTTAAAATATTGCCACAGTCACCCAATTCTTCAGCAATCACCATCCTGATCAGTCAGTGTCCATCAAAATCAATGCAAGAGACCTTCCACCAGAAAAATATTTGACTCTCTGAAGGCTAAGATGATAGCACTTTTTTTTTTAACAATAAAGTACTTTTATTTAAGGATTTTAGACATAATATTATTGCACACTTTATAGATTGCAGTAGAATGCAAACATGGCTTTTATATTCATTGGCATACCAAGAAATTTATTTGACTATCTATTGTAAGATTTGCTCACAATATTGAACCCCCAATATCTCTAAGGTATGCTTGTATAGAAATTAAAGAGGAAAAAGTTAAATCAAACTCTTTAACTTCAAATTATGATTTTAGTCTGGATTAGCAAGTTTGAGTGGAGTTGAAGGTTTGCCCCCATCTCCCTCCTCCCCCATTAAAAAAAGACTTTCTTAATAAACAGCTGTATCTAGCAGCTGGTTTGGATTCATGGTATTGAGGAACTGGGGAATTTGCACAATTAGTGACTATATATAGATAGCAGATACAGGATGAGAATACTTAACAATGTGCCACCAAACTGGTCCAACAGATAAACTGATTAAAATCTTATTTAATTTTCTCTTAAGTCCTTATAGCTTCCATTTGTCTTCTTTAACTTTTCTTTTGGTTGCTTCTTTTATTTAGATTTGAAAAGAAAGCTGATGTTATCATTAGAGCTTTTAATGAACATTCTCTAAGTTGACAGTTATTCTCATTGCCATTTTCTTTCTTTTGGAGGCAGATTTTTAGTTTCTCGTGAAGATCTTCATTGTTCTTTTGAATCTTTTCATTTCTAGGTATCCAAAAGGATCATTTAAAGAGATAAATTGTGGAAGGGATTGGAATGACTTTTTTCCATCTTTTTCTCCTGTTTCTTGAATAAGGCTCTCCATCTCCCCTAATTTGAACATTTTCACAGTTTTTCACCCATACCTGTATTTTTCACCTTTCTACTTCTGTTTGTAGATGAGTTATATTTTCTCTCTTTTATTATAAGGGATTTTTTGTAGTGCTTTTTTTCCCCAAATCATAGTAAAGCCTTGTCATCCTGTAGAGCATCTTTTAAAGGATTTCTAAGTTAGAGGAAAGTAATAGGCACTGATCAATCAAAAATCCAAAACAAGTAAAGCACATTCCCTGCCTTGGAATCTTAAAACTTAATTTAGTTCCAAAGAAAGTTATAATTTAAATATTATATATAATCCAGGACCACTTCATACCCCTTCAGTAGGGATAATACTCAAGTGCAAGAGATTTAATGACTCCAGAGATATTTGTTTGTTCAGTTTTAGTCACATATCTAGCTATATTGTTAGATAGGTGTCCATATCTAGTATCATAGGGCATGGAGATATAAAGAATCTTTCAGGTCATCTAGAAAGATGAAAAAATGGAACTCCAGAAAAGTAATTTGCCCAAGGTCAACAAAGCAGTAAATAACATAATGAGGATTCCAATTCTATTCCTCTGACACTAAATATAAGTGTTTTTTTTACATGGAATAGGAAGGGCAGAAAGAAGGCTTCTAGTTCAAGTCTATCATTTTACAGATGAGACCCAGAGATATAATGATATGCCTAAGATCACATACTAGATGATTGAAAGTTCAAGACTGAGCGCCATTCTATTCACTGCCCCGCCCAGCTGGCCCCTGCACCAAACTTCAATTATATGTTTTCTCAGAGACTTATTAGTTATATAATGCTGGGTAAGTCACTTAACCTTGTTTGTCTCAGTTTCCTAATCTGAAAAATGAGTTGGAGAAGGAGATGGCAAACTATTATGGTATTCCTTGACAAGAAAATATGGAAATACTTGTTTTATTTTATGAATTAAAATTTTTAAAAAATGTTTTCAACTTTAAAATAAAGAATTTGAACACAGTTAAAACCAACAAAAAAAATCATGAATAGTAAGGCAGAAGAATCATGGCAGAAGAGGAGTTTGAACCCATGTAGTCTGACACCAAATTTAACAATCTCTATACTATACTATATCATAACACTCTAAGTCAGGAAAGTTTCATCATATGATTTACGTAGGACAAACACATATGCAGTCATAAAAGAACTGAAATAAACAACATATGCTATATTGGGAAAACAACAGTCACAATATCTTTGGCTCCAAATTGGGAGACCTGAATTTTAATTGAAAGGGACCTTGGAGATTCCTTAGTCCAACTGTATCATTTCACAAAGAAGGAAATTAAATCCCAAAGTAGGAAAGTGCCTTGTCAAGGCTGCACAGTAAAGCAGTAAAGCTGAGGTTAGATCCTAGAAGATAAAACTGGCATAGGGTTCAGAGAGCAACCCAGACAAGTGACCGTATCTCTATGATCGAAATAACTCGACCACTACACAGTGAGATTATGTCATGTTTCTTCTCAACTGATTTGGATCACTGAGAAGTTCATTTGTTTGACTGATACACTGTCCACAGTGAAAACACCAGATAGATTTATCTGCAGCAGTTTGAGTGGGTACGTGCCTCTTGTGCAATTGCTTCATCTGCTTGTCAGGAGGAGTCAAGGAATCCGTGCCCTCTAGTGAGAAAGACAGACAGAAAGACAGAGAGCATTTTACTTTCTTGGAAAAAAGGAGGGGAGGGCTAAAATGGAATGTAGAATCAGGACCTTTTTGTTGTTGTATTCTGCAACTTTCGTTTATGAAAATCTAAATCTATTCAAAATCTAGGGATCTGGCCAGATTATCTGGGGTCAACTGGAGAAGGTTAATTTCCATCAATCTTGGGATCTTCACTTTTCAGAAAGGTGAAATTTTCCTTGTGAATTTAGCTATATGGAAAAAAGGTCATCAGTTTGAATTCAAGAGGCTACAACAAGATGGGAAAAGATTGCTTTTTAGAATTGGGTAGGAGAAACGTATTTAGTAGGAGAAGGAAAAGTAAAAACAAAAAGTAGAAAGGATGATAAGGTCAGACCTAGTATGGATTCTAGCATTATGTGAATATATCAGGAAATAATAAAAAGGATGAACATCATATGAAAAGGGAGACTCCTCACTAAAAGCTAGTAGAGTAGACAGAGCTGGGATTGTATATAATGGATAGTACTAGCATAAGTACAAAATAAATTGTTTTCTTTTAGTTTCCTTTAGTTTTCCAGTTTTTTGTTCTTTGATGGTAGTATCTTCTCCTCTGTTGAAATCATACAACTTTAGAGTTAGAAAAAAACCCCATAAAGACCAAGCCCTTATTTTACATAGAAGAAATAGACCCATGGAGGTTTAATAACTTGCCTAAAGTCCAAATGAGTTACTAGGGGCTGGCCAACAAAGGGGTCTTTCCCAGGATACTGACACTAAACTGTATACATCTATTTCCTATCCTGCCTTGTGGTTCTCCATCAACTCAACCTGGGAGTGCTCTGCTCCTCTACTATCACAAATTCATGACCATGAACCTGACCCATTTTTTCCATACTTCCTTACCCCAAGTGAATTTTCTTCACAGCAGAATTCCTTAAGTATTTGACAAAGTCACATAGGTAACAAATAGCAGGATTTCAAATTAATTGTGTCTGACTCCAAATCCATCCTCTAATTCATTTACACCTAGGCACACACATACATGCACACACACATACACGTGTGTGTGTATAGATATAGATAGATATAGATGTAGATGTAGATGTAGGTGTAGATGTAGATATGGATATAGATATAGATCTATATACATATACATATATGCACACATATATGCATGTATGTATGCAGGTATATATTTATCTATATATTGATATAAATATCTTGAGTTTTCAAAACTTCAGAGAGTTCTAAAACCCATTTACTAAAAATATAAGTTATGGCAATGACTGAAAACTATTCTCTTGCAATAATATTTGCATCTGACAGGGATCTAAATCTTAAACTATAGAACAAAATTTTTACCTTGGTAAAGCAAAAGAAGGTAAAGCCACTTTTACTTTGAGGTAAATATGTACTTCATCACCATCTAGTGGCAATTCATATGAATTACTGTTTTTTCTTTTCATGGCTAGCCCCCCCCCCCCCCCCCCCCCCCCCCCCCCCCCCCGCCCAGCTCTACAGGAAAATACTTATATTTTCCCTCCAAACAAATATTTTATGGCACCAGAAACCTCCTAGATCTTCATCTTCATAGAAAATTTCCTTGAACTCACCAACTTCTCTTGGGAATAGTTTCTATATATTTAAATTGTTCTAAGGATTGTTTTGCAACATTCTGTATTTCAAAATGCATCATTTCCTAAGAATGCTTGAATGCTTCCTCCCCTTATGCCTACTGGGTACTTTGTCTCTCTGTCCACTTCTGGCTCATTTTAGTACTCTTAGAATATAGCCTGTGGAGATAAGGCACAATAACAGCATGATATCCAAGTGTTGGAAACAGCATGCTTGAGACAAGAGTTATAGCCCCTGAGTTGTGTGACTTTAGAAAAATGTACATCTGGTATTTGTTTTTGTCTTTTCTTTTCTATTCCTTTCAATTTTATTTATATGTGTTAAACTGAAAATCTGCCTTAGAGGGAATGAGTGTTCTTATCATCTTTCATCCCCTGACTTGGATTCTACATTGCCCCCATCTCAACTTTAAGATCTCGAAATAATTAATTTCCACCATCAACACCATGATCACAATCATCATTACCACTTCCACTTCTGTCATTACCATTGACATCCCCACTCACACTAACAATGGTTACCATCATCAACAATCACCACCATCAAAAAGTTTTTGATTACTCACTTTGGTCTAGGCACTGTGCTAGGTGCTGAAAACATAAAACAAAAAATCCTATATTCATTTAACATAAAATGTTATTATAATTGAGAAACATTTTCTCTGGAACTGAGAATGAGAAATAAATAGTAATAAATTTTTTTCTGAAAAGAGAGGACTAAACAGTCATTCATTCAGTCACTCAACTTGCATTTTTAAAAAATGTAAAGAATACTTTAATTTTTCCAATTACACATAAAGATAATTTTCAATGTTAATTTTTCATAAGATTTTGAGTTCCAAATCTTTTCCCTCCCTCTTGCCACTAACTCCTCCCTAAGAAAGAAAACAATCTGATCTATGCTCTCTCTCTCTCTCTCTCTCTCTCTCTCTCTCTCTCTCTATATATATATATATATATATATATATATATATATATGTATGTATATATACATATATATATGCCATCCACATTGGCTATCAATATGCATTTATTAAGGCTCACTATGTTCTAGACACCAACTTAGCTTTGGGGATAAAAGGAAAAAAAAAATAGTCTCTGACCTCAAGGAGCTTACATTCAATGGAGGACACAACAGGTAAATAATTAAATAAAATATATGCAGAGTAGGTGGAAGATAATCTTAATCTTAGAAGGGAGGAGAAGAATTAATAAGAATTAATAAGGATCCATTAATGTATATTGAGAGGAAGAGTGACATGGTCAAATTTATGCTTTGGGAAAAAAACACTTTGACAACTATGTGAAGTATGAATTGGAGTGGGGAGAGGCAAGGAGTCAGGAAGGTAGATAATAGATTACTGTAATGGTCCAGGCCAAACTAGTGTTGTTGGTTGTGTAAGTATTGTGAAGAGAACAAATGCAGAAGATGTAGAGATAAAAATATTAAGATTTGACAATTGATTGGATAGATGAGATGAGAGAGAGTGTGTGGAATAGAAGAGGACATTAAACTTGTACTCCTGAATGACTGATACCCTTAAGAGCAATAACTCAATTTGGAAGGAAGGAAAGGTTTTTGGGAAAGATAATGTGATTGCCAGTTGGGTAACTTATCCAAGAATTTTCCATTCCAAAGGAAAAAAGAGGAGATAGAGTTCACTTATTACTCTAGATAATGAGGGGGTACTAATGCCTACATGAGGTGACCTGGAAGATGAGGGCGGTAAACTTATTGTAGAGTCAATTTTTTCCAATGTCATTTGAGAGAATTATTGATCTCTGTTTATTTATAACAGCCTGGAAGCCATTTTCTGACTCAGAAGGGGGAAAGTTGGTAGGATGTAACCAGTCTTCACATATTCCTGCCTTTTGAATGATGAATTAAGGTGATCATTTCTCAGTGCCTGCTTTAAGAGAATTAATATTATAATAAGTGATATAGGAGTTCATATGAGGTTGCCAGGGAGGTCTTCAGATACAAGATAATTATTTAGCAAGATGCTAAAGAAAGACTGGGATAAGCAAATAGGAAGACATATCAGATATGAAGACTGGAATGAGCAAAGGTTTAGGAGTTACAATGCACATGATATGGAGCATTATGTAGGTATTTTGGGGTAATGAGTTTGAATGGAGAAAAAAGTTTGCATAGAGGAGGGATGGTAGAAACAAAGTTAACCAGGTAGATTAGTATCAAGTTTTAGATTAGTATCAAAGTTAACCAGGTAAATTAGTATCAAGTTAGATGACAGACTAAGGAATATGAATTTTCCTGACTTTTGCCTTGACATCTGGGTTTTTCTATCCTTGTTCAAATAATCAGAAATTATAACTGATAAATCCAATTAAAATGCAAATGAGCATGTCATTCTGTGATATCATTGGTTCTCTTCAAAAATAAAGGACAAACAACTGATTCAAGGCAGCAAAGACTGCATGTATCTAGTTATGAATTCACATCACAAAAATAACTCAGATTCAGAATGGTTCTTGAGGATAGTTTCCAGTGGTAAAAATTATATTAATGTGTTTGCGCATTAGATTTATTTTCCTGGGAAGTCAGTAAGGTATAGTTAAAAGGGTCCTAGCCTAGGAATTGCCATGCATACAAAATTCAGTTTTGGCAATTTTTATGACTCCTTCCCTTTAAAATGTAAACATCTCTTCCCCTCTAAGCTAACTAATATCCTGGAAAGTATTGAGATGATATATCTGAAGAATTTGGGGGCTTCTTGGTTCAAAGATGCTATATGATTTGAAAATATTTTAACATATTGTTGTGATATGATAGAATGTTAATGTGAATGAACATTTGGGATGAGAAATAAACAAAAGAGCTTCAGAAAGTGATCACCTTTCTCAGAGGGAAAGACAAAATAGAAAAATGGATTATACAACCCTTTGCTTCAACCTCTACTTTTCTCCTTTTTTGTTTCTTGCTAGTTTGGGGCTAATCTGGAACCATAAGAGTCCTGGAAAAACCCTATTTTAGAAGATATAAATTAGCACTCAAGATAACATTTAGTCTATTTGGTAATGAATCCAATAGAAATAAATGTTGGGTAGCCAATGGTTGGAAGGCTTTAAGTGAAATCACATTTAAAAAAACACAGAGGGTCATGAAATAAAAGACTTGCATTGCTGAAAAGGATTTCCAGGGGGTATACTCTTTAAATGAACCTCTCTAGAGGCATTAACTCACCAGTGAGTTAAGCAATCTTGCTTAACTCTAAAGCTTGCTTAATTCAATGATATCCTCCCCTCCCCATGATGTCTTTATTTTTCATCAGAAACAGAAGAGATGTTTCAGTCCTGAAGCAATCTGTGCTTTTGTTTGATTTTATTCTTACATCTATAAATTCTTGTAAGCATTCCTAGACTGAGGTTAAAATGTGGAAAGTTGAGAAAATAATCATATATTTAAGAAAAAAAATCTGTTACTGCCTTATTCATAGAAATTAATAGCTCAAGGAAGGATTTCTTCCATGAAATCACCTCTGAGGAAGACTCATGATCAATAGACTAGACATGGATGTCTCATGAGTCCTGTTGCTTGAGAACAATTGGACTAAGTACTAGGTATGAACAAGGGAAGTAAAAATTTGCCATATTTTGTTTATCAAATGACTTTGTTTTCTGCAAACAGTTATCCCTTAATCATCAAAGATATCCCTTATTATATTCAGTCTTCCCTGCAATGTTTTTCATGTAACTCTGGAAAGTTGAGCCTTTTTTAACTGTCTTAGATTGTGCTTAGTTATTAATACAGTGACCTAGGATAGTTTGTCTTGATGAGCCAAGAGTACATTCAAATGATGATACCTAGTAGAGGAGGGTCAAGGGCATTCAGGGGTCTTCTGAAAAGAGCATTCACACCCAGCAGAGATCTGATGTTCAAAATGTTTTCTGGGCAGGCCTCTTCCTTGTCATCTTGAGATAAAGCTATTGAGCTGCTTCCAAATATGAGATCAATCTATCCTTCCATGTACCCAGTCACTAACCATCATTTACTGCATCTTCCTTTATCCCTCTTTTTCCATTACTGCTAAAATGACAGACCCTTTCTTCTATTAACTTTCCTTGTATTTTTATTTCTATCTTCCTCAGCCCTCATATACTCCAACCATATCTTCCTTTGCCCTCTTGATTCCTCATTCTATTTTTAATGACTTTCCCCTTCATCCTAATTTCTTCATTCAGTCTTCCTATCTTCAGCTACTCAATGGAAATTTAGATTTCACTAAAAAAATATTGCATTCTTTGACACCTGCTCCAGTATCAAATACATGTGTTTTATGATCTGGAGCACCAGAAAAAATACCAGACAAAAGGGGAGTGATAAATATTTAGCAACAACACACTTTTATGCCCAACAAATTTTTAAGTTTACTCTGTTATTAGCATTTCTCCATCACTTTCTTAAATTTAGGTGATCCAGAATATACTAAATCCTGTCTTAAAGTATAAATGTTACCACTGAAAATTTTACAACTGGTTCTCATAGTCAATAAAAGCTGGCTAGGATTCCCCTGAATAGGTACAGCCATGCTTTTCATTGCTACTTTTAAAAAGTCCCTATTAAACAATTATTCAGAAACATAGATGTATCCAGATTCTGTGTCACTCAGTTTGCTGCTATCCTTGAGGGTTCTGCCAGGAATATATTCCTGGATGGGGGTTTAGGGTGGTAGCTGTGGAGGGGCTCCTAGACCTAAAGTACAGTTTGAGAATGGTTATACTTTCACTCTTGCTCTGGTTGGACTGATGTTTCTTCCTCCTTTGATTTGAGCTCATCTCCTTTCCAAGTCTATGTTTCACTGTTTATTTATGTGAGAGACTGTAGCTCTCTAAGCATGTGTTGGGTTAGTTTTTCTTTTTTTTAAAGGACAAGGAGGGTCCTTGTTTTGACACTAAAGGTATAAAAGAGTCAGTTATGAATTGTGTCAGAAGTTTTGTTTGAACTTCTTCCTGCTCCTCTCCAGGGAATATCTTCTTTACCTGTCTGCTATATTGATCCTGAAGAAGTCTGACTTTAACTTAGACTCCTTTTAAATTGATTTTTAAAATGTTATTAGCAGTACAATTGATTTTATTTTACATTTTTTTGCAAGGGGTTAAGTGACTTGTCCAGGGTCACATAGCTAGGTAATTATTAAGTGTCTCAGGTCCTCTTGATTCCAGGGTTGGTGCTCTATCCACTGTGCCACCTAGAAGCCAATAACACAGTTGATTTTAATTATTTTATTTTATCCACTTGGAATTCTTATTGCATTTTTTCATTTTTATTTTTAATTTATGAAATAAAATAAGGATTTCTATAACATGGCATAATAAAAAGAATGACTTTACATAAAACTGCAAATCTACCATGTACTACTTTCTATTCCTTTCAAATATACAACAAAATTAATATGAAATTTCTTTCTTCTTCCCTTTCCCCACCCTAGAGATAGCTACTGTTAGACACAAATAGGTATTTATACATGAAAAATTATTCTATAAATACTTCTATTTATCACTTCTTTCTCTAGATATAGATAACACCTTTCTTATTTTTTTTTTTTTTGGTCTTTACAAGGAAATGGGGTTACGTGGCTTGCCCAAGATCACACAGCTAGGTAATTATTAAGTGTCTGAGGTGAGATTTGAACTCAGGTTCTCCTGACTCCAGGGTCATTGCTCTATCCACTGCACCACCTAGCCACCTGATAGAATCTTTCTTCATATGTCCTTTATAGTTAATTTGTGTATTTATAATAGACAAAATAACTTACTTTCTCAAAGTCATTCTTAAAACAATTTTCTTGTTATTGTATACAATGCTTTCTTGCTTCTGCTCATTTTATTATTTATTTATTTATTTATTATTTAGATTTATTATTATTTCATGCAAATGTTTTGATGGTTTTCTGATCACAATTTTTCCATCACAATTTTATATACAACAACTCGTTCAGTCATTCTCCAATAGATGGATAACTTTGCAATTTCCAGTTCTCTACCACAACAAAGAGAGGTATTATAATCATTTTTAGAAAATGTAGGCTCTATTCCTTTCTCCCTAATTATTCTATTGCATTTTAACCCTCAAACATGAATTAGTACACTGCTCTACATTAGATCTAGCACAGATATACCATGTTTACTAGTCACACTGTGCATACATACTATTATGCTCAGAAACCTCTCCTCTCAAATTCACTTCATCTGTCATATTATCTAGTTCAATGTCATCTATTGGATTCCAGGTTATTATCACTTAATTTTTGAATTCAGGATCTAGGTTTATCTAACCAGCCTTTCTATTTATACTTAGGGAGCTAAGTATGCATGTTAATAGCCTTGATCATTCAATCAATCAATCAATCAACAAAATTTGTTAAGAGCTTTATATAAGCTAAATGCTGGGGATACAAAAAAGGGAAACAATAGTCCCTGACCTCAAGGAGTTCACATTTTAAAAGGAAGGAAAAAAATGCAAATAACTGAAACTGCAAGTTATATATAATGAAACTGTAAGGTAATCTCATAGCAATTGCACTTAAGCAAGGAAGGTAGATTGGAAAAGGAGCTGAGTCTTGAAGGAAGTCAGAGAAACTGAGGAAAACATGAGGAGAGAGAACATTCCAGGTATGGAAGACAGTCAATGAAGATGTATTATCATGTTACTATAAGAAATTATAAACAAGAGGAATTCTTAATAAGATTAGAATACATATATGAACTAATGCAGGGTTCAGTAAGCAGAACTAAGGAAGCACTGTGCACACTGACTACAACAATAAACATAAAGTATGTAATGCTGTGTAGATTTTTTAAGAATAATTTTTTCTTTTTTTTAATGTTTTTAATCTTGAATGCAAAATAAAAAAAATTGTCACATGTGCAGCAAAACATGAGAGGTTTCTTTAATATAAAGAAAAATGTCCATTTCAGGAAAACTCTACACCTTGTATGTGTATGTTCTTAAGTGGAGTGTATGTGTTAATTACTTTAGGAAAGCTGACTGTTGTATTTTTCTATTTTTTTAATCTTTGGTATAAGAAATGGATATTTTTGGAAGGAATGGTGATATAAAAACATATATGCATATATATTTTATACACATACACATATATGTGTGTGTGTGTGTGTATGTGTGTGTGTTTGTATGATGGAGTCAGAAGCCCAGATACCATTGCATACTGGATTTATTAATCTGGGGAAAAGCACTGAATCTTTTTGAGTTTTCTCATCTGATAAATGAAAATAATTGTTGTCATAAGTGCAATTGCTATGAGATTATAAGCTCTGAAAGTGTTATAGAAAAAATAGCTACTATTCCATGAGCTGTTATTGAATACCAATCTGTAAATGATTTTGGAATTTTATGAAATTTGGCAGTCATTCTTGGAAAATAGACTATATCATTATGTTTTGGCAATACTGGTAGAGGTGTGATCTAACAATGTAGTTATTGTTGTTCAGTTGTGTCAATCATGTGAGATTCTTTAGGATGCTGGTTTTCTTGGCAAAGATACTGAAGTGATTTGCCTTTTCCTTCCCTAGCTCATTTTCCAGATAAAGAAACCGAGGTATAAAGGGTTACACAGGTTATACAACTAGTAAGTATCTGAGGCTAGTTGAAACTCAGGGAGAAGAGTCTTCCTCTTAAGGTTTGCATTAATCAAATTTGATCCTCACAACAACCCTCTGTGAGGTCAGGGCTTTTGTTTTCCCCATTTTATGGAAGAGGAAACTGAGATTGACAAAGTAAGAATTAGGATACTCAAGATAAACCAGCTAGTTAGTATTTGGGGCAAGATTCAAACTTAGCTCTTCCTGACTCTGTAGCTAACATATGATGCACCATACCACCCTTCTACTTTGTCTAAAGCAGTAGTGTCAAAAACAAAAAGAAATGGGAGCCATTTAACCATATATAAGGCTTCCTTTGGACCACATATTGACTTCTTTTTAAAATGTTATCTATTTTTAATGTATTATGTTAAATACTTTTTCAATTACATCTTAATTTTGTTTGACTCTAATCAGGAGTGTTGAATATGGATTTGCTACTCTAATCTAGAGGACTAAGGGAGGGGAACTGTGTTCCAGTTTTTGCTCTGTTTACTTATTTCCACCAGGGTTCCCTGTTTCTCACATTGCCTTATAATCACTTGAGGAGGTCCATAACCCATCACTTCCTTGGGAAATTGTGTGGTCTGAATAAGGTGTAACATCTGTAGTATAGTTTGGATGTCTCATAGACAATAACCACAATCCTCCTTAAAAAAAGGAGCAAATATGTGTAAATCAATGACCCAGAAAGGAGTTAGCCATTGATTGAAGGAAGTATTTGGCTTAGACTTTGATAGAAAATAATCTATCAGTCAGTGCTTCATTTGGCATGGTACCATGGGCTACTTTTACCAGTGGGAATTCAGCCTAACTTTCTTAGATATATTCTTTCCCAGTTGTGGTCTCAGTATAGTACATACTACGAGTCTCGATGCTCCCTTACTAGCACTAACTGCCATGATCCCCGGGGCACTTTATGCGTTGAGTGACTTCTTGCAAAAGGAAATAAAAGTATAACAGGATGATTGGGGAGGGCTGGGGAAAAGGGGGAGGCCTACGCTGCTTGAGCTAAATGATTTCTCTAGCTTAGGCTGATGTCAACTCAGTTAGAACCACAAACCTGCATGTAATCATGCATTTCCAGATGAGAAGGGAAAGATTTACAATAATCCCCCTAACCAAATCCTTAGTGGTGAAAAAAAGCTTGATTAATTGTTCTTTGAGGGTTTTCTGTTTTGTCTTTTGAAAACCTTTTCTTTCTGCATTACCAGCTGGAGGCCCAATGCCTATAAGACGTTGGTATCCAGAAACTGGTCACTGGTATCTGAAAACAAATTGAATTACATACCAGCAGGCAGCAGGCTTAGAATTCACACTCCTTTTCCTTGCTTGAATTCAGCGCCTCTATCTTTGTGATTCTCTGAAAAAAAAAAGTGTTGATGTTATAACCAGAGCCAGAAGTAGAATAAATGCTATATGGCATACTTAAGTAGGATGAGGACTTGGATAGAAGTTGGAAGTTAATCTAAGACTTGACCTTAACCTGCTAATGTGTTCATAGGCTCATCCTTATATCCCCATTTGAACTTCAGTTTCTTCATCTGTAGATTAGAATTGAATCAGATGATCTCTTCAGTCTCCTCTTGCTTTGAAATTCTATGTACCAATACAAATTAACGAATTCTTCTTTTCTTCCTTCCCTCACTTCAGTGCTGCAGTTTGACACTGTTCTACTAATATCAACCTTCTCCAGTCTCTCTTTCTGTGTTATTCTAAATTGATCTTCCAGGCAGAGATTATCAAGTCTGTCTCATGAAGTAGTGAGTTAACTGTTGTTGAAAGTCTTCAAGCAGAGGCTAGATTGCCACTTGTTGAAGATGAAGTAGATGAAATTTGTGCTTCCAGTAAGGATTATACTAGATGACCTCAACTATCCCTTCCAACTTTCAGATTCTGTGAAAATTTTATGGTTACTGAAGTGGAATATCTGCTAAGATAGCAGACAGTGCATGAAACATGGACAGATGACCATTTTAATGATAATAACTCTAGTTATATAGCACTTTAAAGCTTGTAAACAATATTATAAACAGGATCTTATTTGAGCCCAACAAGAACTTTGAAGGGAGGGGAGTAATTATTACAGGTATTGTTATTTCTAATTTATCAATAAGATAACAGAGATTCAGAGAGGCTTCAGAGAGAGTGACTTTTCCCATCCTCCCAGGGTTGTTGTAGGGATCAAATGAGAAATTTGGGAAATATTTAGTTCAGTGATGATCACATAGTAGGCACTCTAAAAATGCTTGTTGTCCTCCCATCTCCCTATGGCCATGATGCTGTTAAGTATCAGGCAGAATTTGAACCCAGGTCTTCCTCCTTCCAACTCCAGCATGATAGACACTAAACCAGGATACCTTTGATCTCAATCATTACTACTGATATGATCTAACAAAAAGTCAGGATATTCTTTGAGTCTGTTTCTTCATCTGTAAAATGGAAATCATAATACTGGCACTATGTATTTATCTTATAGTATTGCTGTGGGATTCAAATGAAAAAGGAAATATGAAAGTGTTTTAGAAAGTGTTGTACAATTTGGGTATTATTATTATTATTAATATTTAACAGATTTCTCCAGTAGTTTGATTTCCTATTGTCTTTTCACATTGTCCAGTTTAACAATGTAATATGTATTGTTTTATGCTGCTTGCTAATTGTAATTTCATATGAAAATATGAATGTCCTATGTTGTCAACTAGATTGTAGTTCCTCTAAAGGCAGGGATATCTCCCAGAAAATCAAATATGGTACTGGATTCCTAGTTGTTACTTAGTTGTTTTTTCAGTCATTGCCTGACTTTTCAGGATTCCATTTGGTATTTTCTTGGCAAAGATATTGGAATGATTTGCAATTTCCTTCTACCATTCATTTTATAAATGAGGAAGTGAGACAAACATAGTTAAGTGACTTACCCACTTAAGTTGGGAATATCTGAGACCAGGTTCAAACTCAGGAAAGCGCATATTCCTGATTTCAGGTCCAGCTTTCCATTCACTGCACCACCTAGCTACCCTGGACTCCTAGTACTTCACTAGAGTTGCTTAAGGAGTGAATGAATGTGTATGTGCAAGATCTTGCATATGAGAAAGTGTTTATGTTCCATCATGGCAAATTAGGAGGAGAGGGTTTTAGATTTAAAGCATTATCCTTTTTTTGTAATGGAAAAATGAAGTCACAAGAAAAGTAGGCATTTGAAAGAGTTGTATTATTATTATAGTTAATTGAAGCAAACAAAGATTTAGGTGTGTTATTCCTTTCAAAGGAGAGAGAGAGGTAATTGTATTTGCTTAAAAGGTTTTGTTCTATGTGGGTTTGCTCATGTGTTTTGGCTAGATTTCCAATATCTTTGTCATTTTATGAGTGTAAGTCACCAGAAAAAATATTATTATCTTAATTTTGGGAGGCCTGACATTATACTTTCTGCTCCCTAAGACCTCAAAGAAAGCTATCTCCCTGCCCTTGAGGCTCTCAACCAAAGTAAGAAAATGAACAAATCCAGGCAAAGGAAAATTCTCCTAAGATAAGAAGGTTTATGTTGGTGGTCCAAGACATTCTTTTAATAAAGTTCTTCAGCATTTTTGTACACAGTTATAGATGAACAGAGGACAAAAGCTAGAAAAATAGAAGACAATGTGGAGAAAATGAAGGGAATAAACCTGACCCTAAGAAAGCCAAGATGGTATAATGACAGAGGAACTAGACTTAGAGCTGGAAGAGAACTAAGTTCAAATTCTACTTCCTGTCCTTATTCATTATGTAACCATGTGGAAATTACATAATATCAAGTCAATGAATGAGTAGGCCATGTTTATTTATAATTTTACATCTCAGTTCAAGATTACTAAATAAAATTTGACCCAATGCACAGTCTTTCTGTGCCTCAATCTCCTTTTCTATAAAATGGGGATAATGTCTACCTATCTCAAAGAATTAATGGTAGGGTCAAATGAAAATATATGTAAAGCACTTTATAAACCTTAATGTTCTATAAAATGTTAGTTATTATTATAAGGAGAGAGTGAGATGTCATGAAATGAATATCGGATGTGGACTCTGTGGAACTTTTGTTCAATTTCTAGAGCCATATGACTCTAGACAAGTCAGTCTCTAATGGTTTGTTTTCCTCATCTGTGAAATGAGAGGATAAGGCTAGTTAATTTTGGAACTGATGAACAGAGAGAAACAAAAAAACTTAGTGGGAAAATGAGAGAGGAAAAAGACAGAGGAGGTAGATTTTAAGTATAGGTTTATATATAAATATTATATCAATGGTAAAATCAATCAATAAACATTTATTATGTACCTATCATATTACAGGCACTTTGTTAAGCAGTGGGGAATAAAAAATTAAGACAAAAGACAGTCCCCGACCTCAAGAAAGTTACAGTCTATTGATGGGGAGAAAACATGTAAACAAATACAAACAAAGCAAACTATATATAGGCCAAATATAAGATAATTAACAGAGTAAAGGTAATGGAATTAAGAATTAGAGAAGACTTCCTGGAAAAAGTGGGGAATTAAAATGAGGGAGATCAGTAACAGAGCAAAGGAAGGAGAATATTTCAGGTTTGGAGAATGACCAGAAAAAAAGGCCCACAGCCAAGAGATGGAATGTCTTATTTATGGGGTATCCAGGAGACCAGTGTCAATGACCTGAAGAGTACTTGTGGGGGGAGTAAGGTACAAGACTGGAAAGGTTGGACAGGTCTAGGTTATAAAGAATTTTGACTGCCAAACAGAACATTTTGTATTTGATCCTACTGGCAATAGGAAGCCACTTGTGCTTATTGAGTGGGGCTGGGCATGATAGTGGCATAATTGTTTCTGTGCTTTAGGAAAGTCACTTCAGTGGTTGAAAGATGGATTAGAATGAGGAAAGAATGGAAGTAGGTGTTGCTTCTATCAGTTGTTGAAATAATCAAGGCTTGGGGTGATGAGAGCCCTGCACCAGAGGAGTGGCAGTCTTAGAGGAGAGAAGAGAATGGATTTGAGAGATATTGTAGAGGTCAAATTGACTAGTTCAAATATTTGAAAGGTAATTGGAGATGTGAGATTGGAGATCAGTAGTGAGATTGGGCCAGGAAATGTAAATTTGAAAATAATCAGAATAGAGATAGTAATTAAATTCATGGGAACTGATGAGATTCCCAAACAAAGCAGTACAGAATGAGAAGAAAAGAGGGCCTAGGTCAAAAACTGGAGGAACACCAATGACTAGAGACCATGATTTGGATGAAGATTCAGCAAAGGATAAAGAGAAAGAACAATCAGACAAATAGTAGGAAAACCAGGAGAATGTGTGGTATCCCCAAAAATCAGAGAGAAGGAAAATAGTATGATCAACAGGGTCAAAAGAGAAAAAATGAGAACAAAGACTGAGAAAAGGTCATTGGTTTTGACAACTAAGAAATCGCCAGTAGCTTTAGAGAGAGGAAATTCAGTGAAATAATGAAATCAGAAGCATGGTTATGGTGTTTAAGAAAAAATGAGAAGAGAGAAAAAGGAAGTATTTATTGTAGATGGCCTTTTCAAAGTTTTTAGCTATAAAGGGCAGAGGAGTTAGGATAGTAATCATACAGTAATGGAAAGCTCAATTCTTTCAGGATGGAGAGGACAATGGCATGTTGATACTTAGTAGGAAATGAGCCAATAGGTAGTGAAAGTTCAAAAACAAGTAAAAGAAATGGAATGATAGAAGGATCAATCTGTTGGAAGAGAAGGGATGGAATGGGATCAGTTGAGCAAGTAAAAGGTTTAGACTTGGCAAGGAGTAAGGTTGCTACATGATGTGAGACAGGAGTGAAGGAGGAGAAAGTGACATCAGTCATCTGAATGATAAATAAAGGAGAGAAGAGAAGAGGAAGTTCACAAAGTTACTTCAGTATTTTTCAATAAAATATAAGAGTGAGGGGAAGAGAAACCATGCGGAGTGTGAAAGAGGGATGAGAAAAGCCACTATCAAGAGTGCACTAATGGGGCTACTAGGTGGTGCAGTGGATAGAGCACTGGCCCTGGAATCAGGAGTACCTGAGTTCAAAATCTGGCCTCAGACACTTAATAATTAATTATCTTTGTGGCCTTGGGCAAGCCACTTAACCCCATTGCCTTGCAACCCCCCCCCCCAAAGAGAGTGGACTAGTGAGTTGATAAAGGAGATAAGAAGCAGTGAGTACCCAGTTGAAGTTGTGTGTGTGTAGTGGACTCAGTGAGAATGACTTTTTACATTCATTCAATAGCATGTGTATAGGAGTGAAGACAATGGTGAGAGTGATCCAGGCCTGAGGTTTGGTTGAGTATAATCACTGATATGAACAGAAGGCCTGAGATTCAAGAGAGGAGGATACTATAGAGTTGCACTAATTCATCAAGAAGTCAAAATGAGAAAAGCAAAGAGTGGACAGTGCAGAACAGATATTCCGGGAGAGAATTGAAAGGTCAAGGGATTGGAAGACACAGTGCAGATGAAGAATGGGGTTATAAAGGAAGGCAGGGGGAGAAGTAATAAGACAAAAGATTATGATCAGATAAGAGGATTTCAGAATTTTTGAACCTAGAGATGGTTCATTTTGGGGTGATGACAAGTTCAAAATTATCATCTTCTTTGCATATGCCTGAGTTAAGGTGGAATAGTATCACACAGGAAATGAGTTGTTTGACGAAATGAGGGATTAGGGTATTTGAAGGAGAATCAATATGTATATTGAAACACCTTATTGTGAGAACAGGAATTGGGGAGTAGAGAAAAATTATAAGCCAGACATTGAAGTCAGTGAGGAAGGGGAAAAGGGTGACTTAGGGAACTATAGACAACAGCTACCAGGATTTTGGTGGTGGATATGAATAGCATGGACCTCAAAGGAGGAGAGATTACTGAATGATAGAGGAAGAAGGAGAATTTGGAAGTGGCAGTGAGGGGCTAGGATGGTCCAATTACCTTACCTAGACCCATGAACCAAAAAGAATGATTCAATCAATACTGGAAAGGAAAACAGGGATACTGGGTCATAGGTGAAGGTTTCAGTTGAAGATAGTAGAAGAAAAGAGAGGGAAAAAAAGACTTAAGATTAAGGAAAGTTGTTTTTTTTTTAATCAATGGAACAGGCATTCCAGAGGGCACAGTGGAAGGGCTGGATGAAATTAGGTTGAAACTTTGGGATGAAAATGTTGAGAGAGATGGGAATGAAGTATAAGGTGACAGGTGGCATAAAATGAGTTTAGATGAGGATCTACATAAGCTCAGAGTCACTGAGATGTAGAAGTTATGTCCAGGTGTGAGGATTCATTATTGAGTGGAAGGTATCACTCTTCTTACCTTAAAGAACAAGTGCAGTAAGAGGTGAGTGATCTCAAGTTATAGGGAGAGTAATTCTCCTTTGCTCTATAGGTTCTTTTTTTAAGTTTTTGCAAGGCAATGGGGTTAAGTGGCTTGCTCAAGGTCACACAGCTAGGTAATTATTAAATGTCTGAGGTCGAATTTGAACTCAGGTCCTCCTGACTCCAGGGCCGGTGCTCTGTCCACTGCACCACCTAGCCTCCCCATGCTCTATAGGTTCTTGATATTCCATTTGAGAGATTGGGCTGGCAGCAGGTGGTGAAAGTCATCTTGCTCTGATCTGGGTGACCACCTGAAGAGACTATGAGGTAGCAGGAGAAAGTTGTAAACTTGCTATGAATGGAGACTTTCTTTGGAGCAGGTGGAAAACTCCTAGGTTGACACCAAGCAACCTTTCCTCAGGGGACATACTACTCCCTGCAGAAGAGAGAAGGCACAAGATGCTAATACATTAGTCTGAAGTCTTTTCACATGAGAAGGCAGCTATGAGGCAGCAGCAGGAAAAGAAATACATACTAGACCTTGAATAAACATCTGTTGATTGATTAAACATCCTACAGAGAATTGGGCTTTAAAATACCACTACTTGGTGAGTTGGATATCTGATCACTTAACAGGAAATGGTAGAAGTTTCCAAGGAAAACAAGATAATGAAACCCCTTCAATTAATCACTTGACTTTTAAACACATAATTGTTAATCAATATGGAGAAGTCCTAAAGGTGACTCTATGACTTTCCTATGGAGGAAAAGTCAGTGGGCTTCACTATAGTTATTTTGCTTTAAGTTTAGAAACTTTGTACTTAATTTCAGGCTTGTGGTTCTGTGTGGGATAATTGCTAATTTATAATAGTTAGACTATTATACTGTATTCTTGTGTCCCTTTATGCTTGTACATATTTCTGTCCACAAATAAATAAAAGTATATGTTTGTGATGATTCTAGACTAGTATCTTAAAAAGAAAAAGACTTTTCCTTTCCCCCTGCATGTTTCACACAATGACAACTATTCTTCAGTAGATTCCAAATAATCTGAATCCTTTTGTGTTTTACACAAAGGTCATAGAATAATATGGTCAGATTTCTGTTACACAACCTCAACTGGACATTCACTACTGCTTTACCTCCCTTATCAACTAACTAGTCTGCTCTTGACAGTGACTCTTCCAAATCTTCTCATCTCTCCTCAAACTCAAGCTACCCTTTTCTCCTCACTCTCTCAGTTGAATTCATATTTTTGTGGGAAAAAAATTGAAACCATTCACCTTGAACTCTCTTTTCTCTCTCTTCCTAATTATAGTCTCATATCACCTCAGGAGTTAACAATAGAACCTGGAGTCAGGAGGACCTGAGTATTTAAACACACACACACACACACACATACACACACACACACACACACACACACACCACACACACACACACACACACACACACACACACACACACACACACACCACACACCACACACACACACACACACACACACACACACACACAGACACACAGTAGGCAATAGTCTATCCCTGATGTTTTCCTATGAAGTCATGAGATTAGGAGTGATTCAATTCACAGAGGAGTTACAGGATTTCAGAGTTCAAAGAGACCTCAAAGGATAGCTGGTGCATTCATTTAAACATAACCAACAAGTCATTATCCAACTTTTTCTCAGCTCATTCTACTTTGAGACAATGCAAAGTAGGTTAGAAAGTCTTTATTTCATTTACTAAAAGTCTACTTTCTTTCCCCTTTGTGATTAGAGCTAGAGGGGAATTTAGAGATTAAGCTGTGATAATTGAAGCCCAAAGAGTTTAAGTATGTTTATAAGGTTTATACATTGGGTAAATAGAAGAATTGGGTTTTGAACTCAGTTTGCTATCTTGCCACTATTTCATACTGACACATTGTTCCTACTTGTGTCCTAGAACCAAGCAAACCAAGTCTAATCCTGGTACCACAGAATAGTCCTTCAATTACCTGAACATAGATGCCATGACTTCCACTTCAAAGTTCTATCTTACTTTTTACAAGTTAAATATCTTTGGTGTTTTTTTCAACTGATCTTCATTTAGAATGACTTTGAGTTCTTTCAACATCCCTGATGGACTTTTCTGGATACCATCTGCCTTATCAAATGTCCTTCCAAAATATATCATCTATAATAGGAAGTAATATTACAAATGTGGTCTATCAGTCATTTTTCAGTCACATCCAATTCTTTTTGAACCCAGTTGGGACTTTCTTGGCACAGATACTAGAACGGTTTTCCATTTCTTTCACCAGACCATTTTACAGATGAGGAAACTGAGGTAAATAAGATTAAATGACTTAGCACATCTAATAAGATCAGATTTGAACTCAGGAAGATGGAGTCTTCCTGGCTACAGGTCCAGCACTCTATCTCTACTCATTGCCCTACCTAGCTGCTTCTGGAATTATCAACTTAGTCTTGAGCTCTCTACTTTTTATTCAATTTAATGGTCTCATTAGCTTTTCTTTTTTAGCTGAAACATCACATCATTAGCTAATATGAACATGCAGTCCACTATGAGGTCAGGGTTAGAGATAGAAATTTTCCAGAGAAAGATAATATTTTCAAGTCTGGAAGAAAATTAACTTGATAAGGAGCAATATAAGGAATAGAGTATAGAGACAGGAATGTTCAGGCCTAAGGACAGGATGGTGGGAAACATTTATCTTTTGAAGGAATTATGAAGAGGACAAGGAGTGAGGGAAGAATAGAGAAGATCCAGTTAGAGCATAGAAAGATAAGTAGGAGAGTTTGACATCCCTGAAGGAAAAGAAGAATAGAAAAGTCAGAAAGGGAACTGGGAGGCTATCACCAGTGTCAAACACTGCAAAGAAGTCAAGAAGGATAGGGACAGAAAAAAGACTACTTAATTTGATAATTATAAGCTCAATGGAAATCTCCCAAAGAACATTGAGATGGTATGAATAGAAGTCAGATTTCAAGGTTTTAGAGGGAGAGATTGATGAAGAAGTGGAGGCCTGAGATGTGGGTGACTTTTTCAATAAGTTTTGGTTGTTGAAGGAAGAAGAGAGGTAGAGAAGGCATATAGAAAGTTTAAAGTCAAGGAAAGATGTTTTAAGGGACGAGGGAAGGAGAAAATGTCAATAGAAGTCTTGAAAGGAGGAACACCATCTCCCAAGTACTTATTCAACAAGCAATTATTAAGTACCTCCTTAATATACTCATTTTCCTCAAGAGACAAATACAATTATTGAAACAATCTCTACTCACCAGGATCTTGTCGTGGTGGTGTTTGTGATTATAGTTGTTTGTCTTTTGTTCTTGAAGAGCTTCTTGATATCAAGGAGGTAATGCTATGACATGCAATTGAATTGAGTTTAAGTGAGGGAAAGGACTGTGCAAAATTTCCAGCTTCATTTTTATCTCTGGTGCCATTTGGGTACAATGGCCAGATCAGGATGCCTAGAGGCGACCCTAGATGCAGTGGTGAATGTTGACTTTTTTAAACTAAAGTTGTTTTTTTTTTAAACAGGTCTCAGTTTGCTTGAATTCTAATGGGAATAATAATATAGAATTGTATCCTTATAAATAAGGTAGAGCACAGAGACAGAAAATAAATGTAAATAGTTAAAGGGGGAGGCTAGGTGGCACAGTGGGTAGATTGCTTGACCTGGAGTCAAGAAGACCCACCTTCTTGAATTCGAATTTGGTTTCAGATACTTACTAACTTGATTACCCTGGACAAATCAATCAACCTTGTTTGCCCCAGTTTCCTGATCTGTAAAATGAGCTGGAGAAGAAAATGGCAAACCACTCCAGTATCTTGCCAAGAAAAATCCCAAATGGAGTCACAAAGAGTCAGACACAACAGAAAATTACTGAAAAACAAAGTGAGGACAATCAGGAAATGAGGGTACCAGAAAAAGCTTAAGGTAGAAAATGATACTTGAAGTTTGTCTTGACAGATGAGAGGGATTCTTTGTAATGGAAATGATAAGCAAGAGTATTCTAGGAAAGAGGGACAGTCAACATAAAGGCAAAGAAAGGGGGGGAAGGGTATAGTGCCTTGTGTGAGATAGAGAGAAGGCAAATTTGACTGCATCTAAAAGCATATAGGAAGTGGAATATATAATGGAATTGGAAAAAGAAGGCTGATGTTAGGTTTTTAATACTTTAATAGAATTTAGCAGTAAAGGCAATAGGAAGGTGTATGTGTATGTGTGTGTATATGTGTGTGTGTGTATGTATATGTGTATGTATAACTTGCAACTGTGAGAGGCTGTGTGCTATAGTGTATAAAGAGCTTTGCCTCTGACACATATTGACAATGTGACCCTGTATACCTCAGTTAGCCTGACTTCTAAGTCAGAGGCATCAAAATGCACCCATTGTGGTGGTCTGTACATTATTAAATTAAAAAAAAACATAAACAATGCGCTCTAACTACTTGCTCATCTGCAAGCCTAATTCAACTCCCTCATTTCATAGGTGAAAAAGAAATCAAACTACAGAGGGGCTAAGTATCTTACTAATGTCACACAGGCAATAAAAAGCAGAATCAAGATTTAATATCTTTGGGAGTTGATCAGATTCTCTGATTTCAAATCTGATCATTGATGGCACAGTGGCTAGAACTCTGAACTTGAAGTCAAGAAAAATTTGAGTTCAAATTGCTTAACCTCTCTATCTGCCTCAGTTTCCTCAAGTATATACATAATAGCTCCAGCTCCCAGGGTTGTTATATAGATCAAATGAAATAATATTTGTAAAGTGTTTAGCACAGTTAATTCCCCTTGTACTCCACCATGCTGCCTCCTATGTTACTCATCTTAGAAGGATTTGGGGTGGGTATAACATGTAGTTGCTGAATAAGGTAGTCATTCTTTTTCATTTATTGTTCATTCATTCATTCGTTCGTTCCTTCATTCATATTTTTATTGATTTATTTCTACCATCTACTCAGTTGATGTCATTTAGTTACCATTAGTAATTGTACTCCTTAAAATTAAGGAGAAAGTAGAGATTCACATATTTTGAATCCTCTGTTTTTAAGTTTTAGAATTATAAAATGTTAGAGCTGAAAGATACTTTAACAGTCATCTAGCCCAATGCTCTCATTTTACAGATGAAGAAACAGATTCTAGGAGACAAAATGACCTACTGGAATTCATTTGGTAAATTCATGAAAAAATAGGGACTAGTATCTATTTATCCTTTACTTCCTGGTCCAGTGTTTGAAGGTTGAGCTTTGGGATGGGATGCATACCTATGCATAGTTTATAAAGAAGTTGTTATGAATTGTAATGGCAAGAAGTAGGCATAAGAGCTGTTCAGTCATTAGAGATGGCATTCTACAATGGTATCCTTGTAAAAAATCTGAACTGTTCTTTTTCACTTCTTTAAGAGAAGTGACAGGTATATTAATCAGAGAATGAGAGGAAGAAGAAGAAGGAGGAGGAGGAAGAAGTGGAAGAAGAGGAGAAAACAGAAAAAAGAGGAGGAGGAGGAGGAAGAGGAGGAGGAGGAAGAGGAAAAGGAGGGAAAGGAAGAGGAGAAAGAGAAGGGGAAGGAGGAGGAAGTGATGTTTGAGATTGAAACTCAGAAAAACAAGGGGGGGCAAGAAAAAAGAGGCAAAGTTAGAGCAGAGGGAATAAAACCAATTGAGAAGAAAAGAGATAAGGTAGAGGCATGTAAAAGAAAAAGGGCAAGATGTAGGAGCAATCCTGAGTCCATGCACACACCATTCACTTTAATATGTATTGTAACTTTCTTAATAGTTGCCAGAGGTAATGCTTATAAAAGGAAAGCAACAATCAGGACAATATAATTTTACAGAGGGGCTTTTAAGCAGCTGTCCCCTGGGGTTCTAAGGTACCTTTAATGCTTGCCATATTCCAATCTCCTGGGTTTTGTAAGTGCTTGTATCGCTAAGTAAGGAAGGCCATGATTGCTAATAGTGCCGAACACCTTCTGAGGTGGCATAGCGGAAACAAAATACAAGGAACCCTAGTTTTAATGGACTTGATTGTGGTCGCTGTATTAAAAAAAAATCTCTCAAAAGTAGCTGCTGAACAGCTATTGGATGGTTGAGAGGGAAGATTGTGTTGCTTTCTGATAGACCAAGCTGCCTGTGCTGCCAGCAGTCCCTCACATATATACCATATCCAGACTTTAGGTGCTGTTTTAAGGAGCCCCTGCCAGCCAGCAGGTATTGATGAGGCTCCTCGTTTTTGCCCAGCACTGTGCTTGGAACAGTGTGGAATACAAAGAAATATAAAACTTAGTCTTTGATTATAAGAAACTGCTTTGGGAGGTGAATTTAGTGCTTAAAATATTTGGAGCAGTCTGAATAAGGGCAAGGATAAGAAAAAGATTATGCATCCTCTTCCATTCCTACCTAGGAGCTAGCCTTGACCTTCTAGGGAGGGAAAAGGTTCTCAAGTATCCATAGGCAGATACAAGGTTGTAATGCACATATTATGATCTACCATTCCCTGCTCAAGAAGGATAAAAGAATACTGCCAAAGATGGAGAGGACTATCTAGGAAAGCTATTCCTATATAACTCTAGCTCCTTTCCCCAGTGAGATCAGAAGAGAACACAGACTGCAGGAATAGGATCACAACCAGGAAACGTTGAACCCAATGACGATGCTTTTGAAATACCTTCTGGGGTCCCAGCAGCCTCCTGAACTTCCTACTTGTTTCCCCTTCTTCCTCCCCTTCCTCTTCCTCCTTTCACACAATCTCTTTTAATTGATATTTTATTTTTTTCAAATACACACTATGAAAGTTTTTCAACATTTATCCATATGCCTGTGTATATTTTAAGTTGCAAAATTTCCTTCCACCCTCTCTTCCCACCCCCTTCCCCTCAGTGGCAATGAGTCAGGTTTATATTTTACATGCACATTTGTGCTAAACATGTTTACAGATCAGTCAGTTTGATATGAAGAATTAGGATTAAGGGAAATAAATACATGAGATGTTTTTAAAAAAGTTTTCATCAGATTCTGAAGGATGTTTTCATTTTGTTTTTATTCCTCTGAATGGGTATAGCATTGCCTATAGCTGGTCTGATAGGGTTGTCCAAGGTCTCTCAACTGCTGAGAGGAACTGCTTCCATCAAGGTTGAACATCTCACAGTGTTGTTGTTAATGTGTACAATGTTCTCTTGGTTCAGTTCCCTTCACTCAGCCTCAGATCCTGTAACTCGTTCCAGGCTTTTCTAGAGTCTGTCCATTTATGGTTTCTTATAGAACAATAGTATTCCACCATGTACCATAACTTGTTTAACCATTCCCCAGTTGACAGGCATTTCCAATTCTTTGCTGCTACAAAAAAGAGCTGCTATGAATATTTTGGAACTGTGGGACTTTTCCCATTTTTATATGATTTCTTCTGGATATAGGCCTGGAACTGGAATTGCTGGGTCATGGTATGAACAATTTTATTGCTCTTTGGGCCTCATTCCATATTGTTTTCCAGAATGTTTGGATCTGTTCACAACTATATTGGCAATACATTAATGTCCCAGTCCTCCCACAACCTCTCCAACATTGATCATCTTCCCTTTTCGTCATCTTAGCCAATCTGACAAGTGTGAGGTGATACCTCAGAGTTATTTTAATTTGCATTTCTTGATAATGATTTGGAGCATTTTTTCATATGATTATATATAGCTTTAATTTGTTCATTTGGAATCTATTCATATTCTTTGACCATTTATCAACTGGGGAATGACTTGTGACCTTATAAATTTGATGCAGTTCTCTAGATATTTTAGAAATGAGGCCTTTATCAGACTCCTATTTGTGAAGATTGTTTTTCTGCTTTCTGATTTCCTTCTAATTTTGGCAGCATTGATTTTATCATTGAAAAAAACTTCTTAATTTAATATAGTCAAAAATCATTGATTTTTTAAATTTATAATGTACTCTCTTTCTTATTTGGTCATAAATTTGTCCCTTTACCATAGATATGATAGAGTATTTCTTGGTCTATTAATTTATCTATGGGGTTACCTTTATGTCTAAATCCTATATCCATTTTGACCTTGTCTTCGTATAGGGTGTGAGATGTGGGTCTATACCTAGTTTTTGCCATATCCTTTTCCAGTTTTCCCAACATTTTATCAAATGGTGAGTTCTTATTCCAGAAGCTAATGTCTTCTTTGGGTCTGTCAAATAGTAGATTACTATAGTCATTTACTACTGTTTCTTTTGAGCCTATGCTAATCCACTGATCCATTACTCTATTTCTTAATCAGTACTAGGCAGTTTTGATGACTGCTGCTTTATAGTGTAGTTTTAGATCTGGGAGAGCCTTCCTTTACATTTTTTTGCATCAGTTCCCTTGCTATTCTTGACCTTTTACTACTCCAGATGAATTCTATAGCTGTTTTTTTTCCTAGCTTGGAAAATAGTAATTTGATAGTTTGATTGGTAGGACACTGAATAAGTAATTTAATTTGGGTAGAATTGTTATTTTTATTATACTAGCTTGGCCTAACCATGAACAATTGACATTTTTTCAGTTATTTAGGTAAGAAGTGCTTTAGTTTGTCTTGTCCCAAGTATTTAATGTTGTCTACAATTACTTTAAATGGAATTTCTCTTTCTCTCTCTCTCTCTTGCTCTTGGTTTTTGTTGTTAATATATAGAAATGCTGATGATTTATGTGGGTTTATTTTATATCCTGCTACTTTGCTGAATTTATTAATTTTTTCAAGGAGTTTTTTAGATGATTTCCTTGGGTTTTATAAGTATACCATTATATCATCTGCAAGGGTGAAAGGTTTTCTTCCTCATTGCCAATTTGATTCCTTCAATTTCTTTTTTTCTTTTCTTATTGCTAGAGCTAACATTTCTAATACTATATTGAGTTTATAATTATATTGAATTATATTGAATAAAGTAATGGTGATAATGGGCATTCCTGTTTCTCCCTGATCTTATTAGAAATTCTCTTGATTTATCCCCATTACATAATATTTGTTGATGGTTTTAGATACTACTTATTATTTTAAGGAAAACTCCATTAATTCCTAAATTTTCTATGTTTTTAATAGCAATGGATGTTGTATTTTATCAAAAGCTTTTTCAGCATCTATTGAGATAATTATATGATTTCTGTTGTTTTTAACTATTGATATGTTTAATTATGTTGGGTGTTTTCCTAATATTGAACCATCCATGCATCCTAGTATAAATCCTACCTGATCATGGTTGTATTATCCTGTTAATAACTTTCTGTAATCCCTTTGCTAAAATTTGCTAAGATTTTTGCTCCAATGTTCATTAGGGAGATTGGTCTATAATTTTCTTTGTTTTAGTTCTTCCTGGATTAGGTATCAGCACTATCTTAGTGTCATAAAAAGAATTTGGCAGAACTCCTTCTCTGATTTTTTGAATAGTTTATGTAGAACAGGAATTAAATATTCCTTAAGTGTTTGGTGGAATTCACTTGTAAATCCATCTGAACCTGGAGATGTTTTCTTAGAGAGTTTATCTATCTTCTTTTTCTAGCTTTTTTAAGTTGCATACCCAATTCATTGATCTCCTCTTTCTCTGTTATATTCATATAAGCTTTTAGAGGTATAATATTTTTCCTCAAAACTTCCTTGGCTGTATCCCTTAAATGTTGATATGATGTTTCATGATTATCATTTTCTTGGATATAATTTTTATTTCTATAATTTGCTATTTGATCCACTCATTACTTAAAATTGTTATTTAATTTCCAATTAGTTTTTTGTTTATCTTTCTGTGATCCTTTATTACATGTAATTTTTATTTCATCATGGTCTGAGAAGTATGCATTTATTACTTCTGCCTTTCTGCATTTGATTATAAGATTTTATGCCCCAGAACAAGGTCAGTTTTGGTATAGGTGCCATGTACTACTGAGAAAAAGGTATATTCTTTCCTATCTCCATTAAGTTTTCTCCAGAGGTTTTTCATATCTATGTGTTCTAATATTTCATTCATTTTCATAAATTCCTTTCTGTTTATTTTGTGGCTAGATTTATCTAGTTCTGAGAGAGGGAGGTTGAGAACCCCCATTATTAAAGTCTTGCTGTCTATGTCTCCTGATAATTCATTCAGCTTTTCCTCTAGGATTTTGGATGCTATATTTAATAATGATATAGCTTCATTACCTATGGTGCCTTTTAAGAAGATGTAGTTTCCTTCCTTATCCCCTTTAATGATATCTATTTTTACTTTTGCTTTATCTAAGATCAGGATCACTATTCCCGATTTTTTTTACTTCAGCTGAGGCATAATACATGTTGTTCTATCCTTTTACCCTGTGTGTATCTCTGTGCTTCTTGCAAATAATATATTTCAGGATTCTGGTTTTTAATCCATTTTGCTATGTGCTTCCATTTTATGGGATAATTCATCCCATTCACATTTTCAATTAAGCTTACTATTTCTATATTTCCCTCCAAGGTATTTTTTCCTCATTTATATTTTTCTCTTTCCTATTATTCCTCCTCACCAAGGGTTTACTCCTTTTCTCCTTTAACTTTTCTTTTAAAATTTAACTTTCAGCTTATTTTCAACTATACCATCACCTTCCCTTTTATCAGTCCCTTCTTTCATTATCTTTCCCTTCCCCAGTCCCCCCTACCCCCCCCTTTCCTGTAGATTAGGATAGATTTTTAAACCCAGGTGGGAATGTACCATATTCCCTCTCTGGGTCAACTCTGTTAAATATAACACCCTCTGTTTTGTCCTCTCTGAAATTACAAATCTTTGTGCCTCTTCACCTGGCGTTATTTATCTCTCAAGTACTATTAATCAGGTGTCATCAATCACAGTTAAATTAATTGATATGTTCAGAGATCCTGCACAATGTCTACTGTTGGAAACTTCTTTGGATCTTCTCTTTTTCTTAGTGGGATCTATAGCTTTAATGTCGGTGCAAAGACTTTATTTATCTCCATATTATGCTTCAGGAGCATGAAAGCTTCATGCTACCATCTTAACTCCACCCCCAAAGTGATTCACACAAACTCTTTTTAACAACAAAATTGTTCTGGTCCATCTAATGAGATATGCTTATATGAAGTAGCCTCTTACTGTCTATATATGTATTTTTGTGGTAAGAATATGGACAGGAATATAGATAGAATGGGTAAATTATTAACCCTGCCCCTTGGGTTTAGTTTTATTCTTGTACTTCCACCTACATCCATTTAATAACAAATTGCATTTAGATGCTTGAAGGTTGGCAAAGTACAATATAAATATGTTCTTATTTTATTTTTATAACAATCTGGGAGGTAGTTTCTATTAGTGTCTCATTTGATAGATGAAGAACTTGAGGCACACAAAGATTAAGTGAGTTGCCCAGGGTCCCACAGCTAGTAAAGTATCTGAGACTATACCCGAATTTAAGTCACAGAGCTATTTAGATGCCTTATGTTTTACATGGGAGGCTAAAACAATATGGGAGTTAAACTGGGAATTGAGGATCCCCAAAGTCCTTGTCAGTTTCCTGGAAGAATAAGCATTAAATGGAACAATTAGAAATTAAAGAGAGAATCATAGTAACCTCTCAGACTAGGTCACAATGATTTGATAGAGATGCTTATCTTGATGACCAGGAAATGGAAGATAAATGGCAACAATAAAAATAAAATCACAGATAAATTTAAAGGCAGACCTATATATCTATATCTATACCTTCTATCTATTCTATTCTATTCTATTCTATTCTATTCTATTCTATTCTATTCTATTCTATTCTATTCTATTCTATTCTATTCTATTCTATTCTATCTAATCCATCTACTGTTTGTCTGTCTATCTGTCCTCTAAAGAGTTTGACTTTTTCAGAAAGGAAACATCCAAGGTTCCAGAGCTGCTTTCCACCAATGATTTAATCATTGCCCTCTTTCCTTAAATTGTATGAAGAATATATCACCAGCTTTTGACAAACAACATCTTTTATATAGTTTCACTGGTGCAGGATGTATGCTGAGAAATGATGAGAAAAAAGTTTTGAAAAGTGAGAAGATACCGGATGATATAAGACTTTGAAATCCAAGCAGTATTATACTGGTACTTGATGATCAACTAATAGAGAACTAGCATGGATGTTTAAGCAGAGTAGTGATTTGAGGAATGGCCAATAAGTATTTTGATAAGGGAGATCTTACCTACCTGTCTTACCTATCTTACTGTGAAAGACAAATTGGAGCGAGCAGAGATTGGTGGCAGGAAAACCACTTTAGAGATCATCACTGAATTCTAGAGAATTACAGCTTGGAATAGGATAATATTAAAAACCAGTAGTAATGGACAGACCTTAAAAAAGAAATGCAGGATTGTGAGGAAAGAAGGGAGACAGTTTGAAAAATAAAATGTAACAAAAAATTAGTTTCATTTGAAAATAACTTTCATTTTAAAAAAAAGTGAGAAGAGAAATGACAAGACTTAGTTATAGAAGATGAAGGAAGAAAGTTAAAAAAAGTCCTAAGTTTCTACAACTAGTGACTTTGTTGAAAATGTAGATTCTTTATTCAAAAAGGAAGAAAATTATGGTCAAAAGCCAAGAGGATTGTTTTCCATTCAGAGAAAAAGTTACTTGATTTAATTCTCTCACTTAAAAAACTTCTGACATTTTCTTTTCTTCCTTTGCTTTTTATATCTTTTATTTTGGAGAGGGTGGAGGGGAGGTAGGATTTGTGCATCTAGACCTATTTAGGGCACTCCTGATTAGGAAATTTCCTTTTTACTAATGCAAATCTACATCTGTTCTTTAACTAAGAACCTGAGAGAGTTTACTAGAACAACAGAAGATAACTGATTCTCCTAGTTATTCAGTCACTTATGTGTCAGAGGCAGGACCCAGATCATCCCATCTGCTTCTCTTCATTTTTATTCAATACTCATAAATTTGAAAGCCAAACTTCAGTCCTAATTCCTTGTTCTCCTTGCACAAAATATGTTTGTTTTGTTTTTAACTGAAACTGTGAATTCAGTAGTATAAGGGACTCCTTTTACTACTACAGGTTAGTACTTGCTTTTCATTTTATAGTCTCAATATTACCCAGGATAATATACTTAATAATTGCCAGATGGAGGACTTGATACCAGGTCATCCTGCTCAGAAGTCACTTCTCCTCTTTCCTTTAAGCCATATTGCTTCTTTAATTTAAAAGTCACAATCTCTCTTCACCTTCAAAATCTCCTCCTTACCAAATATAACCAATTCCATCCTTTCATTCTCTCAGTGTTCCTAATGAAAGGATTTCTTGAAGTGAAATTTTTGGAAAGGAAATGCATATCTAGCCCTCCAGTCCCCAAGCAACATTGTTTTCTTTTCTTTTGTAAAAAATGTTTAAATTTTTATTAAGAACTGCAACATAAATATTTCAATACATAAGGAAAAGAGGATTGTGAACTTTTATTACATAGTTTTATATGAAATTTAATACATAAGAATAAAATTTCTGCTTTTCACTTCCCTTTTGAACTTTTTTTAACATCTCATTTGTCACTGTTTTCTCTTTTCTTCTATTTTTTCTTCACTCTTACTACTTAACAACTCCTCCCGGCCATCATTACTTTCTTGATCCTGGCATATTCCAGGTGATAAAAAGCCCAAGTAGAGTCAGTCAGGCATCTTCCAGTCTCATGGAAGTGCCAGCCTTTCAGAACCTGGTAATTAGTATTTTAGGAAAGTGAGTTGAGGATGGGTCTCTGACAGCAGAATAAAAGAACAAATAGAGTGTTCACTTTTCCTCCACCTCCCTCTGGTGTTATAAACACTACTTAGGTTTATTTTATTTTTTAAATTTTTATTTTAAGTTCAGAAGCTACACTCTAGGACCTCAAATTAAATTGTGTACTATATTGTTTTTCTAGAAGGGATATTGTCATAGAGCTATAATTACTGCCTCTCATGCTTCCCTAAAGCCAGCTTCTTTGCCAGTCTTAAAAAAGAAGCAAATCAATTATGTATTTATTTGATTGTTGATCTTCAACAATTAATTTTAATAGCTATATGTACTTTTCTTATTTTTCTATTCATAATGCATTTCTGCTGAGCTTTTACCAGAGCCATTTCTTCTATAGAGTAACTAAGTAGATTCAGTCATGCCAGACACTGAATTTACCTCAAATTTTTTAAAATTAATGTCTAGACCTGGCTATTTGGGACTTAAGGGCCATTTGTAATAAGTAAACTAGTCTAAGACACTTTTGGAGTAAATTACAAGAATGTATATACATACATACATACACACACACACACACACACACACACACACACACACACATATATATATTATGTAGGCTGGGGGTGCTTAACCTTTTTGGGGACATGGATCTCTCTGGAAATCAGTTGAAGTCTAAATGCTTTTAAAAGCATAACACAAAATAAATAGGTTCAATAGAGGAATCAATCAGATGGAATCTTAGTTATTAAAATATTTAAACAAAGTTCTTTGACCTCAGGTTAAGAATTCTCAATCTAGAAAGTATTTGCACCCAGCCTCAATCTGATAATTAAATAATTATAAAATTCTTTAAGCATTTTATCTTCACAACAATCCTGGGAGGTAAGTATTATTATCATTCCTGTTTGATGGGAAACAGAGGTTGAAAGATGTTGAATGATTGGTTGAGAGTCATACTAGGATCTGAGGCAGGATTTGAATTCAGACCTTCCTGACTCTAGATCAAGTAATCTATCAATTGGGTCACCAAGCTTTCTCTAATATTTTAATTTTGGGTATATAAAAAACTTATAAGATTCTGGCCATGTATAAAGGTCCCATAAGACTGAACTCCTTTAAACATTAGGTTAAAAAGACAGCCATCAAAGCTAAGGAACCATTGGTCTCACTTTTTTCTGACTGGTATGTATCTCAGACAGGAATCCTTTCCCCAAAACTCTTCTGAAAAAATATTTACTTTTTAATTCATGGAATAAAATAATTAATTCCATTACATAGCATAATGAAAGAGTGATTGCGCTTGAAACTGTCAATCTATTATATACAATTTATTAATCCTTTTAAATATATAATAGCTATTGTGTAAATTTCTTTTTTCAAATTATCTTGTAATGTATATTTTTATCTCATATCTCCATTGTCCTATTTCTCTAGTAACTTTGTGTGTATGTGTGATAAATTATATTTCCATGTTATAATTTGGTTTTGTTATATTACCTCTCTTTTATATATATATATATATATGTATATATTATGTATAATATATATCTATGTATGATTTGTTTGTACATATATAGCATAGTAATATATAGTTTGCTTTTACATCATTGTTAGCATTTTAACTCCTTCATTAAATTGTGAGCAGGGACTGAATTTTGTGTTTCTTTGTATTGCTAGTGCTTATCACAGGTCTGACACATAGAAGATGCTTTATAAGTGTTAATTGACTGACTGAGCCAACTCACTTCATATATGCCTCATATAATCTTGATCTTGATTGCTTCTTGAACTTGACCTTTTCATATATGTCTCTTGGCTTGGTGAATTTCAATCATCTGTTTTCCTCATGGCTTACTATTTTTTTTCTTGGAAAATAACTTTGCTTGACTTCTACTTTATTTTGGTTTCTCTTCCCGAGTTTACCACTAAAATGACCCAGTTTAAAAATAAAAGATCTTGCTTCAAGGCTCAAAGACAGTAATTAATTCTCTGCTTGCTACCAAGCAGTGCACCATCTGCACTCACTATAACCTTCCCCTTGTAGGTGCTATTAACCCTTTGCATAAGAAGCAGGAGAAGAATTGAAAAGGATATTAGAGCTCATCTAGCCCGAGTCTCTCATTTTACAAAGGAAACTGAGGCCCCATAGACATTACTCAATGTCAGTAAGTTGCTGAATCAATATGCGAACTGAGATCCTCTGACTCTATACCTTCCTTGTCTTCTCATTATCTATAAATTATCTGGTTCACTTAGGATATTCTTTTATGCATTTAAACAAACAATATTATTAACCACCTACTACATATAAGGGAGAAAAGTATAGCTAAAATGTGATCCATGATTTAATCAATAAATCAATGAGCAAACATTTATTAAGCTAACTCCACTCTAGTTTAGACAAATTTTATATATATATATATCTATATCATCTATATCTACATCTACATCTACATCTACATCTACATCTACATCTACATCTACATCTACATCTACATCTACATCTACATCTATATCTATATCTATATCTATATCTACATCTACATCTACATCTATATCTATATCTATATCTATATCTAATCTATAACTATATCTATATCTATATCATCTATATCCATATCCATAACTATCTCTATCTCTATCTCTATCTAAATCTCTATCTCTATCTCTATCTCTATCTCTATCTCTATCTCTATCTCTATATCTATCTATATCTAGCAGTGGCAATACAGGGAAAGGTAAAATCCAGTCCCTGCTCATAATTTAATGAAGAAATTAAAATGCCAACAGGGATGTAAAAACAAAGTATGTATTACTATGCTATATATGTACAAGCATGCTATATATATATATATATATATATATATATATATGTGTGTGTGTGTGTGTGTGAAATAGAGGAAATACATATGTATAGTTGTAGCTATAGATATAAAGATATATCCACAGTATCAAAGTGGATGCCCCATCACAAGCCCAAACCCTTTCTTACTCTGAACTTTTCCATAAGTGTCTGAATTACCACCTTCTCAGTTATCCAGACTTGCAACCTTACAGCTCTTCATTTTTCACACACCCCATAGAGCTCCTCCATTGCAAAATCTTGTCCCTTGTTTCCTCACATTTTTCATTTATATCTCTTTCATGCCATATACTTAGCTGCCATTCTCATTCATACTTCACTATCTCTCACTTGACTATTAGAATGTGCTGACAAATCTCCCTGTCTCAAGACCCATCTCCCCATTTCCATCTATACCTGCCTTTCAAGGTAATTTTTCTAAAGCAATGTATACCCCATTTAATGAGCTCTAATGGTTCCCTATTAGCTCCATTTAAAAAAAAACTGTTTAAATTTCTACCTTTCTAGTCACTTTTCTTTTACATCTCCTCATGTCTAACTCTACTAGTTTTCTTGCTGTTCTTTTTTTTTGGTGAGGCAGTAGGGGTTAAGTGACTTGCCCAGGGTCACACGGTTAGTAAATGCCAAGTGTCTGAGTTCAGATTTGAGCTCAGGTACTCCTGACTCCAGAACCAATTCTCTATCTATTGGTTTACTTGCTATTCTTCTAACATGACAATCCATCTCCTTGTTTTTGCATTAGCTGTCTACCATATCTAGAATATTATCTTACCTTCCCAGTCTTTAATAATCAACTCAAATTGCAACTTCTGCAGGAGACTTTTCCATCTATGTCCCCCTCCAATCAGATCCTTCCCCTCCAAAAATCATCGTTCTTTTATTCTGTGTGTATATACATGAACTATACATACTATGTATGTGTGTATGTTTATAATATATATACATGTACATTAATAAGTATCTATGCATATATGTATGTATATATACATGCAATATACATTATCAATATAGATATTTACATATTTCTTCCCAATTTGAACATAGACTCCTTGGGGACAAAGACTACTTTTAACTTTTCTTTGTATCCCTAGTGTTTAGCACATATAGTTAATTCTTTTTTATTTAATATTTTTATTATTTGTTTTTTCAATAATGTGTAACAGTAGTTTTCACCATTTCTTACAAGGTTTTGAGTTTTACATTTTTCTCCTTCCCTCCTTTTTGTCCCTTCTCCCCAACAGAAAGCAATCTAAGATAGGCTCCACATGTGTAATTATTCTAAATACATCTAGTTAATTCTTAGTAAATACATTGTTGAATGCCTAACTATGCATGTAAGCAGCAGACTGGTAAATGTTTAAAAGCTAACTCTTTAGAAATGCACATATGATACATTTTAAAGTTTAATCTGGATTATTAACATTTCTCTCTCTCTCACTTGCCTAAATCTAGACAATCAACAGAACAAATAATTCTGATTTGTGATATTGGCCAATTTCTGAGGTATGAATGCTGACACTGAAAATTTAATAACCAGGTTAGGACAGTCAATTTGAGTGGGATCCAGCACACTCTTGAATGTGACTTATGCACAGAATAAAGGCTTTTCCTGGTTTATATTCTAAATTGTAATAAAGAGAGATTTCTTGCCAGAATACAATAAATTAAGAGGAAAATTTTTTCCAAACATTGTTTGGGTCATGGCCTTCTTGCCATACCACTCTAGATAATACTAAATAATGTGACAAATGACAGTGTAGACTATAAGTGTTTTGGGTTGACAGGAAGGAGACTTATTTGGGAAAATCCATAAGCTCTTTAAGAGCTACAAAAAAATTTATACACATGCAGACATATACACACACACATACATACATATATATATATATATATAGAGAGAGAGAGAGAGAGAGAGAGAAATATTGACACACACACGCGCACACACACACACACACACACACACACACACACACACACAGAGAAAGAGAGAGACAGAGAGAGAGAGGCAGAGAGAATTTGCCCTAAAATTAAAATGAAGTTTTAAAAATTGTTCCATTTTTCCAGTATTCCAGAATTCAGTAAACAAGTTAATGTTCATCCTTAGCCACACCTTTTCCAATTTTTGGAAATTTAAATATGTCTACATTTACCCATTTGCTTTCTAGACATGAGGGTCTCAATAT
The DNA here is from genome assembly GCF_037893015.1 of Macrotis lagotis. Classification (NCBI taxonomy): domain Eukaryota; kingdom Metazoa; phylum Chordata; class Mammalia; order Peramelemorphia; family Peramelidae; genus Macrotis; species Macrotis lagotis. The sequence goes on along the minus strand of NC_133661.1, from coordinate 244,109,121 downwards.
TTATAGTGTTCTCTCTTATGGAAACATCTCTATATCTCTGATGTTTTTAAATGAAGTACATTAACCTGTCATAACCTTCCTCTACCTGAGGAAGAAAAATCTCCATTTTCCTAGAAAGAATAAGCTCTCTTTTGTGATGTATATGCATAATTGAATTTAATACTATTTTCAGAAACAAAATTCCCAGTAATTTTCACCAATTCCATGAAATATCCTAGAACATCTTATTTAAGGGATGATTTACGAGCATTTAGAAAGAGTTCAGTAAAAACAATGATGGGTTGAAAAACAGTTTTTGTTAGACAATATTCATTTTGTTTTCTGACATGAATGATCGACTAGTAGGATATGTCATGGACATGGTATTTCTGTATTTCAATAAGATCTTGGACAATTTCTGGACAAGAAGGAGAAATAAGACTAGATAGATAAAAAGGCAGGTGAATTTGATGCTGACATTCAATGAGTATTGGTATATACATCAATGCAAATCTGGAGGTATATGTCTAGTGGAGTGAACCAGGAACTTGTCCTTGCCTTTGTTGTGTGTTAAAATGTTGTCAGTGACATGAAAGAAGACATAGATTGTACAATTACCAAATTTGCAGATGAGATAAAACTGAGAAGTATAAACTCAGTGAATTTTAGATTCATGATGAAAAAGCTAAAATATCTTACAAATTAATAAAATGAAGCTTAATAGAGCTAAATGTAAAGTTTAGCATGGGTTCAAAATAATAGCTGAATGAATAGAAGATCTAAAGTGTGTTTAGATAACCGTTTTTTGTTTGTTTTGTTTTGAGGAAATTATAACTGGGATTTCTTTAACTACAAGTGCAATACTGATCAACAGTGCAATAATGTGGTCAAAAATCTTAGGCTGCATTCCTTGAGACATAAAGTCCTGAAAGAGTGAGGTGATGGTATCATTGTGTTCATTTCTATTCCCACTCACTCCGAAATACTATGTTCAGGTCTGAGTATATATCTTTTTTTTTTTTTGGTAAATTGGAGTATATCTTGAGTATGGCAACCAAACATTACAGTCATTTCATACAAGTTGAAGAAAAAAGAAATGTTTTCCTGAATTGGAGAAGACTTAAGGAACACTAGAAGGTGAAAAGAAATCAGCCTCAACTTGCCCTACCCTTAGAGAGGGCAGAAATAGATGCAATGTGTAGAATTAGGAGAGAAGCAGATTTTCCCATTATGTAAGGAAAAAAGTTCCTGACAGCTAGATCTGTCTAAAAGTGAAATGGGGTAACCTTAAATGTGGCAAGTGAGGTCAGCAAGCATCTATTATACCAAGCATTGGAGATACCAAGAAAGATGAAAAATAGATTTTTTTTCAAAGAGCTCACAATCTAATGAAGGATACAAAATTTAAAAGTCTATTTATAGAGATAGACATGATAAATGGGAGATAATCATACAGGGAAGAAACTAGGGAGATTGGGAAAGACTATTTAGAGAAGGTGAGTTTTAACTGAGACAGAGGAAGTAAGAGAAGGTAGAGAGGAGGATACATCTGGTGGGGATTTTTTATATGGATATCTTCAAATGGAGGTTGTCAACAATGCAGAGGGAATTCCTCTTTGGGTACAGACTGAATTATGTGACCTCTAGGGTCTCTTCCCATTCTGAGTTTTTTTTAATTCTGTGATTCTGTGACCACCCTCTAGCAATTAATTAGCAACTATCCATCAAAAAAAATGTTTCCACTGATTATATGGTTTCATAGTTAATATGTACAAATGGATGATAATCTCCTTTCATGAGTTTCTGCATGTGGGCTAGTAAAGTCATATAAATTGTGATAATATAGTGTGTTGGTGGGTGTGCTGTTCATTTATTGCTGAAGGAGATCTTCAAAGAGAAGTATGATTGGAAAAAAACCAGACCCAAAACAAAAACCAAAAAAAAAAAAAAAACATTGAGAAGTCACAGAATGAGAGGGAAAGAAAATGAATGGATAATTTCATGTTTTATTTGTATTGTCTTGATTGCAAGAGAGTTAAAGGAAAGACCTTAGAATAATGGGAAATATTATGGAAGGATATGGATGAGAACCTTGAGCTGGAAAGTCATGGATATGTTATGATCTTGAACTGAATGTTCGAAGGGAATGCTCACATAGATGAATTTGCTAATTAAAATATTTCATGTTCAGAAATTGACCTCTTTATAAATAGATCTGACTATCTTTGGAAGTGGAAAGTAAGAATTTGTGTAGTAAAGAGGAGTCTATTTTAAAATTCAAGAAACAAGAAAGCCATTCATTTATGCATCTATCTATCATTTATCTATCTATATCATCTTCATGAGTTTGAGAATGATGTTATAATTAGTTAATAAAACAACTTTGTTCCTATTGTCATTATTCTGGCTTAAGTTCTCATTATCATTTATCTAGACTATATTAACAGACTAATTTATTTCCTCATTTCTAATCTTTCCTGACCCCTTCCATTCTGTTTTGCACACAACTGCCAAATAAATTTTTCAAAACCAAAGCTTCAATCATAACATTCTCCTGCTCACAAAACTCTAATGGTTCCCCATTGACAAGTATGAATTCCTTTGTCTAACAGTTCATACCCTCTACAATATTATTTAATCCTATCTTTCCAAACATCTTCCATTACCTCTGGACATATGCCTTATACCCCAGTAAAGTCTAACTACTAATTCACTCTTCCCCACATATTCTCCATAGTTTCTAACCACCATGCCTGTTCATATAAAGTGTTCAGTGGATCACAGTAAAATATGAATTCCTTAAAGGATAAGTACTATTTTTTAAAATTTTTCTTGTATTCCTAGTGCCTTGCACAATGTGTTTTGCACATATCATGTAGGTGTTTGATAAATATTTCTTGAATTAAGTTGATTATACAGAAAGCCATTATTAATGCCATTATTCACATTCTTACCATTTTAATAATAGTCTTACATGAACATCTCTGTCTGAGGTTTGAGTGATGTTCAGTTATACCACAAATAGAACAATTATTCTTGAAAAAATACCTAAGTAAACTGTTCTCAGCTTTCCTAGGACTCTTACTTGTTGGATTGGATAGCTTCTTAAAGTATTAAACTCTTAGCAATTGTTTTTGCAAAAAAACCAAGGAAACATTCTTACTTCTACTTTACGAGTCAAAAATAGACCTGAGATTGTAGCATTTAGAGTACACACAATTGCTTATATTCTAAATTTTCTAAAATTGATATTTTTGAAATACATTTATCTAATTTTTTATGGTGGCCATTAATTATTAGACTAACCTTTCACTAAATGTTCACATTGTACTATATCTTTTCTAAAAGGTAGAGACATTCATTGTCCCTTATAATGGTCTTATAGTTACATGGTCAGACAGACACATAGCAAGAGGACCTAAGAGTTAGGGAAGCTATTCCCCATAATTATGAGAAATGTCAGCAATGTATTATATTTAATATACCTTTTTTATTTGGGTGCCTATTTGGTTCAATATACACTATAACTTGTACTCTTAGATCATTAATTTTAAATCCATTTTTTATCCTTAGTATTCTCTCATTCCACATTTGCTAAAGGAAAACAGGAAACATGTGATGAAAATGTTATTATTCATCTATTTTTCTAGAACTAGTGAGTTACCTCAGAGGAGGTTGGAGTTTGATAATTGCTATTTTTCATTCAAACTCAAACTCTGTTTTTCTGTGCCACTTAATCTCTCTGGGCCTTAGGTTCCTCATCCAGAAAATAAAGAAATTTGACTCTTAAGGGTGCCTTCCAGTACTATAACTATGATGTTATGATCCTGTTGAATGTTGGCAAAAGTCAACATTAACAGTTTCTTGTTCTGGCTCTTAGAATCCTTGGAATTCACTATTTAGCCTGTTCATTTCCTTGGAACTCAAACCTCAATAAAGTCTAGTTCAGGATCCACTGTATTATTCATCTGTACTATTATAATAAAAGGTACAACTCAATTCTTCCCGGGGACATGTAGAAGTGTTTTGAATCCAGATAAATGCTAAGTTACCTCACTAGGCTATCTACATAGCTTCAATTTTACTGATAATAGTCAACACATCAGTTAATCCAACATTTTTCTGGCCAATGAGAAGAAAAGTTTGAGCTAATTCATCCGTCCAAAAAAAAGAGCAGAGCTAAAAAACAGCAATGAAAAGATGCTTATAAGGCACTAAAGGAGAGGTTAAATCAGGCAGAAAAGTATTCAAATTAAACTCTTTGAAAGACACAAAGCCCCACACCCAGCAGGGCTGTGTCCCTTGGCTGTGATTATTCTCCAGTAGAAGAGTAATTTGGGAGACAACAGGAGAAAAGGACTGGGAGCTATCTTAAGGGCTGCATTCAAAGAGGTTTCAAAGTCAATCATACCTAGCAAGTGCTTGATATTGCCAAATCCAAGAAGCAAACACAGATTTGTACTTGTTGAAAGTCTACAGCTTGGGTGATCTTTTTCATAAAGGATTGGGGAGGTTGATCTCAGGATCTGTCCATGGGCACTTAGGACTAGGTAGCTGTTCCAGCAATCTTCATTTGGGGCAGAAACTCTGTTTCTGGTCCTGGAGTGAAATATACTCCACTTTGTTCACAGCTTTCATCAACAGTCCAAGTAGAGTGCTAGATTTAAGTTTCTCCTTATTTCTAAAGCTTAATTTGAAGAGTTTGACCATGATAAATATATTTTTGAGAAGTGAAGCATTAGCTTTTAGACACAAGGCATTTGTATAAAATCAGAAAGTAATTTTTAGGAATTTTTAAAAATTACAGTTTGTCCCTCACTTCTCTGGAATGGTCTCCCTTACCTACATTTCTCTGTTTTCTTGAATTCCTTCAAGAAAGCTCAAATCCCACCTTGTGGTGAAGGCCTTTCTATGTCTTTCAAAATCCTCCATTGCTAGGATTTTCTGTCTGGGATTATCTTTCCTTTATATATATATATATATATATATATATATATATATATATACACACACACACACACACACACATATATGTGTGTGTATATCATATATTTTATATAAATTTTATATAAATATAATATATATTTCATAAAATACTGTATACATATATATATATATATATATATATATATATATATATATACCATAAAATACATAGTTGCTTACTTTTTGCCCAAACCCCAGCCCCCCCTTTTAGAATATGAGCTTCTTGGAAACAGGTTTAACCAGTTTAAGGTAGTCATGAAGTTGACTTAAGAAATTACTATATGATGTTGAGAACTTCGTAAGACATTGAAGATGCCAGCTTTATCCACTGTATCTTGGGTCCCAAGCACTTGTCTGAGTACCTGCCCTATGACTTTTTTGATTAATGATTTTGTCATAGATATGTACATCACTATCCAAGTCATTCTTGAACATTTCCTCCATAGTGTGGAACTGATGCAAGAATCAGGAAGGCTATGCATTATACAAATTCTAATAGGGTCTCCCAAGCTAGAAAGATTTTGAATATTTCCCAGCAATAGATTTAACATTTGTTGCTGAGAATCAGTGGATCTAAATCTAGAAAAGTTCATTTGCTAAAGGCTAATTAATTTTTTTCACCCATTGCTACTCATGAGAAAAGTGGTCCAAGACAACATGATGTACTGGAAGAAAGGTGTTACATTTGGAGTCTAGAAACTGTGTTTCATCCTGGTCTTGATACCTAATAGTTATGAGATTCTCAGTTACATCTAATCTTCTCATCTGTAATATGAGAATAAAACATTACTTATTGGATTGTTATAAAGAAAATATTTTTGAAAACTTTAGCTCTCTATAAGAATATAAGGTATTATTCAATAAACTCATCAACAATCTTTTAAGATCCTGCTATGTGACTCCAAAAGGCTGCAGCATGCACAGCAGTCACTCTAGTAAACAATCTCAGGAAGCAGGTTTAACCAGGTTCAGGATAGTTATGAAGTTGGTTGAAGAAATTACTAAAAATACTTAGAACTTGGTAAGACATTGAAGGTGCTAGGTTATCCAATGTATCCTGGGGCATCATCAATTATCTTGACTCTTGCCTTGCTACTGGATTTTGATAACTTTTGAAAAGACAATGAAGCTGATGCAATTCTGCTTCACTAAAATTCAAGTCATGTGCAATTCAAGACATCACTCATTCCTGATGTCACTCATTGGTCTTCCTCAAAAAGGAAAGATGAACAATAACAACACATAAATAATCATTCTACTGGAGTGGGGAGAATATTGGAGTGGAAGATACAAAACCGAAAGGGAAAGAGTTCCTACTCTCAAAGAACTTGCATGAGTGAATAGGTGACAACATGTACAGGGATATACAATATAGATGTAATATATATATATATATATATATATATATATATATATATATATATTTGGTAATGTATTGCAAGACAAAATGTTGCAAGAGGTTGCTATGCATATCAGTAGGTATTATTCACACCAAATAAATCCTGCATCTGAAAGATGGACAAATAGACAGACTATACTCTCAAGTCTTTTTCACACCACTTTTGTATTTGATGTCTAGAACTTCCATAAAATTAAGATTATTAATATAAGCAAATAAAACTTCTTTAGTTAGGATCCAAGAGAGATCTTTATATTCCAGGTTCATGTGCTTTCAAAAAGAGACTGACATTAAATGAACTTCTTTCCTGTTCCACGTGAAGTTCAGCTCTCTGTAACAGTGATATCTTCTCTGTTTCCTACCCCATGTCTCTTTTTTATCTCACTTTCCTCTGTGTGAGTGTGTGTCTCTCTCTCTGTCTCTGTCTCATTTCTGAAAATGCTTTTGTAAGGAAGAATTCTGTTTCAAATATGTGTTTACAAAGACTCAAAGAAAGGCATAGAAGGCTAAAGTCTAAGCAAATACTTGAGAGGCAGCAAATAAAGATTCCTCTCTTCATCTTCAGTGAGTCTAGAGATTAGTTAGCTATAGGATGGTTTATGTGCGTGTATAACAATCTTCAGGGGAAATTAAAAAAAAAAGAAAGAAAGAAACTTGAAAAAGGAGAGCAAATGAGAAAATGAATGTGAATTTTCTATTAAATCCCTGAGAATTTTCCCTACCCTCACTCATCCTCCAACTCCCTAAACAACTTTTTTTCTTCCGTGACCTTCTCGTCAGAGACTTCTCTGTAAGCAGTTACACACAGCTCTGCAAATGTTAGAGTGACATTTGGACTGGACTAGAGTGATCCGAATACTCTCCTTGGTTCCCTCGGGTGCTTGCCAAGCTTCAGCAATGCAATATTAGCCTTGTGAGCTTCACCTCCCAGAGCTAGCAATAACATTTACCAGTTACAGTTTTCTCTGTCTTCAAATATTTCTCCTACTCCATGGGAAAGTCTTCTAGTTTGTTACTAGACTGGGCCCTAAAGAGAGAAGTTGAAAGATTGTTCTACCCTCATCATGTAATGTTAACATTTACTTTCCATCATGAGTTTAGTTTTTCCTTTAATTAGACATCCCTTACATAATTTAGACTGAGTTGAGAAATATCAATTACTCATTCCTCACATCCACCCCTTATAATAAAGGCAAGTATAAGAAAAGGAAATCATTTAGATTCATGCTGGAGGAAACTTCACTTATACTGCCTCAGGTTGATAAAAAATTTCAAAAGAAATCTGGGTGTTCACTGAAATGTTTAAAAATTGACCCAGAAATCCAATAAGTACAACTTTTATTAATGAGAGTTAAAGAACACAGATGGTTTGGCCAACTTCACCAGAAAATCAGAAAGGAATGGTGCAGAAGACCATTTTAGGGACTCATTATTCTCAGGACCTATTTGTATATACTGAAGGAATATGGAAGTACAATTTTAAATGGTAAAATAAATAGTAAAAATATATCCAAGCCCAGTGTGCTAACCACTGAGATGCCTAGCTACTCATGACCGAATATAGTCATTGTGCATGATTGAGGGGATTCTTATTCAGGTATAGTTTGCAATATAGCTAGCTTCTATAGGCTCCTCTTACTTTGTTATTTCAGGATTTACCTCAATAAATATTGAGTTTCATGTGTGTGCTCTGATGAAGTGAAGTTATTTTAGAGGAATTTGCTTTCCCATTCCTCCTTTAGACACATCTCTGACTATCCTATGACTTGCATTGTAATTTATATTGTTGAATCAGGGATTGTTTTGGTGAGTCATGAGGGCTAAGGAAACAGAAAAATTTAATGACAAATTAATAGCATATACCTCACCTCTTTCCTTCTACTATTCTGGTACTATTCTCAGATCCTTTCTTGCTTCAGTTTTAGCAACATTTCAGGCTGGTATGTCTCACATGAAGTTTTGGCAATCTTAGTATGGTGATGATGCCAGGTAACTTGCTCTCTGTAGACTTATAAACTCATCAACTGTAGGATGGTAGTATAATTTAAAGTACCTTTTGCCAATGCCATAAAATGGCTTTCTGTTTGCAGTGGAATGGAATGCTGTCAAGAAGAAACATTTATGACTTAATTTCAGTTGTATTCTTTATTGTTTGTTACTGTGGTAGAAACCTGATTATGATTCCTCTTACTCTGCTAGTCTGTTACAACTTTTTCCCTCAATTTGGCAAGTTAAACAGCATAGGCTTTGCCAGAAGCTCTAATATGCAGTGTTCCCTTCATCACTAATTCTAATTGGGCAGTTAGTGCAGTGAGTGGATGGAGTACTGGCCTCAAGACATTTTCTAGCTGTGAGTGACCTTGGCAAGTCACTTAACCCTGATTACATCATATCCAGGGCTATCTCTAGTCATCCTGATTCTTATCTGGCCATTGGAACCAGATGGCTCCAAAGGGGAAAGTGAGGCTGGTGACTTTGTACCACACCCCTTCAGTCATATCCTGTTCATATGTGTATCATGGCCTCATCTCTCTGATGTCATGGCTTTCTTCAAGAATGAAGGACAAATATTCTACTCAATGGAATTGAGATTTTTAACTCATAAATATGTTACCTTGTTGCTATTATCAAAGGGCCTGACTATTTTGAGCAACTCTATTGAAAATTATATAAAATAAGAAATGGTGATGATGAAAGGAAAGTTTGAGGATTAAGCAGGAGAGATAAATCTATATGTGCAGATAAATTATTTTTGATGGCTAATAAGACTATCAATTTTATATAGTAGTTCATGTTTTATAAGGCACTGACTTCAAAATAGCCCTGTCAAGTAGTCAGGTTAGGTTTTATCAGATCAATTTTCTAAATGAAGAAACTGAGACTCAGAGTAATATAGTACCTCTTCTCTGGATACAAAATAGTGACAGAACCAGGACTTGAATCAAGGTCTTGTAACGCCACTTTCCAGGTTTCATCTGTTGTCTTCTGGGAACTCTGATTAGATTAAAACAAAATAACATGGGCAGCTAGGTGGTGCAGTGGATAGAGCACCGGCCCTGGAGTCAGGAGTACCTCAGTTCAAATTCAGACTCAGACACTTAATAATTACCTAGCTGTGTGGCCTTGGGCAAGCCACTTAACCCCATTTGCCTTGAAAAAATCTAAAAAAAAAATAATAACAAACAAACTATTGTAATATCTGTCATTCATTGATTCAGACTTCTAAAAAATTCATCTTATCCAGGCATATATATATATATATACACATATACATATATATATGCATATATACAATATGTGTATATATATATTGCATATATACAATAATATATACATATGCATATATATATATATATATATATATATATATATATATATATATATATATAAAATCAAGCAGGTAACAATATGATACTTGGCATGTAATTCCATGCAATTACTTGCAAGATAATGTGAAATGGAATTTGGTTTAATTCAATAAATATATCTTAAATATTCTGTGCATAGAACATTGTGCTCATTTCTAGGGCTGAAGGGATACATTCTCTGGCCTCATGGAGATTATATAGAAGTTCAAAAGAATTTTCTATTAAAAAATGTTTAATAAGTCATTGACTATATTGAGACTCTTTTTAACCCCATATTACATTAGAGTTATAAAAGGTATGGGAATTAGTTTGCAAAGGCAAAGCATTTTCTTATGGGTTTTATTTTCCTTTTAAATTCTTCTGGAATTTCTTGTTCTATGCTCTCTTGTTAATGATAGTAGAATAGAAAGAAAATCAACAACCCTGAAACACCAAAGATTTCAAGAGAAAAAAGCAAACACAGAGCCCAACCTGAGAAATCAACAGAGAAGATCCCAAAAACAAAATGAAGAATTAATACTAAATTCTCAGAGTTTTATATTCTCTTAACAAATATTAGAAGGCAAAAAAAATAAAAGCTAGCATTTTTTGAATGCAGCCAATGAGGGGATTTGTTTTGCTTGATTCTGCATATTTCTTTTCTTTTTTATAAAAGATTTTATTTATTTTGAATTTTACTTTTTTCCCATTCCCCCCCCGAAGGCAATATGTTAGTCTTTACATTGTTTCCATGGTATATACATTGATTTAAGCTAAATGTGATGAGAGAGAAATCATTTCCTTAAGGAAGAAAAATACAATATATAATAAGATAATTTTTTTTTTTTAATTAAAGGTAATAGTCTTTGGTCTTTGATTAAACTCCACAATTCTTTCTCTGGATATAGATGGTATTCTCGATTACAGACACCGCAAAATTGTGCCTGATTGTTGCACTGAGAAAATGAGCAAGTCCATCAAGGTTAATCATCACCCCTATGTTGCTATTAGGGTGTACAGTGTTCTGGTTCTGCTCATCTTGCTCAGCATCAATTCATGCAGTTGATTTTATATATTTCTTACAAATAATTTTTAAAAACAATTTCCACCTATATTAGAGAGTGGGAGATAAAATAGATTCTTGTCCAAAAAGAAAAAAGAAAAAAAAAAGAAAAAACAGGAATTTTAATGTTGATTTTTAGATTACAGTTACTATGTGTTTATAAGTTTTTTATTTATATCACATGTTTCTTATATCATCATAGTCATTCAAAATACCCCTCCTCTTCCCCGAGAGACATCCCATATGAAAACTAGTATTTTTTTAAGACAGGAAAAAAAGTTAGGATAACCTAATTGATGCATGTTCAAAAATATGTGCAATATGTAACACCAGTGGAATTCCCACCTCCATGAAGGGGTAGGTTGGTGGTATCTTATCGATCTTTTCAATAAGCTTTTGTTAAGAGCTTCCCAGGTACCAGGCACTGTGCAAGATGTCAGGATACCAAAAAAAAAGATATATGGAGCATATTCAATCCTCAGGGAATATTAGCACATATTCCTTTGTCTGCCATTGTACTGGGTTCTATCTAGATGGTTTTGATGTGGTCACAATGCTAGCATCTTTTAAATTTCTAACATCTGGGTCTATCCTGACTTCACTAATTTTTCCCAACAAACTTCAGCTGTGGACAACTCTATGCCACCACTAGCATTTCCCACATGAAAAATAGTTGTGTTTACTCAGCAGTGGGCAATCACTGTCATTTTGCAAACAGTCAAACACTTTACCAAATTACAAACCTTAAACCTTTGCAAGTGATGATTGTGAAAGTGGTACACCCTATGAAAATAAGCATGAGTATATAAGTAAATCTGTGGGCTACATTATCTGGTGCAATGATTACACACTTGAGCCAGACTTCCTTGTCCTAAACAGTAGGGTTCTGCTTAGGGCTCTCCATTTAGTCCACAGGGATCAAATGGCACTTACATTCCAATGCAGCCAAACCTGTCAGCATTACCAATGTACAAAGTCAGTGGCCATCATGTTGGAGTATCTACATTTATTTTCCAGCAGTCCAGAAATGGACAATTGCTTCAGTTTATAATTTAGCATATCTTCATGACATTTCAGCTATTTATCTTCTTCATTTTTAACCATGATTTAATTCACCACAGAAGCAAGTTGGCCAGACTGATTTAATCTTTGTCCTAAAATTCCCTGCTCCAGGGATCTTATTTTTTCCTCTTCATAATTGTGGTATTACTGTTCTCCATGATCTCGTTGTTAAAACGTTCTATATTAGCATTTGATTCTAGGCATTGCTCATAAAAGTCAGTGGCAGGAGATACCCAGTAACTGAATGTGAAGATGGTGGCAGGTCCAGACCTCACATCTGTTCAGAAGACCAGACAGTATTACTTCTGTAGACTTTAATTCTGGCCTGAAGCTTGATGCCTCATAGCTGTCATATTCTTTCTTGTCAGTCTTCCAGAGAGTAAATTGGCTTATTATCTTTTGATGTCTGGTTAGCACAATTCAGTTAGGAGTTTTAGTTCTGAGTTGCTGATGAGGATGTTTGGATGAAAATATAGATCTGCATAAAATGGGATTCAGCTGTTGGCATCACCTCTGTTTTATTTAGAATTGTGGTTAAACAATAGCATTGTGCTGATTTGAGAAAGGTGATTAATGAACAAAAGCATGCCCTCCCAGCTTGTGTTTCCAAGGCATTCTTATCAGTATTATAGATTCCTAAATGACTAAGTCAGTGGTTTAGGAAAGGGCTCTGTACACAGAAGGTACTTATTAATTACATGTTGACTACTACTGACACCATCTGAAATGAGTTCAGAGAGTTAATTCTCTGGAACAGAGAATATCCTGTAGAATTTTGTTTTCTTCATTATAATAATAATAGCAAAAGCATGGATAGAGACTTCACCTTTGATTTCATCAATATAAGGAATTCGCAAATAAGTAAGCACTTACCATTAATGCAAGTTGGCATCTCCTCAGCAACTTAAAGTCTTAGAGAATTGCCTTGGATACTGAGGGATTCTGCAGCTGGTCCTACATGTCAAAGGTGTCTGGAACCCAGGTATTCCTACCTTCGAGGCCAGCTCTCTATTTGCTCTACTACGTTCTTTATGTATTACCCCCTCTGAGACTCACAACTCTATAAGATAATTATTGCAGGTTTATCATCCTCATTTTACAATTGAGAAAACTAAGGCTTTTGAAAGGTATTTGACATGCCCATGCTTTTGAAGCTAGTAAGTGATAGAGTCAGGTTTTATATCTGAGACTTTCCTATCCCAATTCCATTACTTTAGGTATTATATCACATATTATATCCCTCAGGTTATTAGCTGAATGAATATAAACGTTATATGCTATCTTACAAGAAGAAACTAAACATATATATATATTTATAGATTTGACAGGATTTCATCATAAGATTATCTAAGAATGTGAAATAGCTTATGAAGAAGGTTCCAGAAGCCTGACTGTTAGCTAAATTAAATACGATTAGAAATTTTTTATCAGGTTATCATGTTGCAAAATATTTCTTGATATCATTTTATTTCATATCAGTCATTTCCACAAATACAATGCATATATACATAGAGACTAATTGAACCCTCTTTTATAATAAAGAAAAGTCAGTTAAATAAAACCAGTTAATACAATCACCACTTAGGGAGGTTATGCAATATTCTGTTCTGAAGCACCTCACCTTCCAGAATGACATTTCACAATCTGTTATCCAGAAACAAGATTAGTCAGTTCTGTTACTGAGATTTGAGTTTCTTTTCATTTTCATTTACATGATTATAGGTCACTCTGTATGCTCTTCTTGCTTTGTTTATGTATTAATTCATATAGGAATTCTCGTGTTTCTATGAATTCTTCATAATAGAAATTTTTGCCTATTATGATATTCATTTAAATTCACATATCATAGTTTATTCAGTCATTCCCCAATCAAGACTACCCATCTCTCTTTTACATTTTTTGTTACTACAAAAAATGTGATTACAATGTTTGTTTTGAAATTATTATAGACCCTTTCTTTATTTGAACTTCTTGGGATATGTATGTATATATATATATATATATATATATATATATATATATATACATATATATGTGATATTTCTCTAAATTTCATAGCACAGTAGGAATGAAATTGACCTTAAAAATCATCTCTTCTGATTCTCCAGTTTTTATAGATGAGGACAATTGAGGCCTTACTTTTTTTGAGGTTTCCAAACTTTCTGCAAAGTTAGAGTATTCCAAAAATTATGCGACAAAAGTCTGTATTTAATGTTCTAGCTTATTTAATACAATTTGGAAAGTAATGTACCTTAACTGTCTTGGTTTGATTTTAGGGAGGAACTATAATCAAAAGAACTTTGAATTGGTGAAATCTACTCCCAATGATATCACTATCTGGGAGACCTAGAGTTTTTCTAGTTGAGAGGTTCTTGATCCATGAATTTTTGTAAATATTTTGGTAACATTTTGATAACTGTTTTGCTAACTTATTTGATAAACTGACCATTTCAATATGGTTGATTTCTTTTGTTATATATTTTATTTTATGCATTTAAATATCATTCTGAGAAGGGGCTCCATGGATTTCACTGTACTGTCAAGTAGGTCCAAGAAATAAGCAAGGTAAAGAACCTTTTATGTAGTTCCAAGGGTTGATAAATTACAGCCCAAATCTCTACCTCTATGAACCAGGGTCCATGCTAAAAGCTTTACAAATATGATTTCATTTGATTTTTACAATAACCTGGGAGGGAAGTGCTATTATTATAGCTATTTTATAGATGATGAAATAGGCAGACTGAAGTTAAGTGATTTGCCCAGGGTCACATAGCTAATAATGGTCTGAGGCTGGATTTAAATTCAGGTCTTTCCTACTGTTATTGTGCATCAATCAGAAAGATTTTCTAATCTTTTTATTTGCTAAAAGTGTATCTGAACTTAAAAGACCTGGATTCAAGTTCTGATGATTGATTTCTACCTGTTATCTTTAGCAAATCAGTTATTTTGGTTTAATTGTAGACCTTGCTTTCAACACCTATCCAGTGAAGGAGTTAAAATTATTTCCATGGTCCTTTCTTTCTCTGAGTTCTGTGATTTTATCATCCTAAAACTTTCAAAAGCCCACGCCTAAGATCCTGTGATTCTGCTGAAGCATTATTAAGTCAGCTCTCACTCTTTGTCCTGCATCATGTTGGGAGATGTGGTAGAAGAGCACTTTACTTTCTTGTACCACAGGGGCAAAGAAGGAGAATAATCTCTAGCAATGACTTTGCAAAGTTCACTAAAGTACTTTTTATAACTTGGCGGGCTGAGAGTTATAGGTTTTTCTATTGTTGGTTTAAAACACAGCTTTGAAGTCTGACTGTCATCCCTCCATAGTCTTATGTACTGTCTAAAAGTTGTCCAATCTGGGCTGGAGAAGTGGGCATCTGCTTTGGGGAAAATATTTTATGAGAACAAAGAATAAGCATGAATCAGAAGAGTAGGTAAGGACAATGACAGGAAGATTTTAAGAAGTCTTTCTTGTATGTACAGGAAATGTAGAGGTAGAGTAGGAAGAGAGAGAGGTTATGTTATCATCCTTTGGTTTAAAGATTCAATATTTGGGGCTATTTCTTCCCCTAAATGAGTCTGAGGAAGGATGGATAGGGCATGCCTATAGGTAGTGCTAATTGCTTAATTCTGCCACATAATGTTCAATGGTAAGGAATGGAATACAGAAAAGTCTACAGCAGATAACTGCAGGTCAAGTGGTTACTAGATCTCTGAATATGAGATAAAGTCAGGGCTATAGATCAATGTTTGGTTAGGAAACCAGGCTAGTCCTAGAACACATGAGAAGGTGAGATGGAATTAAACAGAATGGGATCAATAATGTAAGTCTAAATTAGATAACTGGAACAGCAAGGTAGAGTGATAAATAGAAAAATGTCCCACAAGCTAATCTGGAACAAGGAGGCAAAAAAAGTACTAGGTGGTGTATCATTTTGAGCTGGGAAAAACAGCCAAACTCAGTAATATATGATGACCAAAAGTGGATATTGTAAGGGATATCAAACATTAATGGGACAGTTAGGTGTTATAGTAGAGTTGGGCCTAGATACCTTTCTGAGTTCAAAGACATTGTGTGGCTGTGGGCAAGTCACTTAACCCTGCCTCCATCAGTTTCCTCATTAGTAAAATGAGCTAGGGAAGGAAACTGTTCCAGTAACTTAACCAAGAAAATCTCAAATGCGGTCATAAAGAGTCAGACCTGACTGAAAAACAGTGAAACAAAGCATTAATAGATGAGCTATTATGTGGAATGGATGATCATCCATGGTATAAAAGGAACACGACCTCCTCGGGGGTTTTGAGATCTTTAGTGTCTTTGATGCCATTCCCTAAAGTTTGATGTGAAGGCATTAATCTCCAGGAAACTAGGAGACTCATTGGAATCTTTTGGGGCATTTTGAATCTTTTGTTGTCCCTTTTATAATAATAAGGGTCCTTCTTGGTAGCAAAGGGCATTTCCCACAAATCTTTATCCAATCAGTTGCTCTGGTCAATTATACTTCCACAATACCGCTTGAACTTGTTCCCTTCTAACTGCTCATATGAATACCTTCTTTGTTTAAGTCCTCATCTGGACTCCCAATTGGTCTCCCTGACTTGTCTTTTTCATGTTCTAGAGATTCATACCTTTATTCCTCTAGATTCCTAAAATATCAGAATTAGAAGGAACTTTAGTAGTTGTCTAGATTAACTTTTGACCATAAATTCTCTCAGCAACATACCCACAATGGTCATCCATACTCTGTTTGAAGGTATCCAATGATAAGGAAACTGCTTCTTCCAGAGGCAACCCATTCGACATTTGAACTAATCTACTCATTGAGAAATTTTACCTAATATTTAGTTAAAATCTGCATATTTGCTGTTAAGTGAATGAGGCATTAGAAACTTATTTCACTTGTCCTAAAAAGTCCAGAATAATCCAAATCTTTAATTCTTTTGATCTTTAAATCATCATCATCATCATTCAAAGAGATGAACATAATTGAAGGAAGTGCTGGATGAAGACTAGTTTAGTGGAGAAGAGAAATAATCAATGAAACATGAGATAGTTAGAATTTTAGAGTATGGGAGAAATGTAGGTACTAGACCACCAAACCTTTCATCTTGGTGATGAAAAGGAAACTCAGAGAGTAGTCACCTAACTCACTGGAATGTTGGAAGAAGACAAGTAGATGGAAAATAACGACTAGATGATGAATACTAAGTCCTCAATCTGATGATGTTGCCCTGAGGAATAGTATTTGCCTATCTTTTTTGAAGATGATCTCGCAGGGTTTGTTTGGGTTGTGGTTTTTTTTTTTTAGGTTTTGCAAGACAAATGGGGTTAAGTGGCTTGCCCAAGACCACACAGCTAGGTAATTATTATTAAGTGTCTGAGGTCAGATTTGAACCCAGGTACTCCTGACTCCATGGCCAGTGTTCTATCCACTTTGCCACCTAGCCATCCCTGCCCTGGAGGGTTTTTTTTTTTAAACTATGATCCACCTGGAATAATTCTATAAATAAAAATATATATATAAAATATAAATACTTTTAAAATTAAACAGTTAAGCCCACATTGAATAGGGTATAATAGGAGTTATACAAGAAGCTATAAAGTCTGAGAGTAAAACCCACATCTAATGTGGAATGGGGTTTTCTGTTGAGAGGGAAAAACAGTTTTATTTAAATTCAACAAAATTTTACTTTGTATCTATTGGTAGGTGCATAATACTATGCTATTACATATGCTTTACATGGAAAAAATTAAAGTCATGTATCCTTAAAGTAGGTGGTCTCCTATTGGTATAGATCACAATAGTCTGCCAATAATGAGATACCCTAAATTTAAATCCTGTCTCTTATCTTACAATCTATGTAATATGATCACTATGGCTAAGTCATTTAAACAACCCTGTGCCTCACTGTTTTTATCTGTAAAATAATGAGTTTAAAATAGATGACCTCTGAGGTCCCTTCTAGATCTGGAGCTATGATATTAAGGTATTGTCCAGAGGGGTATAATTGTCTCATTATTTTTATGTGTTGAGAAAAGGTAAATGTTGACCTAGAATTCAATATCAATCAATTGACCAACAAATATTTCTTGAGGATACTCCTATGTAAATGAAACTGGAGATACTATGACAGATAATGAAATTGTAAACCTTAAAGAGCTTCTAACAAGACAAGTATACAAATTTTATATATATATATATATTATATATATATATATATATATATACACAATATCAATACATACATACACACAAAGTAATTACATACAAGTTTTGGAGGGAGGGTACTAGAAGGTGTGGGGGTTAGGAAAGAATTCATGCAGAAGACAGTTCTTGCTTTAAAAACAGAAGGATGGAATTTCATGAAATTCCCAGGAACTAATCCCAACAAGGAATTAAGCAGATCTCCTGGACTGAGATTTTTAGACGTACAAAAAAAATTTCAAATTATGTACAAGAGCGGTGTTATCACATAGTGATTCTTGTTGTTGTTTGTTCTTCATTCTCAAAGAGGACCAAGTCATCAGGAATTTGATGTCATGACATGCAAATGATTTAGATTTAAGTGAAAGAGAACTGTGCAAAGTCACCATCCTCACTCTCTCCTCTAGAACCAGCTGGGTCCAGTGGCCAGGTATAGCTCAGGAGGACTGGAGATGACCCTGAATGCTGACATAAATACATAGTCCATGCATCAGGTTTAGGGATTTGGGGAGACATGTAAAAAGATAGTGTTCCCCAGAGCCTTTATTCTTATTGTCTGGTTTATTTCCTGATGAGGAACTGGACTTAAAGAAAGCAACTTAGTCTCTGATAATTAACTTAGTCTCTGGTAATTACCACCTTCAATCCTCAGAAGTGGCTGCTGGGTCCGACAGACAGGTTTTTGCGGAGAGGAATGAAGGATCACTGCTTTTCATGCCAAGAAGAAAATTAGAACTGGGAAAGGCCAAGTATCTAGGAGGAAGAGGAGACTAATCACTCGTAATAACTATTGATTTTCATAGCTATTCAGCATTTATCATCAAACTCTCATCAGTTGTGTGTTGATTTCCATGTTGGGCCTTTTCCCCTTACTCAATTTCTTCTCAGAATCATGATGGTTCTATTCTGGAACCTAAGAAGGGCTGAAAACCTACTCTCTCTCCTGGGGAGTAGAGCCACGAGTAGAAGATTTATACTTATAGTCAGACATGTCTTACAGGCTGGAGGAATAAGAGCCCTTTCTGTACCATTCATCTACCACAGTTAATTTCTTTATATAGAACTCAGTCTTCCTTCCTGACTGAATTTTGCTTACATCCAGAACAAGACCTATGTTGTATGCTTTGTTTCAAGATTAAAGATTTTGAGATGGAATCATATTATTATTTATAATAAGAATTTAGCATTTTAAAATTCAAAAGAACCTTAGAGGTCATCAAGTCCAAACCATTTTCCTTCATTTCAGTCAGTCAACAAGCATTTATTAAGGACACTTATTTTTTATCATTATTATTATTATTATTATTATTATTAGTAGTAGTAGTAGTAGTAGTAGTAGTATTATATATTAAGGACAGAGTATTAAGATAAACTGCTGTCAATGATTGCGCATTCTAATGGAGGAGACAATATATTAACAACCCTGTACAAATGAGATATATGCAGGTGGTGGTAATTTCAGAGAGAAGGAACTCTTATTAAGGGAGACTAGGATGATCTGCTGAAATAATCACTAGAAGAAGACTTGAAAATTTTTAATTTAAGAACAAATAATAAATAGGTCTGAGAACTGAGAAATTTTTTTTTAGTAGAGACTGCAGGACTCATATAGTCTTTTTTTTTTTTTTTAGATTTTTCAAGGCAATGGAGTTAAGTGGCTTGCCCAAGGCCACACAGCTAGGTAATTGTGAAGTGTCTGAGGCCGGATTTGAACCCAGGTACTCCTGACTCCAGGGCCTGTGCTCCATTCACTGCGCCACCTAGCCACCCTAGGACTCATATAGTCTTGATGCTTCTAAAGAGGAAATCAGAGGGGGTGGCTAGGTGGCTAGGTGGCGCAGTGTATAGAGTACTGGCCCTCGAGTCAGGCGTACCTGGGTTCAAATCTGGCCTCAGACACTTCACAATTACCTAGCTGTGTGGCCTTGGGCAAGCCACTTAACTCCATTGTCTTGTTAAAAAAAAAAAAGAGGAAATCAGAACTCTTTCCTTTATTTGATCCAAGTTAATTTGTGTTATGTGTTCTTTATATTAAGTTCTAACCAGTAGCTCAATACTTAGGTTCCAGATCAATTTACTCATTGTAGAACTAAATTCTGTGGAAGTACAGCCTTCTTTCTTCACTGACAGGGACTTAAGACTCAACAGAAAGGCCATTGATTTTATAATAGGGCAGAAGAATTGATGAACAGTCTTGTCATCTTCACCAGCCAATAAATAATCAGTACACAAATGTATTTATTTAAATGTCAAAATAATTAATCATGTTAATTATTCCGCCACAACCACCTCACAGCTGAAGGAGAAGCATGTGCTAGAAAACAGAACGATTTATCAGGAAGAAACTGTTTATAGCAAAGAAAAGAAATGTTATGAGATAAAATCAGAAGCCAAGGTAGACATCAAGAATATCCTAATAGGAAGTCTTTAGCCAATCCTGGTGTGTGATATGCATTAAATAAATTAATCATTTGACAAAAACTTATTTAATTCACTTCAATTAACATTTATTAAAAGAACTGCTATGGGGGTGGGGGGGAAGAAAGAAACCTATCCTTAGAGAATATACATTCTTTAAGGGTGGGAGCAGGGATTATACACCCATATGTATATATGTTTGTATTATGTAAACACACTTCTTGGATAAACAGACCCTTATTTATCTTATCTTCCAAGTCCCATGTATAGTGCATTGTGTATAGAAAGGTACTTATTAATTATTTAGATGTAACAATTACTTAATTATTTAACCACAAACATGTACCTTTTTATGTTCAATACATATACAAGATACTTGGAAGATAAGATAAATAAGACAGTTTGTCCCCCCCCCCAAAAAGTTTCTTATCTAGTAGGAGAGGTTAAATCATGTTTACAGATAAGTATGATATAAATTATAATAAGATAGTTGCATAAGGAGTCTATGAAATACCCTGAGATGAAGTAACAGAGCAAGCAAATTTAGTTAGAAGGACCAAGGAATCCTTTATAGACAAGAGTACTTTTGAGTTGATTCTTAAAAAATGAAAAGTCTTTTAATAGGATAATACTGGAGAAGAGAATTCTAGAAGCATATAGAATGCCTTTCTGCAGTCTTAAAAAAGTGTTCCTAAGATGTCAATGTAGGAAAATATCAATTGTGTTGAAGATAAGATGAATAATCCAGGTGATCTAGAGCAAAGTTCTTATAAGGATCAATAAGATGAGTTAAAATTTTAAAGATATTTTAGTATTCAGATTATAGAGGACTTTGAATGGAATCTGATCTTTTTTTTTTTGATGGGTAATGGGGATTTTTTTTTTTAGCAGGAGAGTGATATATGCAGACCTCTGCACCAGGAAAATAAATTTTTAAGTATTCTGCTTATTATTATGTTTACATATTGTCTCCTTTGAGAATCAGGACTTTTGTGTGTGTGTTTTTTAAATCTCTGTATCCCAAGGAACTAGTACAGTACCTGATATATTGTGGCAATTAATAAATGCTTGTTGATTTATCAGCTAATTCTTACTATTCTATTTAACAACTAAATGTATTACAAAACTGGTTTTGAATAAATTAACGTAGTCTTTCATTCAACTAGTATTTCTTTTTTTATTATTAAAGATTTTATTTGTTTTACAATTTTCCCCCAATCTTACTTCCTTCCCCCCCCCACAGAAAGCAATCTGTCAGTCTTTACTTTGTTTCTATGTTGTACATTGATCCAAATTGAGTGTGATGAGAGAGAAATCATATCCTTAAGGAAGAAACAAAAAGTCTTAGAGATAACAAGATCAGACAATAAGATATCTGGTTTTTTTCCTAAATTAAAGGGAATAGTCCTTGAACTTTGTTCAAACTCCATGGTTCTTTATCTGGATACAGATGGTATTCTCTATTGCAGACAGCCCCAAATTGTCCCTGATAGTTGTACTGATGGAATGAGCGAGTCCATCAAGGTTGATCATCACCTCCATGTTGCTGTTAGGGTGTACAGTGTTTTTCTGGTTCTGCTCATCTCACTCAGCATCAATTCATGTAAATCCCTCCAGGCTTCCCTGAATTTCCATCCCTCCTGGTTTCTAATACAACAGTAGAGTTCCATGACATACATATACCACAGTTTGCTAAGCCATTCCCCAATTGAAGGATATTTACTCAATTTCTAATTCTTTGCCACCACAAACAGGGCTGCTATAAATATTTTTGTACAAATGATGTTTTTACCCTTTTCCATCATCTCTTCAGGGTATAGACCCAGTAGTGGTATTGCTGGGTCAAAGGGTATGCTCATTTTTGTTGCCCTTTGGGCATACTTCCAAATTTCTCTCCAGAAAGGTTGGATGAGTTCACAGCTCCACCAGCAGTGTAATAGTGTCCCGGATTTCCCATAACCCTTACAATAATGATCATTATCCTTTCTGGTCATATTAGCCAGTCTGAGAGGTTCAACTAGTATTTCTTAAGGACCTACCACGTGCCAGACAATGGATATACAAAGATAAAAGCAAAAATACCTGCTTTCAAGAAGCCTTCATTGTATTGAGTGATATGGACCAAAAAAAATTCAAGAACCCCTGATCTACATTTTTTTTTCTGGAATTTTTTTTTGCATCTTTATATAAAGGGTTGTTAGGCTAGTTCAGATTGGCATATGAAATAGAAACCATGTGGACTTCCTTATTATAAATAGAAAAAAAGTTGTTTCGTGAACTGGATTTAAGGCAAATCCTTTTTAGGGTAGAGTATATTAACTATAAAATGCAAAATTACAGTCTCTAGGACTTATCAATAAGAAGGCCATGTAATTTTTCATGGACTCTTTGGTCACTCCTGTGTACTTGATTGACATGCCAATAGACAATTTTAACAATCACTTTCTGGCTTTATATACTCTCTGTTAGGTCAGTGATATTGTGTGTATGTGTGTCTGTAAATGAATTCTATGGGTAGGTGTCAATAAATAACCATATTCAAATACACTATATATTACAGATACATATGCATATATGTATATGTACATGTGTGTTCACACCCACATATATAGATGATATGTGTATACATGTATCTGTGTTTATATACATATGTGTGTATATGCATTCACATACAAGATTGTTGTTCAGTAGTTTTAATTTTGTCTGACTCTTTATGACCCCATTTAGGGTTTACTTTGCAAATATACCCGAATGGTTACCATTTCCAACTCATTTTGTGATGAGGAAACTGAAGCAAATAAGATTAAGTGACTTGATCAGGGTCACAAAGCTAATAACTGTTAAAGTTGAATTTGAAATCAAAAAGGTGAATGTTCCTGTCTCCACTGCACCACCTAGCTACCTATATGTACACAATATGCACACTCACATACTTACAAACACACACACACACACACACACACACACATATATATATATGCATGTACATACTTCTAAACATACAGAGTATGTATGAATATGTGCAAATAGGGCAGAAATAATATATCTTTATCTTCTATGTACCGTTGTATGTATATATTTTGCCTTTATTAATGTATAAGCAACTTAAGGAGAAGGACTGCTTTTTATGTTGCTTTGTATCCTCAGCACTTTAGATAGTGCCTGGCAGAGTGAGTGCTTAAAAATGCTTCTTGATTGATTGAAACTCCAAAGTATCCCATTAAAAAGCTATTACAATAGTCCTAAACTCATAACAAAAAAAGACCCCCTTAAGAACAATATAAATGCGCCTATACCCATTTGTGAAATGCAACCAAGACAAAATAATAATATCAATCACCATAGCAGTTAAAAAAAAAAGTGTCAAGCATGTGTGTGTGTACGTGAATGTTTATATAACTAGGAGCAAACAATTTAAAAATGCATGCATCCTGGTTTCTTTAAATGCCAACAAAATTTTTATCTTTTACTGGAAATCTCCCCCAAGTCTTATTTCTAGTGTCTTCCTTCTGCTAATCATTTCCTATTTATTTTGTATATAGCTCACTTTGTACATATTTGTATGTTATCTTCCCCAATAGATTGTACGCTCCTTGAAAGCAGGAACTAGCTTTTGCTTCTTTCTGTACCACTCCTGATTAGCACAGTATCTGGCATTTGGTAGTTGCTTAATCAATATTTATTGTTTGAGTGATCTATCTTTATTTTTCTCTATCACATCTATATATCTTAATATACATATTTTGGTTTTAAATTGATTCCTATCATCCATCTTCCTATAATTTTCTGTTCTGATTACATTTCAAAAGGGGTTGTAAGCATATTTACATTGTTCTGAAGAATTTTTGTTGTTTTGTTGAAGGTTAATGAAATAGTGTTGGGTTTGTTTGGTTTTTTTGGAATGCTTTTTTTTTTTATCGCTTCTTTATGCCAAGTGCTTTGGAAACAAAGAAGAAAAAGCACTTCCTGCTGGTAAGGAGTTTATATTCTAATAGGGAAGAATGTATACACACACACACACACACACACACACACACACACAAACACACACACTCAAGTCTTAGTGTGGTTTACATTTTCAAAGCTTTAGTCTTCACTAAGACTTTTGGGACACAGTATATACAAGATAAACAAAGAATAGATGAAAGACAACCTTATAAGGAGAGGAACCTTCCAACCTCTTAGGTGCCACAAACCTAAGACACATAGAATAAAATATTGGACCTAAACTCAGAAATTACTGACAGACACTTCCCAGCTATGTGATATGAGTAAGTCACTTAACCTTGGCTGCCTCAATCTACCCAACTATAAAATATGAGTAATAGTAACATCTACCTAATGGTATTGTTGTGAGGAACAAAGGAGATAATATTGGTAAATTTATTAGCACAGAAAGGGTGTCTAATAAGTGATTGTTCCATTTCCTTCCTTTTCTTCCCTTCTAGATCTCCTTGAAATGTGGGGCCCAGAATTGAACACAAAGCTGCAGATGAGGTCTTAGCAGGAAGAATATAATGGGACTGTGACCTCCCTAGCTCAGGATACCCATTTCTTAAGATTGTATTAGCTTTTTGACCACTATATCCTTACTGGTAACTCATGTATTTGAAATCTCTAAGCTCACCAGATCCTTTTTCTGATGGACTTACTATCTAACTATTTATCCTCTTGCACTTGCACTTGCACTATCACTCTTCCCTTGATTTCGCATTTAAGATTTTATATTTTGCCCCCATTAAATTTCATTTTAATAGATTCAGCCTGGTCTTCTAGTCTGCCAAGATCTCTTTGGATTCTGATTCTATCATGGAATTTATTAGCATTCTATCCAACTTTATGACATTTATAATTTAATAAGCATGCCACCTATTCCTTGATCCAAGTAACTCATCAAAATTTTAAATGACCAATTAGTCACTGATCCCTAAGGCACTCTACTAAAGACTTGCTAATGGAATGTTGCTTGAGACTATTATCACTACTCTGAGTCAGGAAACTTTCTAAATCTGTCCTTGTCTTTCCCACAAAAATAGCATGAGGCACTTGATTAAAAGCTTCCTTGAAACTTAGGTACTGGTAAATTGTTTTGATAATTCCATTCTCCAGCAGTTAGGAATCCTGTGGTTATAGGAGATATGACTAATGTGAGCAAGACCCGACCATGAAGAAACCTAGTTAGTTTGTGATAGCCTAATTGTTTTCCTAAATGTTTATTGACAATCTCTTTTCTACATTAGAATTTTCCCAGAAATTTAAATCAAGTGATTGGACTAGTCCTGGTAGATGATATTCTCTTTCAGGATATTTGTTTTTCTTTAGCCTATCAATATCTCTAGTAATTTGTTAGCATGTTTCTTTTTAGTGAAATTTTTAGTTCCCTGAGGAACCCTGTTATATGCATATACACAAATGCATACATATATATGTATTCTATGTGTGTATATATATATATATATATGTATGCATTTATGTAGATAGATAGACATGGGCAACTAAGTACAGTGGTTAGAGCACTAGAAATCAAGAAGGCTTTATCTTCCTGAGTTTAAATGTGACCTTAGTTACTTACTAACTGTAGGACCCATGCCCAATTACTTAACCTTGTTTGCCTCAATTTCCTTATCTGTGAAATAAGGTGGAAAAGGAAATGGAAAAACTATTTCAGTGTCTTTGTCAAGAAAATTCCGAATGGAATCACAGAGTCAGTCGTGACTGAAAACTGACCAGTCAACAAAACTGTGAGATATATATATATATATATATATATATATATATATATATATATATATATAGAGAGAGAGAGAGAGAGAGAAAGTCTGTAAGTGAACCTTAGACATAATAGAGAACTGAAAAAAGTTTTCTCAAAGAATGAATAAACTACATCATCAACTTAAATGAAGAAACAAAGCAAAATATACTAACCAGATTGTGAACATGTTATACTTTTTCACTTTTGTATCAAGATGCTTATATCCTCTTTCATAGATAATTTTATAGCTGGTGTCAGAAAACAGACAAGATGAAGGCCCAATGGCCACCAATAATAGAGAGTTCAGATGGGTGTGAGATCCAAACTCTTTTCACTAGTTTCCTTTAAAGGTTTTCAAGGCAATTGTTTCTCTACAGGTCAACAGATAATCTGTTGTGGAAAGTTCAACTAGGTTCTTCTTTTTCTTATTCCATAGAGAAGGAAATAGAGGGAACTCTAGTGAGATTTTGCCACATTTCCCTGTAATATACTTTATTCACTCTAAGATTCGCTATTCTACTAAACAAAGGGAAAATAGCAAGGTCAGATAAATTCATAAGCATTTATTAAGCATTGATTATGTACAAAGATATTTTCCTTAGTATTGAGGATACAAATATAAATGTTAACAAATCTCTGCCCTCAGGGAGTTTATAACCTGCTTGAGGAAGTTAGATGTAACATATTTACAGATTGAGATATTCTAGAACCAATTCTATCTAGGTCTTGAGGGCTGATGGGGCAAAATTTTCAATGTGAGCATTTACTTTTTTTGGAAATTGGCAAACTCAGCAAGCTAGGGCTTGATTTATTGTTTTTTTGATTATTTAGACTTAAGAAGGCACATTAACCTGTTAATAAAACAGACTAATCTTAAAAGTGTATCATGTAAACTTTTTTCCCTCAGAGAACTGATGGTTAAATATTTGCTAAAACACCTTTCTATAGGTTAAAAAAATATAATACCTAATCCAAAGTAAGAAAAAAAATTTCAAGATAGAGAAAATGTAACTAGGAGGATCAGTTAAGAAGTTTGATAGAGATGAAGGTTAGAAGAGAGAACATTCTAAGCTTGGATAAAGGCACCTGTGCAAAAGAGAGAGAGAAAATGGAATGTATAGAAAGGGGAAGAGAAGAGAAAGGAACATTTTTATAGAACTTGCTATGTGTGAAGAACTATGTTAATTACTTTATAAATATTATCTCATTTGATCTCTCTCTCTCTCTCTCTCTCTCTCTCTCTCTCTCTCTCTCTCTCTCTTTCTCTGTAATGAGGGTTAAATGACTTGTCCATGGTCAACACAACTAGTATGGTCTGAGGCTGTATTTGAACTCAGGTCCTCCTGACTCTCACAAACTTTCCCTGGGTGGTAGTTGCTATTTTGATTTCCATTTTATAATTGAAGAAATTGAGGCAGAGGGTGAATGACTTGCCCAACAAAATCACATAACTGCTAAGTGTTTCAGGCTAGATATGAACTCAGATCTTTCTGGGGCACAGTACTCCATCTTCTCAGATGCCTAGCTTGATGAGAATGTGTAGCATGTGTGAAAGACAATGGTAAGAAGTTATTCTGGAAAAATAGTCCCAGAAGCAAGATATAAAAGGAAGATATGTTTATCTTTGTCACTTTTCTGATCACTTTGTTCTTTTCTTTTTGGCAGAGGCTTCTATCTTGAGTTATGATGGCAGCATGTACATGAAGATCATCATGCCCATGGTCATGCACACCGAGGCCGAGGATGTGTCTTTCCGTTTCATGTCCCAGCGTGCTTATGGTTTGCTGGTTGCCACCACTTCCAGGGATTCAGCTGACACTCTGCGCCTGGAACTGGATGGGGGACGTGTCAAGCTGATGGTTAACTTAGGTATCGTATGAAGAACCTCCGCCGGTCAATTTGGGCTTGTATTCCTTTTCTTTCCTTTTCTTCATTTTTCCCCAATTGTTTTAATTGGATTGGTTTACTTCTGTTTGTTTTGTTTTGTTTTGTTTTTGAAATTTTATCTGCTGAAAACTTGTTAATAAAGTCAAGCATACCTAAAAAAAAAACCTAAACAACACCTCTCTGTGTTGCTGCATGAAGTTTTGATGTCAATTCTGGTTATGGATAGTGGTGATTTCCTTTTTACTAATGTCTTTGTTTTTTAAGTTTCCTTTCTTGGTCTTTTGAATCGATCAGCTTTGTGTAAGACATGCTACTTTGGTCCATCTTTTGATCAATCACCTCCTCATCAAAACAGCCTCCTTAAGTCACAACCCAAAACAGTCCAACGTGAGGGTAAAGAGAGGGCAGGAAAAAAAGTAGGGGAAAAAAAGTAGACCATAGGAATAGAGAAGATCCAGGCTGTACAGGTCCATGGAAGAATCTGTTATTTTAAATTGCCACAATGTGAACCAGAAGAGGCTGATAACAATGACAATTGTCCCTTTCCCCCATCTACTCCAAATTAGATGACAAGTATTTGCCTTTGACTTCCAAACTGGAGGAAAAATTCCACAAGTCTTTGTCACTTGTCCCAAATTGTTATATAAAAAATGGACTTTTGCTCTAACTCTCTGTAGTTCTGGTTCATAAACCAATAGCCATTTATTCTAAGGTGATCTGCTATTGCATACTCACTGTCTCCTTCTACTATGTTCTCTTCAAATCATAAACATGCATTATTTCCTGGTGTTGATTAGTAGCAACAGAATGGGATAGTACCTTTACTGGGAATTATAATCTCTTTTCTTTTACCTGTATTTACTTTTAGCAGGACATTCAGTCATTGTGATTTTTCCATTAATGCCATGGTCCATTAAATGATTTACTTTTTTCCATTTTCCCAACTAGTATTCTCTAATCAGAGAATCACATTTCTACTCATCAGGTCTTTTACTGAATTGCTAGAGAATCTTGGGTTAGCTAATGAATAGTTGTAGAAATATATTAGGAAGATGAGGCCTGTGTTGGGTATATGGCTACCAACGACAAGATCTGCAAAAGGCATGAATAAATTATTCGCCTGAACCAACAGAGACATTAGGTACTAAATTGCAGACCATACCTAAACCTCAGATGGTTTCTTATGGTAAAATAATGTGGACTGGAGTGGAAACCAGTCTGATCAAGATTAGCTGGTAGCATATAAACAAATTAAATTAAAGTTTTAAAAGACTTAGGAAACAAAGGACTGTTTTGAGAAATGACTCATTCATTTACTGTGTGTGGTTCATTTCCAGTTTTCAACTTTGATAATAAAATGTATTTTTCCCCCAAATTATTTGATATACATTGGTTCTGTGTATCTTTTTGTTTTTTTTTTTTTATTTTGGATTTTATTTTACTCTTTGCTGGTTTTTTCTCCATGTATTTGAGTTCTTAAGCTCTTCCCCATCAACCATGGTAAATCAAAAGATGGTATTCAACCCTTCAAAGGCCCAAAGCCTGCGGCCCGCATAGTAAACAGCCCTGAGAACAGAGTGTACTGAGAAGCCTGCAGGGGGCAGGCGTACCCCAGCCTATTTTCACCTCCCCTTTCCTAACCACCTTCCTCCTCTTCCAAAAGAAAAAGGAAAAAAAAAGAAAAATATTTTATATTTAAGATAATGATTAAAAAAGTCTATTTCTATGGTAGAGAAAGGAACAAAAAATTCAAACTCTCCCTATTAGAGAAAAATAATAATTATGAATTCTATTTTTAAATAAGATGAGAAAAATAGAAAAATGATGATTCAGACCTATATGGACCTCTTATCTGGTATTTGTTTTATAAAGATTAATAGATCTGATGTGACCTATCTCACATCTTAGCTGAGAATGATTGCAAGGAGAGAGGGAGAGAAACAGAAACACACACACAAACGTACACACACACACACACACACACACACACACACACACACACACACACACACACACAAACAGGTGTGCATGCAAGCATGATTAAGCTCCCTTATGTAATTTGAGATTCTTCTCATAAGTCTTTCAAACTCAGACCAACAGGAAAATAAAGAGATGAGCAGTTTCTTCCTGGTTATTTTTATCCTCTCTGTTCTCACTTTGGGGTCAGGGAATCCTTCCATTTCTTAAGGACTTCCACCTTTAATTTGTTATATTCCTTTCTTAGAGTTGTATTACTAGCTTGGGCAGTTCTACAAGGACCCAGATCTCTCCTGACTGTTCCCTGAAAACTGGATTCTCTTGGGAATAAGTCATATTGTCTTCATTCTTTCCTAAAGAATTGATACCACTTAGTTGTGACTTGGGCAAGTCATTTAATCCCATTGCCCTGCAAAAACCAAAAACCAAAACAAAAAAAAAAAAAAAAAAAAGAATTACTGCCTCTGGGGTTCCAAGCTCTTTGTTCTTTGTTTCTATTCAAAATACTCACATTGAAATATTAACCTATGCTCATAGACTTTTTATAAATGTGTTTTCTATTCTATGCCTACATGGTTTACTTTTTATCAAACATGAATTCTATTTTCTGTCTTCAAAGCCTACTGGTAGGTGATTGCTCCAAAGAGTGCATATTCAACCTATATGTCCCTACTTATTGGGCTATATCAGACTGAAATAAAACAAATACTTTTTATTGCACATAAGTTTCTTAAGATCAAGGACTGTTTCATTTTTATCTTTAGATCCCTACTGCAGTCCATTGCACAAAAGAGATAACAAAAAAGTTTATTGATGGACCCACACATATCCATAATCCTCTGGAAGAATTATTGAGAACCCTATTCTAGTGGGTATACACTGGTGGAATTTCAGTCCATTTCATAAATTGCAGTTGCTCCTGGTAGAACATCTATTAAAACTTGAACTTGTTGAATATTTTTCATTTTATACCCTTTTTCATGAAAAAATATAGTAGCTACAAACATTTACATGTTGATTTCCTCCATATCTGATCCAAATCCAAAGGATATAGGAGAAAGGGGGGGGAGGTAATTTTCCTCATTAATTAAAAAAAATCTAACTTAAATGTCAAGTTTCAGGAGCTACTGAAAATTATTGGAAAAGTGATTTGCCTAAAATAAATTCCCTGAGTTTAGATTCTCTATTTTTCAGTGACTAAGGACTCATAATAAGTTACCCTCAAGGAGAGTTATTCATTCAAATTTCAAATGTATAGGGCACAATAGATTGTCAAGATACTTCAGTATCATTCTTATCTCTCCCCTTCGATTCCTCATGACATAATATGTTCCTTGATGGCATTTGAAAGAATCAAGTCAAGAGCCTTCCATAAATAATTTAAGTTTCTAGATTGGAATTTATTTCAAATTTTATTTCATTTCAAGTAGCCCATTCCATATGAACCAGAGTTAAATAAAGAATGAAATATATGATCTAGCTTGGCTTTCCTTTCACAGTAGTTCTTGCTTAAAAATATATAGAAGCCAACAGAAAATTGCATGACCATATGGTTTCTCTGTCTCTCTCTTTCTCTCCATATTTCTCCTCCCAAACTCAGTCACATTTCCTCTATACATAGGTTAGGAGGGAGCGGTATTTATCAGCTTTGTGGGATGATACAAAATCAAATGTTAAACCACTCACAACTTCATGTCCACCTCACTTTCCCTCACCCACAGTCTTCACCAAGGGGTATAGCCGCCACTGTATGGTGATCGTACCGATTGCTCCAGAGCTGTTTGCTCCCACTTTTCTGTTGCGGTTGACGACACATGACAAACCTAATCGCATGAAACCAAACCCAGATTTTCTCAAGAGATGTAAAACCCTCTTTAAGCCTTCTCCCCAGGATCATTGACTATTCTAAATTATTGTGGTCTGCATTTAAATTTGTCCTTTGTCACCCTTTCTGTCCCTTTTCCTATAAAAGATTTAAAAGTTCAAATAATAAGATGGATTTTCTGACTGTACCCCAAAAAGACATATGAAACTTTAATGTTAAAGTAGAGTATATTCTTAACTCTTCTTTCTGTTACTCCCCCACTATTCTTTAAATCAAGATAAAGCAAAACAACAAAAGCAAAGCAAAAAAAAATTGAACTCTCTCCTTAGAATATTGCTGTTGTTTTCCCCTTCTCTTTAATTGTTTATCAGAGTTCCATTCACTATGCCATTGACAGTGATTTATATTGGAGAATATAGTACACCATTCCTATTGGATAATATGATGAATACTGAGGCATTTTTTCCTAGCCATACCTGCCCAATCCCTGGTAGCTTTTCAATTAATGGTAAGTAAAGACATCTAATGGCATAGAGGTCCAATGAATCCATGAAGGAATAAGGTTCACAACCCACAAAAAAGAGTCAGGTGACTTAAAATGAAATAAATGAAATAAAATGAAATAAAAAGAAATGAAGATAAAGTCTTCTCTCCATGGTACTTAAATTCTCTCCTTTGACTCCCATTGTCCTTGTTTTCTTTAGAGTTAGATTTACAAGTACCAATAGAAACAAATTGATCAAGGGCCCTCAGTACTGCCTTCACGCTTACCTTCTTCACCTTCTCTCTGAATGCTCTAGGTAGTTCATTTGGAAGAGCATTCAGGTAGCAAGATGAAGATTGGTTCTAGTGAGAGGTCTTGTCTGGGGACCCTTGAAACCCCACTCCCCAAAATGAATTAGTTAATGTAATCAAAAATAGTAACACCCAATGACTACCTGTCCCATTCCCCTTTCCTGGCCCTTCACTCTCTGAAATCTGGGATGGGCGTTTGTGTGGTTAGCTGTTTGCAAGTGGCCATTTTATGACAGGAAATGACCAGGTGGTATTAACCCTTTCCTTACTTTATACATAAGGGCAATATGCCAATGCAAATTGCTAGAGCATCTGTGGGATGATGTAGGGAGAGGGAGGAGGGAATTTGTTCTTAGGAAGAGAGAAAGGGTTAAATACTACAATGTTGAATCTCATAGGCAGATTTTTTTCCAGGATAAAATGTGTCAGACAGATGAATGTGCCTATGGAATCATAACACAAATACTAGTAAAAAATGTTAAGTCTGCTTTTAAAGATAAAATGCAAGAAGAATCAGTGTAGCTGGAGAGGTGGGACATAACTTGCATTTGGTGGTTGTGGGGAAATTGTGCTTGATTTGTCAAGTTTTTTTTAAAAAACATTAACATTTCAAGTTGAGGTTTGAGATATATATAATAAATAAATGCATAGGTTTTCTGCAAAAGAGAAGCATATTCTGTGTCTATCTGTGGATATATATGTATATCAGTATATATCTCTATACATATGTGTATATATGTGTATATATATATATGTATTTGATTTTTCTATATAATATACTGTACATATACACCCACCCTTAAATTTGTACATACTGTATATATATAAAATGGCCACATTTCTTGCGTGTGTCTGTCCCCGGAAGGGTGGACTGATTGTTTTTGGATGTCTGCAGCTGTTACCTTGAAGGATGCAATTTCATCTTTCATTTATTTTTCCCCATCTAGACTGTATCAGGATAAACTGTAACTCCAGTAAGTTTTCCCTCAAGTTTCATTTTGTTCTTTAAAAACAACAAAAAAAAACTGAACTTATTTTGCTTGCTGTTTTAAGAGCTGTTTTTCATTTGAATTTTCTTTTTCCAAATACAGAGTTGGGTGGGACCTGGGGCCTACAAGATATAAATAACTGGGGAGGGATGGTAAGGGTTACTCAGGATTTTCTTTCTGGAATGGGGCTAGTACCCTCCCTCTTCATTCACTGCAATTGCTATACTCGGAAGAAGAGGAGGGGGATAATGGATAATGTACTGAATTGAAAATGAATTAATTGGTAATTTGTTACTTTTGGGAAATGGTCCTAAGGGATTGGGAGAAAGCATTATAGCAACAACTATGCACTTCACTACTGAAAAAAAATTAAGACAAATTAAGGTTCATGACACAGATGGTGGCTGCTGAATCTGACATGTCTTCATTGGCTTTTGTCTCTTTGGTGGATTTTTCAGGGTGGTGGGGGAAGAGCAATCATTTGGCAGAAATAGAAAACTTCAACCAAAGACAAGGCAATTTGGTAGAAGAATTCTAGTTTATTCATTTGATTTCACTGCCATAATCTCAACATATTTGTTTTCTTGCTTGATGCTCTGAAATCTCTTTTTTATTTAAAAAAGAGAAATCTTAATTGGTAGGTTGGAAACTTGCCAATTGTAGGGACAAACATAAAATTTATCTGACATCCCTAAGAAAAGAATGGAGAATGTGAACTGATGAGGAATGAGTGAGGGATAAGATTGAATGATGGGGAGGAAAAAGGAAGAAGTAAATAGAAAGTGTTTGAATTTCTATTCTTCCCAAATTAATTAATTTAGACTCTTCTGTATCCTGTCAATTTCCTGACAAGATTGGGCATCTCTTGTTTTTGTTTTAGAGACATATTGGGAAGAGGAAGGAAGAAAGTAAAAAAGAAGAAAAAGAAAAATTTTACTTTTTTTGAATTTCTTTTGTCATATTAAATTCTAGATTATTTAAATTTTGAATGATATTTACTGCATAGAGAAGCTACTATGAATGACAAACTGCTAAAACACAAATCCCATTTTCTGGGAAGCTTAACAAAAAAATGAAAGAAGGCAACACAAAACATACAACCTAAAGAAAATCTTCTTCAAGCAGAATGTTTTGTTTAAGTCTTAATAGCGCTTTAAGTTATGTTAAGCAGTGCCCTATTTTGGTATTCTTAAACATTTCTAATTAGCCAGCAATAAGCTGATATTATATATGTTATTTTAAAAGTGTATTGAAATGTTTTATATTTCTCCAAACCATAGTGGAAATGATATCTCCTAGTATTAGATTACTATCTGAGGAGGAGAATGAAGGGAGCAAAGGAATTTTTGAGTAATTTTTGATTGAGAAATGAATGCTTCATTTATTGCTATCTTTTCACACTTTCCATTGATGAAAGTTTTCCTGTGTTTTTTGAGCATCTGTGTAAATTGGACATAATACAACTTCCAGGTTCTCTTTTGGAAAGAGTGTTTTTCTTGCCACATCATATATGTCATCATATTTCTTTGATACGAATTAAAGATTTCTATTAAGAACCAATTAGGGGGCAGCTAGGTGGTGCAGTGGATAAAGCACTGGTCCTGGAGTCAGGAGTACCTGGGTTCAAATCTGGTCTCAGACACTTAATAATTACCTAGCTGTATGGCCTTGGGCAAGCCACTTAATCCCATTTACCTTGCAAAACCCTAAAAAGAAAAAGAACCAATTAGAACAATTTTAAGGAAGAAAAATTAACAGTAAAGTACTATTCTTTTATCTTAATACGATTGTGAGTATGTGCCTAGTTTAAGTCAAGACTCAAATTTATATTTTGGAAAGCATTTTGAAAAATATATTTTGAATTGTACTTATGATTGGTATGGAGTACTTGTGGTGAAGAAGCTCCTTTTGACAATGAAAACTGAAAACTGCTCTGCCACTTACTAGACTGAGAAGTTAACCAGCTCATTTGTGTCAGAAACAGGATTTAACTGCAATTCTTCATCTTTTTGTCCTTGAAACCATTTTAAAATTACCATTGTGTAATGCTCATAATGCTGAGCCCCTTAATTATTATAATAGGACTCCCAGAACTGCAGGTCTAGAGATAGTCACCTAGATAATGAGTGGATAGAATAACAAGAACTTGTTTTGTATTTTGATCTAAGACTTGGAAGGGCCAGTCAGTAAAGGGGGGAGCACGATTGAGAGATAGAATTTCTTGAATAGTCCTTTGACATTCTTAGCCTTAAATCATAAAATCTTCACAAGTAGACTACTATAAAATGTGATGAC
Source organism: Macrotis lagotis (assembly GCF_037893015.1). Lineage (NCBI taxonomy): Eukaryota > Metazoa > Chordata > Mammalia > Peramelemorphia > Peramelidae > Macrotis > Macrotis lagotis. The sequence continues at coordinate 244,073,147 of NC_133661.1, read as the reverse complement.
ATAGGAGATTTGGCAGATGGGTGTGGTTGATCACATGACCCTGCTTTTCTTGTGGTGAAGACTATAGTAAGATTTGAGATTGTTTTTGGGTTGACTTGCTCCCCAGGTGGTTCTGCTTCCTCTTTGCTCTCAACCTTGATCTCTGCTGCTATCTAAACAGAGTCCTTAGACTCTTCACAAAAATTTTGAGTGATGTTCTTCTTTTCTCTTAAGGGAATGTATGTATTGTGGATAAGGTCACTATTGTGCATAAATAAAAGACATTTTCCAACAGTTCTATTGTATATTTTTCTGGCCTGTGCTCTTCCTTGCCAATTTACTGGGTTATAGAGAATGATGTCTGCATTCCTTTAACTCACTTATCTTTTAAATATTATTTGGCATTGACAAGTGGTTATTTTTAAGGCTGATCATAATGGAAAGAGCTTGGGGGAAAAAGACACTTGTCTAGTGGAGAGAGGAAGATATTGGCCATGATATAGGGCAATGATCTCTGAGTAATGAGGAATATTTTCTTCCTTCTTTTTTCCCTATGTCTTTGTTAATCACTTTAATAATCAATGACCTTATCTATATCTCATTCTGAGATGTTCCAATGCACAAGAAGAAAAAACTCAATGATTTTCTGCTGTTTGTCTGAATTTGGCCCTCCTTTCATCTCATCTTCTCACTTACTTGAGTTATATCTTCAAACACTGATACCTAATAGAGAAAAAATTCTTCTTGAATCCCCAACTCTATCATACTTACAAGTGAAGGAATAAAGCAATGTCTTTGGTTGAAAAGGGTTCATGGGTGGGTTTGAATCATCAGGAATTGATGATGATAAAAGTAAGTAAGGTATTGCCTGGCAGTGGTGTTAAATAGAAATGCTCCCTGCAGGCTTTGTGTTGATATAGAAACGCTCAAATTAATGGTTATTGTATTGCATTTTAATTAATTTTGTTAAATGTTTGCCCATTCTATTTAAATTTTGTTTGGCCACTTTTGGGAATTATGCAGACTGCATTAGGGTCATTGAGCCCCAAATTTGATACTGCTGGCTAAAATCAGAATTTTGCAAAATCTCATGGAAGGGTAACAGAGTCAGCAGCCACTTCAGTGAATTGAACAACTCAGGTAACCTGGTAATATCATTTAAAAGAAAACAGTGTTGCTCTCTGGAGTGAGGAATTCTGTGTGCATGAGGGGATTCTAATAGAAGACAATACACACTAAGTATATCATATCCTACAAGTTTGACAATGACCTAAGATGACTTCCAAAGAGAACCACAGGTAAGTACTTCTTTTTATGATATTATTTGCTTAGTTCAAGAGAATTCTGGGACAAGTTTGCAGATTTCAGGTGAGTATTTTATATTTCATATAACCTTCTATTATTTCCTTCATTTCCTTGAAACCCTTTTGACTTGAATGGCAGAATGAGTGATCAACTTGCTCATTAAAAGTAGGTATCTTTCCTCTGGAATATATATATATATATATATATATATATATGTGTGTATATATATATATATACATATATATTATATAATATATGTAATATATAATATATATGACATATATATACTTATGTATAAAATGTGTTGACAAAATTTACATTAAGTAAATATCATCCTTCTCTTCCCTGTTTCTCTTTTCTTTTTCTTCCTTGCTTTCTTTGACTTATTTTTATAAGAAGTCTAAATGTCCTGTGTTAAGTAAATGGAGTGTGTATCTATACATATATATGTATATATATGTATATATATATATATATATATATATATAGATGCATTAATTCTCCTTCTCTCAGTGATACACTTCTCTTTAAGATCTTGTAAAGGGGCTGGCCAAATGTTTTTCAAATTTATATGCATTCATTCACCATGCCTGCTTGGAAAAAAGGGAAAAGAGAAATAGAGTGCTTCAGGGGGCAAGAAAAGATTACAAGGTTTAGACATTTCTTGACATTATAAAAAGTCAAATGCTAAGATGGAGTTACTTATTTTGGCATAGTTTTGATTATCTTGTCCCACATTCATATGCATTATCATCCTTAAATCATAGCAGAAGTGACCTAAATGTGATGTTATGCTTAAAAATCTGACAATTTCTTAGAGATATGAGATCTCTATATTATGCATTTATACAGTAATGTCCATTTCCCTCTCATAGCTATTCCTACTCTTTCCTCTAATTGTCTAGTGTTTAACTTTTAACATTTGACTTACATTCTGCATCTTTCATTTTGAAAATAGCTTCCTTTCCCATCTTTTGGGAAATAAAGAGATTTGTGGGTAGTTCTAGCTTAATTTTAGATATAGCTAAGTAAGCCATGAACACCTACACTTTTTTTTATCAGGCCTGTATGTGTGTTTGTGTGTGTGTGTGTGTGTGTGTGTGAGAGAGAGAGAGAGAGAGAGAGAGAGAGAGAGAGAGAGAGAGAGAGAGATCAACTTACCCTTGGTCCTAGAAAAATGACTCTATTATAGAACCTTTGAGTAGGAAAGGATTCTAAGTAATCATTTAATGTAGAAATATGCTTCAAATCCTGAACCATTTCTGAGCAGCCCCAAATAGCTTTCTCTTATTTTTAAAGATATCTTAAGACATCTCACAGCTTCTTTTGATATCTGTCTCATTGTTTTGAGAAGCCTTCATGTACAACCTGGCCTTTCAACACAAGGCTGATTTGGGTTTGAACCTCTTTCAGACTGGAAAATAGCTTACTAGCACCCTATTTAGCCTCCTTCATCAGACTCTATAATAAGGCTCTTCTTTGTGTCTGCAGTCATTTTAACCTCAAAAAAATTTGCATTGTCTTCTTTAAACTTTTTTGGATAGGTTTTACTAAATCATATGTGTTACCCTTCTTTCAGAGTCTTGTAATTTCTCTTAAAATGGGAAATGACAAAATAGACATACAGATAGGCCAGTGCCCCAAATGTTAGCAGGTCATTTCTTAATTGGCAAATATTTAATCAACAAGCATTTAATGGGTGCTTTCCACAAGTCAGTCATGGCTAGGCACTGGGGAAATAAGTCAATTGAATGAAACAATCCCCCACTGGCAGGAACTTACTTCTTTAATTAATAAATATCAGTGTCAAAGGGACTTTTTCATTAAACAATTCTCTTCCTTCTCATGGTCAATTTGGGCTGTCAGATTCTTATTTTTTTTCCTTTTGCATATGTGCTACGCCAGACATTTTCCATTTTATATTTCTTGAAATGTGCTGCAGTATTTGGCAGAACCTAAAAGGAGTTATAAAAATTCTCCTGCAATTTGACCTGGTAATTCTACTCTTGAGAATATATCTCAAAAGGAAACAGAGAGAGAGAGAGAGAGAGAGAGAGAGAGAGAGAGAGAGATGAGAGATATAGAGGAAGTAATTTGTACAAAGATGTTCTTACCAATTTTATTTATAATAGCAAAAAATGGGCCACCATCTAAATGCACAACAATAGGAGACTAGTCAAGCAAATTATGTTATTAGAGTGATGGAAATATTATATAGCTATTCAAAATGACAGTTTGAACAATGTGTTATTGTTATGCTTTTATATTTCAATGGATCTATAATCTCACTGGATAGTTCCTTCCCCAGTGGAGATAATAACCTATCTATACCTTGTCATTTTGGGAGATTATTGCCATGTCCTCTCATAAATCTCTTATATAGAATCTGCACAGTTCATTTTGCTATATTAGACACAGAAATGTGAATATATAAATGAATTTTTTTGAAAATTTTGAATGGAAATAGTATTTATATAATTAAACAAATCACAGAATAACATACATCTAAAGTGGATCTGGAAATTGTCAAATAGTCATGCAGTCTTTCTCATCAAAGACCTTCAAAAAAGTGGACCTGTTACTTTTTAGTCCATTTCACTTCTAGACATTTCTAATTTGGGGGACTTTTGTATTTATTCCCCCTTTCTTCAAATTGTGTTCCACATGACAACTTTCAGATACTTTAAAGACTGCTATGAATTCTTCCCTGATTTTTCTCTGTATCTAAATAAAATATTCCTAATTCCTTCAGTCACTCTATTACAGGGACACCATCCTAGTTTTCTTCCTATGAATATTCTTTTCTTTTTCAACACTCTAAAAATTTGGCATCTGGAACTGAACTCAATAGTACAGATTTAGTAGGCACATTCTAGAAGGTAGTTTTGAAGATTATGTACTAGAATTTGGAGGGAATCAAAAAAGATCTTAAGTTGGAAGTTATGTTTGACCTGAGCTTTAAAGAAAAGCAATCAAAACTTCTAAAAAGCAAAAGGCAAGAAGCATGGAAGAATGGCCTATGCAAAGACATAGAATAAATATTTTATATGTGAGAAAGACTATATGAAGATCATCATTCTTGAAGTCATATGTGCTATTGCCTCTTCATTTTCTGAAAGTTCATCAATCATCTCTTTAATAATTGAGTCTAGAGGGCAACTAGGTGGTGCAGTGGATAGAGCACTAACCCTGGAGTCAGGAGGACCTGAATTCAGATCCATCCTAGCTGTGTGATCTTAGGCAAGTCACTTAACCCCATTGCCTTAAATAAATAAAATTAAATTAAAATAAAAAAAAATTGAGTGTAGAATTTTCTCAAAAAGTAAAGTCAAACTCACTGACATTGTCCATTTCTCTTTCTGTTTTTGAAAGTCAGGAAAGCATTTGCCCCAATTATAATGGGACAAATCATATATGTGCATCAGGGATAGGATTACAAGTTCATAGACTTTTAAGATTCTTTCCATATCTAAATCTAGGATCTTAATGTTATTGTTATATGAAGTATCCTCCAAAGAAGGTAAAGAGATTTTATGCAAGATCATACAGTGACTAAGTAATAAAGCAGGAATTTTTCTATAAAGTTGTTCAGGTTCATATGTGTGTATATATGTGTATGTATATAACTATAACTATAACCATATATATATATATATATATATATATATATATATATATGGAGAGAGAGAGAGAGAGAGAGAGAGAGAGAGAGAGAGAGAGAGAGAGAGATAAAATAGCTTTTTAATATATATACTGTAGAGATTTCTACTGGCCAAGTAGACAATCACTCATGCTAGAATTTTTTAGAAAGTAATCTATACTCCAAGAATAGTTTGCATCACAACCATCTTTTAATCAATAGAAGTATTGGAAGCTTTTCATTGCAATTTTTAAAAACATAAATAATATTTCATAAAACATTTTGCACATATTATTTTAATTAATCTTCACAAAACTTTGTATAATGGTTTCTTTTTTACAATGAAGAATATTTGATATGGAGATGGTAAGTTATTTGTCCAAGGACACAGATTAGAAAAATAGCTGAGTTCAATTGCAGTCAAGCTTCTAACACACCATTTTCTATATATAACTTCTTTTTTGTATTCCAACTGACCCTATTTGGCATCTCTGTATGCTAAAATAAAAAAGTATTTCTTCAGGCTTTTAAATTACTTATAGATTATTAAATCACCCATATTAGTACCCTGAACAGTATCTAGGAAAATAATTGACCATTTTCTTTTGTGAATTATATCATATTTTGAGTAAACATGAGTAAACAAGTAAATAGTCACTTTAATGAAAATTTAATGATCACTTCTCTGTGGGACAGGGACAGAGTTGAATCTTTCCTCAATGTTTTCTATCCATATTGTTGGTTTAGGTTTTGGTTTTTTCTTTGTTTCTTCTAGAGCTCGTCTCTCTCTCTCTCTCTCTCTCTCTCTCTCTCTCTCTCTCTCTCTCAATTTAATCAACCATAGCTTTATAAAAATTGTTGTTATTGTTGAGTTGTTTTGACCATGAGCCCATTTAGAGTTTTCTTAGCAAAGAGACTAGAGTAGTTTGCTATTTCCTTCTCCAGCTCATTTTACAGATGAGGAAACTAATGCAAACAGGATTAAATGACTTATCCAGGATCATGCAGATAGATATTAATAGCTATTAAGCTATTAAGATTTAAACTTCTGAAGATGAGTCTTCCTGATTCCAAGCCCAGTGCTCTATTCACAATATCAGCTTAGTTTTTATCTTAGAGGAATTTTATTATCCCTCAAATAATTTACCTTACCTACTGTTGAATGGAGTTTATATCAGAACAAATTTCAGTTATAATTAAAATAACCCAGAACCCCCAATTAGGAAAATTCCTAAGATTTGGTCAGAGGTTTGGCTCTCTACCTTAATTTAAATTATTTGCTGCCAGGTAACTCCCTAGCCTCTAAGAAAAATTCATTTCTGGGTCATGGAAGTTGCATTTAGTTGTGAAGCAATGAAATGACTAAGAAAACTTTCATATGACAAGTTCATTCATTTATTCCTCCATCTAAAAATCACCCCTCATAGTGTTTTGCATAACGTGTTTGTTTAAGCATGTGAGAGCACTTTGAAAATGTTATTACAAGTCTAGAATTATCAGGACAATAAATGAAGATCTGTACTACAATGCTATAGTTGGAATAGATTATAGTAAATAACTATAAGAAAGATTATATAAAAAGAGCTAGCAGGGTTTCATGGATTATGCAGTATTTTCTCTCCAGGCATTATTCATTTGATATTTCTTTAAATGCACTGCTAAATTTGGCAATAAACAACAACACATAACCAAAGATATGAATATATTTTGTGTTATTAACATGGTAAATGTTTATATTACTGAACAATTTATATTAATTCACATTATTTCTGTGCTTTTTCATTGCATATAGTACTGTTCAAACCTCTCTGATATTGTTTACTCAATGTATTCTTGATCTTCTTTTAAATGCCTTAACATATTAAAGGTACCGATGCAAAATATGGATATAACTGAACCACTTCTTTTTGCTGTCATAAATTTAATTAGTGATTATGTTTTAGGTGACTTCTTGCATATAATTTGTTACTGTTATATGTTGATGCCATAAATACTGGATGATTTTCAATTTTGACTTTTCATTGTTTGAGATATCTTATGTTTTGCCACTCTACCATGTTACTATTCAAAATATCAAGGAATGGGACTATGTGGATCATAGGAAACATGTATATTTGTATGTATGTTTTATAGATATATGTGCATATACATACATATATGTGATACACAGGCACATACACAAATGTGCAAGGATGTACTGGTAAATTTTAGCAACCGTCTCTCTGAGAGGAAAATGTATCTGTGACATATTTTTATGAGCATTATTAACATTGTACCCATCACTTTCTAACATCTCAACAACTGATAAAACAATCAAGCAAGATTTGCAATATTTGCCGGTTTCCAAGGTACAATTCATAACAATGAAAATTTAATGATCTCTTCTCCCAAGTGTATATGTGTATATATACACACATTGTATAGTTAAAAATTAAGGTAAAAAGTGAAAATAAATGAATGTGTATATTAAGATTAGACAGAAGGGTCACAAATAATTATGAAGTTTTGAATATTGGAGACTGGATAAGTGATAGTATGACTGACTGCAAAAACAGAGGTAAAAATAAAAATAGTATTGGAGCTGACAGAAATTAGAAAATCAAAAAAGAGGAGAAAATTGGAGAGGGGGGAAGGAAGATAAATAAATTCAGTTTTGTTCTTGCTCATTTTGATATGTTGGTGGTTTAGTCAGGGGAAGATGCACCACAAGCTGTTGGGATTGCAGTCTAGAGATCAGAAGTCATATTAATCAAGTTGCTAATTGAAGCAGTAGAGATGAATGAAGTTTCCAGAGGAGTAGAGAAAGAAAAGAGGACCAAGCATAGAACCTTGACAATGAAAAAGGAAGTGCAGCTAGCAGAAAAGACAGAAGTTGGAAGCTATGGTTTCTTTTTCTTCAGTGAATTATGATAAACAAACAAAAAAGGGTTTAAAATTATCCCAGATCTACTTTGAGTCTCTGTTGGACACTTGCCCTTATTTTAATAATAATAATAATAATAATAATAATAATAATAATAATAGATAAAAGCTTAATAGTACCCTAATGTGAAAATATTATCTTTAAAGCATGCTGATTTGATTAGCTACTCCTCTAATATTTGTGTCTTTGGTGTCTTTTTATGTCAATTTAATGTAATTTAAGAAAGAGATGAGAAACAATAGTAAGTTATTATCAAGTCCTTTTCAAATGATGCAATTAGGGGTGGCTAGGTGGCATAGTGAATAAAGCACTGGCCCTGGAGTCAGGAGTACCTGGGTTCAAATCCGGTCTCAGATACTTAATAATTACCTAGCTGTGTGGCCTTGGGCAAGCCACTTAACCCTGTTTACCTTGCAAAAACCTAAAAAAAATGGTGCAGTTATTTATGACTATAATATTGTTTCTGGGAACAGTGAACTTTGTGGTGAAGAAGGGAAGGCACATCATTAAGCAGGGTTATCCCCTTCCTAGTCAACCTTAAATTCTGAGGTTCATTTCTGCCAATCTCTGATTTTACAGACTCCAGGAACCAGAAAATCACATTAGCTGTTTCATACCTCAGAGTTACCATTTTTTGACACCTGGTCCTTTTAGTGAGGTAAAGTAAATTAAGATATGTGGACTAGGTTGTTAACTCTGTCTCTAAATCAGACCTGCAATTTACTTAGAGAATACTCAATAGAAATCTAATTATGATCCTCCAGAAGACCAAACTAGATTTGCCCCTTACCCCTAGGTCTAGTAATACTCTCGTAGAATGACATGGAAGGAGACACCAAAAAGGAAGTTTCTTACTCAGTGACTGAGGTTAAGATCATTTGTTAAAGACTCTTAGTTTCTATAGGTTTCTGGTAGAACTTTACTTCATACACCAAGAATATCTTAATGACATGAAAAACATCGTTAGAAAAATATGTTGGGGTTTAAGAAACCAGTAAATACTGGAGGGTAGAGTTCACATATATATCTGAGTTCTACAAAGTACTTTTAAAATTTTCTCCTAAGGCTCCCTAAATTTTCTTCTCAAATTAAAAAGCAGGGAAATCTTAGAATAGATTTTTATTCATAATTAAACTCCAATCTTTGAGGGGGAGGTTAAAACTGTCACTAAAGCAACCTTCTGAGACCTAGGCTGAATTCAAGTATCCTGTGGATTTAGAAAAGGATCACTTTTCTTCTTTTCAAATATTCCATCCTCTGGCAATAAGTGATAATGCTGTAATTTATGTCAATCAATTAAACAACAAGCATTATGCCAAGCACAGTCCTAGGCACTGGGAATTTAAAAATTAAAAAAAAGAAATTTGCATTCTATTAGAGAAGGTAACAGATACATAAATATATTCAGGATGATGTTCATCCTTTATTCTCAAACAAGACCAATGACATCCTGAGGGATATATTGACTTGAATGTGAATTGGATTTGTGAGGCAGAGTTGCACAAAGTCATCAACCTTACTTTTTCCTCCAGAGTCAATTGAAGTCCAGTGGCAAGAGAAAAGTCAGAATGGCGGGCAATGACTCAGGATGTGGTAGGTACCCTGGGTCTTTCTAAATCAAATCATTTTTCAAGCCTCAGTTTGTCTGAGGCAATGCCATTCGATGATCAAGGGCTAGGCAAGAATTGAAACAAAAAATGCTTAATTTCTCATCATAAAATATTGAGCTGAGAGGGCTAGACTCTCAAAGTTTCTAGCCAGAACAGAAAACAACTGATATTCCCACACATTCTAAAATATCAAAATCCAAATTGGATAGTTATAATAGTAATGAACTTATTAATTTTTAAGGTAAAAAAATTAAATAGTTTAGAGAAGCAGTGTGTTTGCAATTAAAGGAGTCAGAGAAAACTTCATGTAAATGGAAGATGGGATTTGAGTTGATTCTTGAACAAAGGTAGTGATTTTGCTTTCTGGAAAATTATTAAGTTTATTATTACTGAGTCTGTCATATTCAACAATGATTAGAATGATCCTAAAGTAAAGTGTCATGTTCCATACTTTGCAACTTAGGAGGGATGAGGCATTCAAGAACAATGTAAAAGAGGGAGACCCACTACCCTCTATTCAGAGTGCAAACTCCTTAAGGACAAGGATTACTTACTCATCTTTCTATAATGACAATCACACAGTACCTTGCATGTAATAGGTGTTCAATCAGTATTTGGCAAGTGGAATTGAAGAGGTTGTAAAATAAAGCATCTTTAGAGTGGTTCAAAAGATTGGAATTATTGACCTTGAAGTAGAGAAAACATGGTTGGGAAGAGGGAGGTTTAAATTATTTTAAAGAGCTGCCAAACAGAAGAATTTTCTCTCTTTTTGTTGAGAGCAGGATAAGAAGTGGATGCAACAGCAATGTGGATTTAGCAACTTAATAGTTTCCATTAATATAGTGTTTGGAAACTCGAGAATCATTTTGCTCACAAGAACTCTGAGAGGTAATGCATGCAATGTTAGGTCCATTTTACAAAGACTGAAAGCTAGACTCAGAGCACAGCATGTAAAAGATGAAATAAATGACTGAGGAAACAAAGACAAACTTCTGAGCATTTATTAAACAATGCATGCCAACGTCTAACAAATTGGGAATAGACCTTCTCAGCTTGGAATTGAACCACAAATACAGGGGGAGACAGATTTTTATTCATTAAAAACAATTAAATAAAACCAATTAATTAAAAGAAAACAATTGACAAGATAAAAAATTAGGCAATCTCATATCTAATCGGAGGAAAAAGTGGGGGATTTCCAAGGTGAAAGGGAATAAGTAAGCCGATTAAATTTCCTGAAATCAGAAAAAGAAGTGTCCTATTCCCTCTCAGAGACTTCAATCAAATGAGCATGGAAACAATAGTTGATTAACCAGTATAGACTCAGTTTTCAAGTTGAGATGCACACTTGTGGGAAAATTCCTTGCATCATTCTTCAAATCCAACTGGGTTTCTAGCTCATTATTCAAGTATCTCTAAGAAACTGGTAGAGGTGGTTTGGCTTCCCAGGTTTGCAGGGCTAGATTCAAATAATGCACTAATGTTGGCTCACAAATTCCACAATTAAATTTTCTTACAAAACAGAAACTGGACTAGATTCATAATTGAATAGAAAGGGAGTGGAGCTGTCTCCAGAATTGAGTCACAAAATGAAATCAGTGTGGTTCACTCAATTCCCACTACCACTTGCTATTCTAATCCCCTCAAGAATATTAAATGACTTGTCCAAGGTTGCAAGGTTACATGGCTTGTAGATGGTGGACCTGAGACTAAAACATAGATCAATAAGCCAGTCAATATTGATTTATTAAGCACCTTTTTGTACTAGGTATAGTTTTAAGTGCTGGAGGATATAAAAAGAGGCAAAGGACAGTCTTTGCTCTTGAGGAGATATGTTTACAAACAAACAAAAAAACACAGATCTCCCAAGTCCAACTCTATTAGGTTTTCTCACCATACCAAGTAGATCCTGCTAGATTGTTAAACCAAAAAAGAAAAAAAAAGAAAGAAAAAAAATTACTGAGGAAGAATCCTTTAGAAATAAACTAGTTTTTCTTCTATTTCAGATCATGGAGTTTTGATTCATTCCAGTGATAGAAACTTTATGATTTATCAGCTGGTTCCAAGGCTCTAGCAATTCATTTTGAAGTAATAGAGGCTCTGGCTCTGGAATCAGGAAGAACTAAGTTCAAATCTAATCTCAGGCATTAGACCTCTGTTTGCCTTTCATTTCTTCAAATGTAAAACAGGGATATTAATATCACCTGCCTCACATGATTGTTGTGAGGATCAAATAAGATGCTTATTCCCTTCCACCCTTTCCCACCCTTTGGCACATTTTGTCCTGCTATGAATTTTAATGTCAAGTGAAGTTTTTCTCTTCCATTTATTTTGAAGCCCATGATCTAGTTAATCTTCAGAGTCAACTCTGGATCTAAAATGGCCTTTGCAGTTGACATATTTTGATATATTTTTCTTTTAGTCTATTCTCAAAGAGAATAAAAGACAAATCCCTTACATAAGACGTAGATGACAAACACCCTTAGCAATCTGTGAAGCACATTTGGATTGTTGTCAGTGGCATTTTCCACTTGCTTTTGAATGGGCAAATGAAAAGCATTTATTAAGTACTTACTGTGAGCCAAGCACTGTGTTAAGCAACAAAGATACAAATAAAATAAAAGAGACATGAGAGCTCTCCAGGAACTCACATTCTAATTAGAGGAGCTGATAAATTAAACAACATTTCTTGGGTTAGCAGGATCAGATACAGATAAAGTGTTAGTGGATTTTTAAATACATTTAGAGAAGCAAGTTGCATAGTAATCTTTAGAAAGTTATCTCAGTAGTCCTCTCAATTCTATTTAGTGTTCTGAGATAATACCACCCTGAGTCAGACCTTCAAATACCTCTCTTGCCCCTATCCCCATCCAAGTTTTATAGTGTATACACTTGGTTATAATATGCATGATACTTGGGGAGCTGCAGGAAAAGAAGATGGATCTGCCTAGGAAAATCATCCTCTGCTTTATTTTTTTATTTGATTCCATTAACACTTACAGAGATTAAATGCTGTATGCATATTAACAGAGCTCCTGGCACTGAAGTAGTTTTAGTGATTTGTATGCAACAGATTACTAAGAAAAAATGAACTGAGGATTTACTCTTTTTAAGACTGAAGCATTGTTTATATGGGGAAAAAAAGACTTGCAGATAATAATGAACTCTAATTGAATTATGAGACAGAAGTATATCTGGAGTAATGCTATCACATTCTTAATTAAGAAAGGGATAGCGTCCAGGAAATAGGTGATGGTCTCAGTGTACTCTATGATAAGAACAACACTAGAACTTTGTTGTTTATTTCCAAACAATTTTTAGTAAGTAAATTAAAGGCAGTGGAGGGGAAGGGGGGACAGAGAGGCAGAAAAGGAGAGAGAGAGAGAGACAGACAGACAGACAGACAGACAGACGGACATAGAGACAGAGAGATAGACAAGGAATGGCAGAGGAGAAGAAGGCAGAGAGGAGAATAAGGAGAAGGAGAAGAAGAATTTCTTAAGTTATATAATCCAAACATTATATTATAACGTGAGGATACAAAGACAAGATAGTACCATCATGACTTCCAAGAACATTACATATTGTGAGGATTGGAAATGAGAAGGTATGCATGAATATAGCCTAGAAGTAATGTGAAGACCTGGTTCCAAGCAGTGTATGTGAAAGATAAACTATCAGAGTACAGGGAGAACAGAGTTCTGCAGTGGAGTGGCAAGAATTGGGATTCTTGACTGCAAAGCAGATAGCATGTTGTAAAGAACAACCAGAAAGAGCAACAAAGAAGGTGAGGAGGACATGAAGTCAATTTAATATGAGGATGGTCTGAAAGAATTTAGAATGGTTAGCTAGGAGAAGACTGAAGTTAGAATGGCAAAACATAATTGTCTTTTTGCATTTAAAGGGACTATTTTGCTTGATTCTATAATTTTAAAAAAAAGGAACAATGAGTAGACATTGATGAAATGCAGATTTTGGGTTAGTATATAAAGGGAAAAATCTTGTCAATTATAACTATTTAACAGTGGAATGATCTAGCTTAAAAGATAGTGGATTCCCCCTCATTCTTGAAAAAGGACTGTATCATCATGGGGATGTCATCTCCTCTGATACAATCTATGCTACTTGAGGGTCTTTGTATTTTGAGTTCCTGTAACAAAGTAGGTACTTAGTATTTGCTCATTGACTGCCTATAGAAGCAATTTCTGGTATATGAAGGTATAAGTTTTTTTAGGGATTTTTTTTTGCAAGGCAAATGGGGTTAAGTAGCTTGCCCAAGGCCACACAGCTACATCATTATTAAGTGTCTGAGACCGGATTTGAACCCAGGTACTCCTGACTCCAAGGCTGGTGCTTTATCCACTATGCAACCTAGCCACCCAGAAGGTATAGTTTTGATTAAGCTGCCTTCTAGCTTTGAGATTCTGTGACTTCTCCACAGAGGAGGTTTTTAGTCTTTATATTAGTCAATTCCTGTTTCTTGTGGGAAAATGTACATGCTAGGAGCACTATGATAAATAGTGGAAGAGGGACTGTTTGGAGTCAGGGGAGATCTGGATGGTAATTTAGAATCTAACATTTCAGGAATTAAGCTTGAGCCTCAGTTTCGTCATCTGCAAAATAGAGATGAAAATATTTACTTATTTTTCATAGGCATTATGAAGGAAGGACTTCAGAAACTTTAAAGTGCTATGTAAATATGATTTATTTTATCATCAGCTGATATAAATATAGCTATCAAAACTCCTTTCAATTCCATTATCCAAACTAGTTTAATAACTTCTATTTAAGCTCAGTCCATTTCAAGTCAGCTCATTAGCAGTATATTAGTCTGATGCTTACTATCTTATATTCTATGTTATCAGCTTCTCTGGACCTCAGTTTCATCATCTATAGAATGAGGGATTTGGAAGAGAGTGTCTCTTCCATGGGCCAAAAGAGGTCCATTTATGACCTCTTTTCTATACTCTCCATGACATATATTTCTAAACTCCATACTTTTCTTTGACTGCAGACAGTGGTCTGTCAAATTATATTGTTAAATATGGTTTCTGTGCTTCATTTTAATTCTTCTTAGTTTGAGGGAAAGAACTATTAGTCAGATGTCTTTCCTTCAACTTTTCTCTAACTGTAGAAAATCCACAATTGTTCTGAATTCAAAAGAGCTTTTTTACCTCCTGTTGGATTCCTCTTGCTAAGAAAAGCAGACTTAAAGTAAAATAGCACAGTATGTGGAGGGGCAGTTTTATAGTAAGAAGGTTTAGATTTAATTCTGGCTCTGTGTGAAGATCTGTTATAGACACTAAAAGGAAACTGGTAGAAGAATTAAATGAGCCAGATAGTAATGAAGGGAATATGTCCTTTTATATTATATGTTCAGGGAAAGGTCATGTGTCTTTAATACAGATACTCAAGGGAACAAAAAGCAATGGAGTATGAGAACTCCACTGAATAGCCAATAATAATCCTCCCACACACACACACATACACTGTGGAATCAGGACCAATATCTCCAAACTAGGAAAGACCATTGATCCTACAATAAAGCTGAAATTACTAATTCTGAAATAGAGTAGTTCATAAACCTCCCTGAAACTCTAGCAAAGACTCCAAAGCCAGGTTGGGAAAGGATAGATCCAGAGATCCTGCCAGACAGTCTTAAGTATAATAATCTTCTACCCAAGGCAGGAAGAGGGAACCCACAAAGTTCTAGGATTCCTGTATTCATGAATGAATGAATGAAATATCATTTATTAAACATACATTATCACTTATAAACATAATAAGAATTAATTAAACATATTTATTATTCACAAGACATTTATTAAACTATTCATATGATCCCTGGCACAAATGGCTTAATGAATATTTGTTAATTTATAGAAACCATGAGCAAAGCATTATGATAAGTGCATATTTTCTATAAACAGAAAAATAAGATATTCTCTGCTCTCAAGGAGATGACATTCTAATGGGAAAGACAACATTTTTAGGAATTTTAAGCTGCAGAACAGATGGAAAGGTCCCCTGGACCTTGGAGTACAAGAGGCTATCAGGTGGTAAAATATCTTCTTTAGTGCCATTTCCATTTATAAAAATCAAGTCCATTTCTGATACTGAGCCATTTGACAGTTAAAGACTAGTGGCAAGAATTTTTTTTTGGTTGGGGGTATCTTTATTATCGATTGCTGATGAGGAGTTTATGATTATAGCATCTGCAGAGGCAATTGCTGAATTGCTTTCCTGAATGATGGTTATGAGGACCCAGAGAAAGGCAAAGTAGAGTAGGGAAATAAAAGGGTTGTTTTCCCAAACTACACTATTCTAACATATACTAGCTTTGTGACCAGGACAAGTCAATCCACTTTTACATGTCTCACATAACTCTCTGAACCCTTAAGTTACCAATCAACAACCAGGAAGGGAATTTCTATACTGGGAGGTCCCTAGACCAAGAAAGTCACAGCTTTCTTTTCATCAACCACCCTCTGTCACTGAGCTCCCTATGGTCTCATGACTGTGCATTTAAACTACATTTTCAAGTTTCATAGCAATGTGATCAATTCAAGAACTAAATGATAAAAGGAGTTTAATTTTGAAAAATCCCATTGCAGTATATTTATTTAGGTGTGAAATTTATATTCTTTAGGTCCTCTATTCTGCCAATATATTCAATCTACTTTGAAAGGACCTTAGAGATTTCTTATTTTTCCAACTTCTGGGACTCATTATCCATTTGACTTTAGGCCAGTCGTGTATCTGCTCTGGTACTAATTTCTTCAATTTTAAAACAGGGGGGTTAGCTTAAGTGGTTTTTGCAGTTCTTTCTAGATCTAGTTCTATGAGTCCAGTCAGTAAGCATTTATTAAATACCTTGTGCCAGATATGATAATCACTGATCAAAACTTCAACATTGAGTTTTTCTTCAAGAGACCAAAATCTTAATGATTAAATAATATTATCGTTGGATTTTTTTTGTTGTGTTGGTTTGTTTATTGTTTTTTTTTTTTTCATTTATGTGTTTGAAGTTCCTGACTGTAGGGTTTGCCTTGTTAGGAGAAAAATGAGTGTCACTGATCAATTTGAAGAGGAATGATGGTTTGATTCTCCAAAAGGAAAGACCTGAATGCTTAGCTCTAATTGTGAGACTTTGAATAATATGTAACACAACAGGTCTCAACCACAGTCTTCCTTTTTCTTTTCTCCAATCTTAGATCTATAAAATTAAATTTCGACCTCTAGATGAATTTGTGTCTAGATGAATTGTGATAATCTAGTGAGTTAAATAAAGTATATTGGGAGAATGTAAATTCCTTAAGCTGTTTTGTTTCTATGTCACTGGCACTCACAACATTTTTCAATTGATGGAATAAGAACCATTGTTGTTTAGTGATTTAGTCATGTTGGACTCTTTGTGATCCTGTGGACCATAATTTCCATGAGGTTTTCTTCACAAGAATACTAGATATTTCCTTTTCCAAGGGAGTAAGTGATTTGTGCAGAATATATTCTCAGATGAACAAACTCTCACTTCTCAATGCAGGGAAATAACATTTTTTCCTGGCAATTTATAGTTTCAGAGAACTGACCAGAGCATTGAGAGGTTAAATGAATTTCCCAGGCTGACACAGGTAGTACATCTCAGAATTGGGACTTGAACCCTGATCTTCCTGGCTATGAAACCTACTCTGTCTGCTTTACTATGCTTCCTTTCTTATCATGCAAATAATATATGTTTAATAAGAATTTGTTGAGTTAAAGTCAGAAATAAATAAAATTATTCTAAAGTATAAAAATACCCTGGGGCAGCTATATAGTGCAGTAGATAGAATACCAGGCCTGGAAGCAGAATGACTCATCTTTGTGAATTCAAATCTGGTCATAGAGACTAGCTGTGTGACGTTGGGCAAGTCATTTAATCTTCTTTGCCTCAGTTTCCTCATCTGGAAAATGAGCTTGAAAAAGAAATGACAAAACACTCTAGGATCTTAGCCAAATAAAACCTCAGATGGGATCGTGGAGAGTTAGACATGATGAAAAAAATAAACAACAACAAAGCTAAATTCAAGTTTTTACATATTATTTAAATTTTACTTAACTGAACTAGAAGTTTCAGGGATCAGGAAAGGTTTGTTGCAAAAGATGGAACATTAGCTATATCTAAAAAAAAGAGATGGGCTTGCAAGTGGGGAGAAGAACATTTAAGGTTTGGAGATGGAATATCATGTACAAGGATGAATAAAGGTTAGTTTGACTGAATCACAGAGATTGGGAGAGAAAGTAACATCTAATGAGATTGGAAAGATTAACTATGACCAGGTAGTGTAGAGCTTCAAAAGCTAAAACAAAAGAATTTATATTTTATCCTAGGGGTACTAGGAAGCCACTTAAGTGGGCTTCATAGGAAGGTCTCATGATCATTTTCTCCACTTAAGGAAAATTTTATTGCGTTATTATAGAGGATGAACTGGAGTAGTGAGATACTAAAGTCAGGGAAGACTCTTGTAATAATTTAAGTAATGAGTGTAATGAGTGCCTGAACTAAGGTGGCAACTATGTAATTAGAAAGAAGGAATTTGATGTGAGACATTATTGTGAGAACATTTAAAGTAAGAAAATTTGACTGTCAACTGGATACTTAAATTGAAGCAGATTTGAGTAGTTGGGGATAATGCCAAGGTTAGAAAACCTGGGAGATTAGAAAGGTGATTATATCTTTGTCAGAAATAGAGAAATTTGGAAGAAGAGAGTTTATAGAAGTTCAATTTAAGACATTATAATTTTAAGATGTCTCTTGGATATCTAATCTGAAATGCTCAATAGGCGATTGAAAACCTGGAAGTGAAGCTCAGGGGAGATATTAAGACCGGTTTTATATTCTGAGTCATCTTCACAGAGATGCACAGAGAAACTCAGGGGAACTAAAGAGATTACCAAGAAAGACTATATAGAGCAGGGTTTCCTAATTTTCTTAATTTGGGATCTGCTAAATTGTGAATACAATGACCTCTGTTTACCCATCAGTTTTTGATTTTCCCAAACTGCCCCTGCCCATTCCCAGACTGGGTCTTTATAGCTAAACTGGGTTCTGTTTTCTCTCTGCCCCCATTCCCTAAATCACTTGTAGCCCTTGTAACTTTGGAACCACTCCCACTTTCCCCACAATCTATTGTCAATCTCAAAGTCTTGGAGGATAGTATTCCTGGACAGAATTAGTGATGACCATTTTTCTGAGATGTTCTAGAGAAGTGGTATCAAACTCAAATAGAATTTGTGTCAACTGCCATTTTGCCTTAGAAAATAAAAAAAAATGACATCATCTATGTTATAGTTTGAGTACTATTCTTTGTGACTTCCATTTTTGACATCTCTGTCCTTTCAATAGAGGTACTAAATAGACAGGAAAGGACCATATGACCACAATATACCCATTGGAACTATACTAGATTAATATATAATTGGAAAATGTATGACATAATAGTTATACAACAGAGATAATGTTAACATATGATTTTTGAAGTCAATATGTGTTCTCAGGGGATCCTATACAATTCAGTGACCCCTGTTTTTATTTGAGCATGATACCTTTATTATAACAAAGAAAAGATTTTAGGGTTCTATAATTCTAAATGAAGTATATTAGATACCTTGAAATATAATAATTGTTTTACTTCTAAATAAAGCAATTATTTGTTTTACCATATTGACACAGTAGTCATGGGATAGGTGTGAATGGATTTAAGAAATTAAGGTATTAAAAAATAAGAAGCACCATGATAGCAGAAATATCATTCAACTTAGAATCAGCTAGCTGTGGAATCTTGGAGAAATCACTGAATTTCACTTTTCTCAATGATAAAAAAAAAGAAATAATGAAACCTTGTACTGCCTTTCTTACAGGATTGTTGTGAGGAAAAAACTCTTTTAAAAATCTTAAAGTGCTATATAAATGTAAGATGATGATGATTTTAAAACAATGAAGATTTCTAGCTCTTGTAGAGTTTGGCATTCATTGTTAGTAAAAGATGGTAGAATTTGGAGGTAAAGGGAACAAGATTGCTGTTTATAATGAGAGATGGGATTTATCTAAACTGTTCAAATAGTTTGATAGCCAAACTGATAATCTCAAGAAAATAATTTACCTAGAAGAATTTCCTAGAATAATTTATTAGAAGAAATAAAAACTGCTTGAAAATGCTTGCTAGAATTTTCAGGATCATGTTATTCCTTTTTTTTTACATTAATAAGCAAGAATTTTATTTTATTGCTTTATTTTTCCAAATATATGTTATGAACGTTTTTCAACATTCATCCATAAGCCTTTGTATATTTTTAAGTTACAAAATTTCCTTCCACCTCTCCTCCCACTTCCCTCTCCTCAGAGGCAAACAGTCAAGTTAATATTGTACATACACATTTGTCTTAAGCATGTTTACAGATTAGTCATATTTGCTATGAGGAATTAAGATAAGGGAAAGGAATACATAAGAGATATTTTTTTTTTAGGTTTTTTGCGAGGCAGATGGGGTTTTAAGTGGCTTGCCCAAGGCCACACAGCTAGGTCATTATTAAGTGTCTGAGACCGGATTTGAACCCAGGTACTCCTGACTCTAGGCCTTTGGGGCGGCTAGGTGGCACAGTAGAATCAGGAGTACCTGGGTTCAAATCCGGTCTCAGACACTTAATAATGACCTAGCTGTGTGGCCTTGGGCAAGCCACTTAAAACCCCATCTGCCTCGCAAAAACCTAAAAAAAAAAGGGGGGGGGGGATGTAGTGTTCATCAGATTCTGAAGGATTTTGTTTTATTTTGTTTTTCTTCAGTTCTCATGTTATCAATATAAAAGGGATAAATGAGCCACCAGTACCAAACTTCTTTGGACCTAAATGAACTTTCATTGGTAAAACTGAGTGATTATGACCAACGAATTTCAGAAAATCAGACAGACTATCCTATTGTAAGTGATCACAAGAACCTTTTAGTCTTGTCTATATTATAGCCTCACTAAGATGTACTCATTCAGCTTCTGCTTTAAAGGTATACAATGAAAAAGATCTCACTCCCATTTCAGGCAATCTATGTCATGTTTGGACAGTTTTAATTGTTAGGAAGCTTTCTTTTACATGAAGCTAATAGCTATCTTTACATCTTCCATTCATTGCTCCCTGTCTAGTCCTCTAGGACAAAGAAAAATCAATGAAATCCTGTTTCCGTGAGACAGCTTTTCAAATATTTGAAGATAATTGGAAAATATTTCTTGAAGTCTCCTTTTCTCTAAGCCAAAACCTTCCTGGTCCTGTTGTTGTTGTTTGTCTTTATTATCAAAGAAGACTGTGATATTAGGGAGGTGATGATTTTAGGGTCTAAATTGGATTTAAATGAGGGGAGTGCTGTGCTAAGTCATCAGTCTCACTTTCTCTTCCATAGTCATCTGGGTCCAGGATAACTGGACATCAGGACAACTGGAGAGGACCTCAGATGTGAGGTAATCAGGGTTAAGTGACTTGTCCAAGGTCATACAACTTAGTGTCAAGTGTCTGAGGCTGGATTTGAATTCAGGTCCTCCTGACTTCAGGTCCGGTGCTTTATCCACTACACCACCTAACTGCCCTACTCTGGACTTAACTGCAATTTGTTAATGAGCTTCCAAAAGTTTAACTCTAAGAATGGAACAGAATATTCCAAATGTTATTTTGCCAAGGCAAAGTCCAAAATATTACCTCCCTCATTCTCGACATTCAGCCTATATTGATGAAGGCTAAGATCATGTCAATTTTTGTGGTTATCTTGGCATATTTGTTGACCTGTATCGAACTGGTATTACACTAAAACCTTCATTTTTTTCTTTTTTTTTCTATTTTTACCTCCCTCTTTTCATCCTCCATTTCCTCTCTCTCTCTTTCTTCATTTTTCTCCTTTCCTCCTCTTTTCTGCTCTTTCTTTCCTCTCTTTCTTCCTCCTGCCTTCCTCCTTCCCTCTCTCCTTCATTCCTTCCTTCCTCTCCCTCCCTTCCCTCCTTCCTTTTTCACCCTCTTCTCCTTTCCCCTCCTGCTCCCTTCCTTCTTCTTCTTTGTCCTTTCTTCCTATTGTTGCCTAACTCAAAACCTAATGTTTGTTGCTATACAAGTTTTTTTGTCTTTTTTATTGATGTTTTCTTTTTTCCAGATACATGTTATGAAAATTTTGTAAACATTCAACCATATATATATATATATGTATATATATATGTATATATATATATATATTTATAAATTACAAAATTTTCTTCCACCCTCCCTTTCCACCCTCCTCCCCCTCAACATTGAACAATTAATTTAACATTGGACATAACAATTTTTGGTAAACATGTTGACAGATTAGCCATTTTCAGTATGGGGAATTAGGATTAAGGGAAAGAGATACATAAGAGATAATTTTTATAAAGTGTTCACCAGATTCTGAAGGATTTTTTTTCTTACTTGGGATGGGGGATAACATTGTCCATAGCCAGTCTAATACATGTCCTATCTCTCTGAACTGCTGAGAGAAGCTGCTTCCATCCTATAACTCATTCCATGCTTCTCTATAGTCTGACCATTTATGGTTTCTTATGGAACAATAATATTCCCTAATATTCATATATCATACATTGTTTAGCCATTCTCAATTGACGGGCACCCCCTCAGTTTCCAATTATTTGCCAATATAAAAAGAACTGTTATGATTATTTTGGAACATGTGGGATTTTTCCCATTTTTTATGATTTCTTCTGGATATAGACCTAGAATTGGAATTACTGGGTCAAAGGGAATGAACATTTTTGTTGCTCTTTGGGCATAATTCTATATTGCTCTCCAGAATGGTTAGATACATTCACAACTCCATCAGCAATGCATCAATGTCCCAATACTCCCACAACCTCCACAACATTGATCATCTTTCTTTTTTCTCATCTTATCTCACATCAGATAGGTGTGAAGTGATACCTCATAGTTGTTTTAATTTTCATTTCTCTAATCAATAATGATTTGGAGCATTTTTTTCTTATGCTTATATATAGCTTTAATTTCTTCATTTGAAAACTGTCTATTCATTTCCTTTGGCCATTTATCAATTGGTGAATAACTTGTAAGCTTATAAATTTGATGCAATTCTCTATATATTTAAGAAATGAGATCTTTATCAGAACTTCTAGCTGTGAAGATTATTTCCCACTTTCTGCTTTCCTTCTACTTTTGGCAGCATTGATTTTTGTTAGTGCAAAAGCTTTTTAATTTAATGTAGTCAAAATCATTCATTTTGCAGTTTGTAATGTACTCTAATTCTTTTTTGGTCATAAATTTATCTCCTTTCCATAGATCTGATAGATAATTTCTTGATCTATTAATTTATCTATGATGTTGTCTTTTGTGTCTAAATCTTGTACCCATTTTGACTTTATTTTGGTATAGGGTGTGAGATGCTGATCTATGCCTAGTTTTTGGCCATACTATTTTCCAGTTTTCCCAACAATTTTTTGTCAAATAGTGAGTTCTTATCCCAGAAGCTGATGTCTTTAGGTACTACAGAAGTCTTAAGCTGCTCTATTTTTTTCAGAACTGAGACAACTTGTCCTCTTAGGTGGCCTATTAGCTCCCTGCTTCAAGTGCCTCATTATGTTGGAACTGGCTTAGTGTGGACATTCATCTGACTTAGTCTTATTACAGCTCAGAACCTCTGAACTCAAGTAATCTATGGCCTTTGTTATACCCTTGGAGCAAGAATTTTAGGGGTTCACTCCTGAATCTTTTTCAAGTAAAATGTTGTCTTGTCACAGTTACCCACCCTATAGCTGTGCAGGTGTTTCATTGATTTAAGCGTAAGAATCTGCATTTCTTCCTATTCAATTTCATGTTACATTATTCAGGGCTATTCTTCAAAGGTAACATGATTCTTTAAGATTCAAACTCCATTTTGTCCAAGAGGATAGCGTGACAGAAATATTGCCAAATTCTTTCCTGGAATTCAGGAACACTGTTGTCTGTGGTATTTCCTTAATCTACCAGGCTATTAACTCTATCAAAATAACAAATGAAGTTAGTCTGGCATATCCTGTTATTGATGAACCTATATTAGCACATCATGCCTATACATTATTTCATCAAATCAAATATACTCTATAATATATCACTTGGTATATGTTATAAGTTTTAGTCACTATTTTCAAAATGCACTGTTGCTAAAAGACTCTTGATTAATCATGAGTTTCCTTCAAAAGTAGAACAAGACCAGAATTAAATCTCAGATAATCGTATCTCATTTTGCCAAGCTTTATTGAAAAAGATGGTCTTTAATATACATCAGAGTTTTTCTGTGAATAGAAAATATACAACTACTTGTGTTTTAATCTGAATGTTAAATAGTAAAGGTCTAAGTACACAGCTAGAATAATTTTGACAGCAAAATGAGTTCTGAGTGAACATGATTTTAAATGGTCATCCATACACATTTTTATATACCTTCTCCTTCTGGGAAATCTCTCCCTTATCTACCTAATATGAATGGGAGGTCAAACTACTTGCACATTTTTAATTATCTTCAGTGTTTGAGGGGATAAATTACCATTCTATGTCTCTAATGAATCAACAGCAAACAGCAAACAAAATGGGAACATTATCACACTCATTTACTCTTGCCACTGGAATCCCCTGAGAGAAAGGTCTAGGAGGGGAGGAATAAACATTTCATAAATAATTGCCTATTTTCTACCTTTAGAACACTAGTGTCCCTAGACTAATTTTCAGATTGGTTTTTCTATCACTCGCCATTATCTAATCGGAAGATAGGTGAAATGAATTCTTATCACAAGAGGTGTGGATAGGACATAGTGTGGTGATGGTATGGGAAGTAGGAATGCTACTAACTCCTTCCAGAATTTTAAAGGAGGGGCTTGCAATAGTATAACTCTCTCTATCCTTTGACCATATAGCCCATAGAATCTTGGAATCAAACAGGAGGAAATGTGTTTAAAGTTAATAAGTGAAATACTTACTCTGGGTATAATTTAGGCAAGTTATGCTACTTTTTAGTGTCTTGCTGGAAAGTATAAATTATGTGGACTTCTACAGAGCAGCAATAAAATGCTTGCAACTCTCTCCCTTCTTATAGATTTGGGATGCTGTAGTTGAGAATGACCTTCTGATCTTTTGACTATCTCAACTGTGATGCAAGCTCTCACTCAAAACAGTGTCAGAGAAAAATGACATCTCTTTGGGGAATGGAAAGGAATTTTATGTGGTACTTGTATTCATGGTAGAGAGTTACAAATTGTTCACCATACCCCTTGTTTCATGTAATAATACAGTTATATTATACTGATGTGAATCGTCACAGTTTTATGAAAGTGAAAGAGCACTGAGGGCAGCTTGGCAATGAAGCAGATAGAGCACCAGATCTGGAGTCAGGAAAACTCATCTTCCTAAATTCGATATCTTATACACTAACCAGCTATGTGACCCTGGGCAAGTCAATTAGATTTTCCAGCTATTAAATCAGTTGAAGAACATGGCAAACCTCTCCAGTATCTTTGCCAAGAAAATCCCACATAAGGTCACAAAGAGTCAGACATGACCAAAACTACTGAATAACAAAGTGATTATTGAACTCTGGGCTGGGAATCATACAAATGACTTCATAGCAGAAAAACTTGTTAACTCAACTCTAAGCATCTAACCAATTAGAGGCAGTGTAATATATATGATCAGACCTGGCCTCAGGATCAGGAAAACCTGACTTTTAATGAGTTAACTCTATGAATTTGGTTGATTTACCTAAACTCTCACTTCCCCCAACAACTCTCTAAGCTATTGAGGTTTTGCAGATCTGTGCACCCAAACTTGCAAAGACAAAAAACAGAAAGACAATAGTTTCAGTTCTCTGGCTTTACTCATAGTTTGGTAGTTACTTTTGACTCAGGATTTCTTTTAGAGTTAAATGTGACTGCTAGACTCATTACTAAAGGACAAAATTCCAAGTCAAACCTTAAGTGACATTTCCGGTCTTTAAGGGGACAAACTAACTCTTTCAGGTCCCTCCTTTTTTTCCATACTAAAGCAGGAAAATGATTAGATTAAAGACAAGTAGATCTGGAATTCAATTTTGCCAGAGACATCTGACTCCAGGAAGTGGCAAGAACATTGAGTCTATAGTCTGAAGATCTAGGTTCAGATTCTGTCACTTACTACTTGAATCACTTTAGGAAAGTCATTTAAATTCTATTGACTTCAATTTCCTCATTTGCTGAAAAGAAGTGATTGGAATAGATAACCATCAATTTCACTTACCCACACTGAGTCTTAGTTTTCTCATCTGTAAAACAAGGATAATAACTGCACTATCTAACTCAAAGAATCATTACGGAAAAGTCACTTTGTAACCTGAAAACACTATAGAAATGTAAATACTACAACTCCTGTTGTTGCTTTTGTTGCTGCTGCTAATACTTCTAATGCTACTGCAATATATTGTAGAGGCTTAAAAAGTTCACTTGGCTCTTTCAGTGAATAGCTTACTATCAAGGGGCATCTGGTCATAAAACAGAAAACCTTTTAATTATTAGACTACAATCGCTTCTTGGCCTTTTGGCTAAGATCAAGTGTAATTATTAGACCACAACAGTAAAATAAATTGATAAAATTCCTTGAATCTTAAGACTACTCACAGAACTTTGAAAATATTAAATTCAAAAGGTATTTACTGAATTAAATTGAAGGAGAATTGTTTCATAGACTACTCTTAACTACCCTCAATGTTCTAATGATTTTAGGAGAATTATCAGAATCATATAGATGGAAAGTTTTAGTGGATTATAGTTTATCTTCTACTAAATTGCTAAAATTTATTGATAAAACTTATAAGCAGTTAATCTTATTTATAACAAGAACTGATTTCATTTTTGCCTTATCTCTCATCTCTATCCTGAATATTGTAGACACCTAATAAATGATTGTTGAATTTAATCCTTTTTTTCCTTTTAAAGATTTTATTTATTTTGAATTTTACAATTTCCCCCCAATCTTGCTTCCCTCCCCCCACCCCCCACAGAAGGCAATTTGCCTTGTTTCCATGGTATACATTGATTCAAATTGAATGTAATGAGAGAGAAATCATATCCTTAAGGAAGAAAAATAAAGTATAAGAGATAGCAAGATTACATAATAAGATACCAGTTTCCCCCCCACTAAATTAAAGGTAATAGTCCTTGGTCTTTGTTCAAACTCCACAATTCTTTCTTTAGCTATAGATGGTATTCTCCATCGCAGATAGCCCCAAATTATTCCAGATTGTTGGACTGATCATCACTCCCAAGTTGCTGTTAGAATTTATAATGTTTTTCTGGTTCTGCTCATCTCACTCAGCTTCAGTTCATGCAAATCCTTTCAGGCTTTCCTGAATTCCCATCCCTCCTGATTTCTAATAGAACAATAGTGTTCTATGACATACACATGCCACAGTTTGTTAAGCCATTCTCCAATTGAAGGGCTGCTATGAATATTTTTGTACAAGTCATATTTTTACCCTTTTCCCATCATCTCTTCAGGATATAGACCCAGTAGTGGCATTGCTGGATCAAAGGGTATGCACATTTTTGTTGCCCTTTGGGCATAATTCAAAATTGCTCTCCAGAAAAGGTTGGATGAGTTCACAGCTCCACCAACAATGTATTAGTGTCCCAGATTTCCCACATCCCTTCCAACTCTGATCATTGTCTTTTTTTAGTTTTTTTTTTTTTTTTGCAAGTCATGAGGTTAAGTGGCTTGCCCAAGGTCACACTGCTAGGTAATTATTAAGTGTCTGAGGCTGGATTTGAACTCAGGTACTCCTGACTCTAGAGTCAGTGCTCTATCCACTGTGCCTCCTAGCCTCCCCAATCATTGCCCTTTTTGGTCATATTGGCCAGTCTGAGAAGGTGTGAGGTGGTACCTCAGAGATGCTTTAATTTGCATTTCTCTAATACGTAATGATTTAGAGCAATTTCATTGAATTTACTCTGAAATGAATTATATTGCTTCCATCTAATCAATTTCATACACTGTAACTCATTTGCTTTTCAAAAAATCAATCAATAAATCAAAATCAGCAGGCATTTAGCAATGTTCTAGAAATCATGACAGGTCTTGTAATAAATGGGCAAAAAATAAAATAACTCTACCCGCAAGGCATTTATATTTTCTCAGAAAACCTCAATTAAATGTTTAAAGTAAAGGTAAAGACATGGTCATATTATTAAAATATATAACCATATCATTCATCCTCCTAGCCTCACTGGCATCTTCAAAATCTGAATCTAAAAATTTAGTACAAGCAATTATTAAGATCTTCTTTTGTTCAAAGCAAGATACTAGGCACTGAGAATAGAAAGATAAAATGAAAATTAGTCCTTGTCCTCAATATCTGAACAATATTTGACAGGATTCCATAAGCAGAAATACTGAATTAAACTTTCAGGTCTCCATCTTATATGCAGTAAAACTTCATTAACAGTAATTATAGTGATTTGTAATACAGAATATAGTGTCAAGACTGGTTTTATATTTGTTCTATCTCTGAAGAAATGACTTGATAAATAGATTAATCATTTAAACAAGATTGGTTAAGAATTTGATCTTTTTTATTTCAAGATTCCTATGCATAAAATGAAATTGTCAGGTACTTCTTATCTTTCTGCTGAGGTTTATTAACAAAATGGTAAAAATATAAGAGTGTGGTGAAGTGGAAAGAACACTGAGTTTAGTGTAAAAGAATTTGGTTTTATAGTTATATCTGTATAATCTATATTAAATTGCTTTCTGTAAGGGGAAGGGGAAAGGAAGGGAGGGAGGGAGAAAAATGTGAAACTCAAAATCTTACCGAAAATAATTGTTGAAAACTATCTTTGCATATAATTGGAAAAACAGATAAATAAATATTTAAAAGATCTATAGATCTGTAGATCTATATATTCCATATATTAAATGGAGGTATAAATAATCTCTATAGATATAAATAAAAATAGATAGAGATATAGATAGTAAAAGTGTATCTATAACTAATACATAACTAATACTATACATAGATCTATAGATAGATATAAATACCCTATGGATATGTAGATGGATATATACATATGAATCTATATGTGATATATTGATTAAATATATATTAATGATGTGATATAGATACACAGATAAAGTTATATTAGTATGTAGATATATGAAGTTATATAGATAAAAATATAGGTATTGATATGTCCTTCTTAATCTTCAAGAAGAATATTGTTCCAGGTTATATGATCATTTTTCTTCAAACTGACGTTTTTGAAATCAGATTAATGTAATAGGATATCAAAGGACTTGTTAGAGACAGGGATGTGACCTGTGATTTCATTTGCTGTAGGGTAGTCCCAGATGAGGAAAATTCCTCTACAAATATGAATTATCACCATCTTTGTAACTCCCAGACCATTATCCACAGTCCTGTTTCCTATCAATCAGACCATGAAGTGAAACAATTCTGGTAAAAGCAAGTGAGAAAGATGACTTGCATATCTTGTCCCTCACTATAATAAACATAATTATGCAATTCACACCACTGGTTACTTGGTTAGTTGTTATGATCTTCTTCAATACTGAAGGATTAGTAATAACTAACTTAGCCTTAGAGAATTTCCCAAGTAAGTGAGAGGATAAGTGCCTTGCTCAGCATCATAGCAAGAATTTGACAAAGGGGCTTAATTTAGATCTTTGTGTCTTTGAGGCTAACTTTCTTCACATTATACTCCATAGCTTCATAAATCCTGTTTATCAGAATTAACACAGGAGAGACACATGCCTAGGAAGACCATTCAAAAAAATCATTGAACAACAAAACAAGACAGTTTTAATCTTTTATCTCATGTCTTAAAAATCCATGCCTTTGCTTAGAAGCATCTCTCTGGCTTTCTCTTTTCTCTTTCGAAGAAATGATGTATGTCTCTAAAAGTAGTCTGAACCATTCTTCCAGGAGTTGGCAGCCACACCTTCCATAAAGGCATCATTTTTGTTTTATAGCTCATGAACACTTTGAGTATAATATTCATGAGAATGGCTATATGATGGGCAGCATCCAGATTTAGTCTACTGACAACAAGGGGATAATTCTACTTTAGATATTATAATGACTGCCAGCTGAGTGCCAAAAAGTGCTTAGCAAATATTTAACATATTTGACATTAATTCAACTAGGGCTCTGAATGTGATGTCCTAGACAAAGTTAATTAGTTTGTTTACTTCTAAAAGAAGCTGTAAAATGTATTCTTGACTGTTGTAGGATTAGAAATCTCTAGTAAGTTTTATAGGAGTCTTATTATAAATGCCCCTTTTGCCATTTTCCTATAGAGGAGCTAACTGGGACAGACTGTAGACCTGTGACTTCATTGATACAGGTAACTCCCAGAGGATGAAAGTCCTCTACAAATTCAGATAGTGCCTCCTCTGTAATTTCCTGTTTGTGAGAATTTCCTAAAGAATTTCCTAAAGAATTTCCTAAAGCACCATTCCTAAAGCCCAGAGTTGCAAGGCCAGAGTGAATTACAGGTGAGACATAAACCTCAGTCTTCTGGACTCTGAGGCTATTTTATGATCCATTATCCAGTGCTATAGAAATGTGACCAGACAAGTCACTAATTTCCCCAAAATTCAGTTGATTCAATCTAGAAAATGAAATTAAGGTTACCCTACAGACCTACTCACAATGGTATTGTATCAAACTGAGAAAGTTTATATAAAGTACTTTGCAAACCCTAACAGAAGCATAATTTTGCATATAATTATTTAAAAATATAGCCTAAAAGCTGCACATGACTTGAAACTTGCTTATCCTTCAAGGATCAAATCTTGTGCTCTTCTACTTAACCCTCAATGTATTTTACTTGAATGACTATTTTGAAAAAATCACAATCTCTTTTGAATATGTTATTCATTTCCGTGTTTTAATCTCCCAAATTACATTATAAAGGGATCAGGTCTTATGTGTCTCTCCTAACAGTAAATGTACAAAAAAGAGTTGTTATAAGGATCAAATAAGATATTTGTTAAGTACTTAAAATAGTGTCTGGTATGTAATATGTGTTTAAGAAATTCTTGTTTCCTTCAGAAGTGTGGGTGGAATGATGCAATATGCATATAAAGAATAAGACAAGGAAAACTGGAGAAAAAGCAAACAAACACATATGGAGGGATCAGGAAAAGTTTTGCAGAGCTATCTTTTTTATTTTATTTATTTAAGGCAATGGGTTTAAATGACTTGCCCAAGGTCACACAGCTAGATTGGTAGAGCTATCTTGAGAGCCTCCAGAGAATACAAAGCTTCTAAATAAAGATGAAGAGCAAGTGCATTCTTGGCATTAGTAACAATAACTTCTAAGAATTCAGGAAGGTGGAAGATAATGTATCCAGTTCAGGGAGTGGCTCAAAAATAAAGCTGGAATATATATGTTAGGAAGGGGATTTTTATGAAATAAAATTTTAAAAAGCAATAGAAAACTATTTTGTAGAAAGCCTTTACATGCTAGGCTAAGGAATTCATATTTTATCCTATTGGTCATGATATGTTACAAGATTTTTGAGAAAAGAATTAACAAACTCAGAATTATAAAGACTCTTGGCAGCTATACAGAGAGGAGAGAGACTAGAAGCAGAGAAACTAGTGATGATGATGATGATGATGATGATAATTATGATATTTGTCTTTCATACTCAAAGAAAACTGTGACATCAGGGAGATGACTCCAAGATATGCACGTGAAATGGATTTGAGTGTGCTAAATCCCCAGCCTCACTTTTCCCTCCAAAACCATCTGGTTCCAGCGGCCAGATATAAATCAGTATGATTAGAGATGGCCCTGGATGCAAAGCAATAGAGAGACTAGTAAAGAAGCTTTTGCATAGTTCATGGAAGAGTAGTTGAGGGCCAGGTCTAAAGTGATGGTCATGTAAGGAGAAAATATTTGAGGGCTCCTGTAGAACTAGAGGCAGGTAGGTGGTGCAGTGGGCAGAACACCCAGGCAGAAGTCAGGAAGACCTGAGTTCAAATGTAACCTCAGATACTGACTAGCTATGTGATCCTAAGCAAATCCTATTTGACTCAGTTTCCTCACCTGTAAAATGAGCTGGATAAGGAAACAGCAAACCACTCTAGTACCTTTGTCTAGAAAAACACCAAATGATATCACAAAGAACTGTACATGCCTGCAATGACAGAATATACATACATGGAGGTAGCCTCAACAAGCCAGGGTTATTAGAACATCTAGGGATTGTAGCACATGGTACTGACATTGATTTATTTTTTCTTTATGTGAAAATTCCATCCTTTCCAGATAGCTAACCTATTATTTTCAATTTACAAAATATAAACTATTCTCATCAAACTACTGTAAGGCAATGATGTCAAATTCATAATAATTGGGACTAGTAAATAAAACAAAGGATTTTTTATGGGTTAAAATGATGACTTAGGAAACCACACGTTACCATTATCTCTGTTCTATTGCATTTTTATTTATTTTGTTAAATATTTACAAATTACATTTTAATCCATTTTGAATCCCATTCCAAAGTGTTAGAGGCCCTATGTCTGACAACTTCACTGTAAAAGACACAGAATCCAGATATTTCATAATACTGTTAATGATTGATGACAAAATGCATAATGTCTTACAAATACAGAAAGTGAGAAATCAGAGTACAACTGTAGCCTATCCTCATGCCAGATGACTATTTGCTTTGGAGACGTCTTCACTTTGGCTGGCTATACAGCTGTAGACAACACTAATCTACTCTCAGCAGGGAAGAGAGGGAGGAAGTGAAGATTAATTGAATGCCTGCAAGTGCTTGGATCAAAGACAAGAACTACTGTAAGCAAAAAGCACTTCCCCGGTTGCTGTGCTTTTTCAAGCAATGAAAACTAGCAAATCCTAGCTATAGTTTAAATAAAGCTAACAAATTAACATTCAGTATCAAGGAAGAGGGGGCGGGGAAGAAATGTTATTCTTATCAGTATGCCTTACCATTCTGTTCCTTCAATAAACTGATCTCTTTTTTTCTTTTAAATTAAATAACATTTTTTCACTTAACTTTGAACAAAATCAATTAAATTGATATTTATAAATATTTACATTTTTAAAAGAAATGTCAACACAGGAACTATCTATAATGGCTTATGTATCACTTCTTTGTCACCTTTTGCTCTCTCACTTCCTTGTGTGTGTGTGTTTGTGTGTGTGTGTGTGTGTGTGTGTGTGTGTGTGTGTGAATATCATTTAAATAGTTGTAGACAGTGTATATACTTTTGTTCTGTCTTTACTTTCCTTGGTTCTCAAATTGCTTTATATAAGTTAGTAAGTGAATAAACACTTATTAAGCACTCTACTTAAACAGGCACTGTGTTATTAATCACTGAAGATAAAAAGAAAGACAAGAATAGTCCCTGATTTTAAGGATCTCACAATCCATTGAGGGAGATGATTTACAGTCAATTACATACAAATGAGACACTTAAAAGATAAATTAAAGATAAACCAATAGAGGGACAGCACTCATATTAAGGAGCATCAAGAAAGGCTTCTTTAAAGAAGGTGGGATTTTAACTGAGACCTGAAGGAATCCAGGGAAGCCAGGATGCAGAGATGAGGAGGGAGGGAATTCAAAGAATAGGGGAAAGTCAGGAAAGAATTGTCTTTTGAGAACAAGGAGTACATCCTCATTTGAATGTGGAAAGGCGGGGTGGGGGGGTAAGGTATAAGACTACTGGAAAGAGGTGTTTGCTCTTTGTGTGTGTGTGTGTGTGTGTGTGTGTGTGTGTGTGTGTGTATGTATGTGTGTATGTGTGTTTGTGTGTGTGTGTGTGTCTCTGTGGGTCTGTGTATCTGTGTATGATAATCTAATGTAATATAACAGAGCATATCAGAACAGAACATAAAATAAAATCATTTAACAAGTACTTTTTGAATATTTTAAGAATAATAAAAATGAAAATAATATCAATAGTACTATATAGTTCTTCAGCATTGCAAAATATATATGATAGATCTCATTTGCTACTTATAACAAACCTGTGAGGTAGGTACCTGTTTTACAGATGAGAAAACTGAGACTGAGAGAGGTTGTCATTGGGGTAACACAGTTAGGTAACAGGATTCTACTCCAAATCTATCACTAGCTGTTGTGATACTTTGCTGCCTCTAGGTGCTCCCAAGAAACTTTCTGAGACTCCTTGGCGTTTGCTCCCAGAAAGCAACCTATACCAATGAAGTTACAGTTCTGATACAAAATAATACTATTCCCTTGTATTGCTATTTCATAATTCATTCAACCATTCTGAAACTTTTGACATAAAGGCTGTTTCTACAATTTCACAGTTATAAATATCATAACAAATACTTATTTTAAGCAAATAGCTACTTTTGATTTAAAAAATTACTCAAAATAAATTTTTGATAAAGAAGTTAGTATTTCAAAAGGCAACTAATTGCATACTATCAACTTGTTCTTCAAAAAAGAATATTAATTTTCATTTTCATCAGAAATTAATGATAATTCTGTTTCTCCATAACCATATCATCAAGTTTTGCCATATTTTGTTCTTTTCCCAAATTAGTGTGTAATAATACTTCAAATTTATTTTAATTTGTATTCTTTGATTGTTATTGTGGTGGAAACTTTTAAAAGCACTTGTTTATACTTCACATATGTTTAAATTATCTGTTCATGCACTTCAGTCACTAACCCAGTACAAATTGGATTAACATTAAATGATTCTAGTGTCTTATAAATTTGAGGTGTTAAATTTGTATTTATTAGATTTGCTTCAAATATCTTCTTCAATCTGTTACTTTTCTTTTTATCTTAATAGTATTGTGTGAAATTTTTAAATGCTATGGAAATGAATCCATCTACTTCACTTTTAATCATTTTTCTCTGTGCATTTATAGGAGAAAACACATATACTCTCCACAATTGAAATAAATATGTTTCCTGTTTCCTTGCAATTTACCTATCATTTTTGGCTGAGAAGAAAAAGGGATTATTTCTTTATTTTAGGACTTTTGTAAATCACTAAATAAAAAAGAAACCTTTATTCTGAGAATATACAAAATCCCTATTCTTAGGTTAGTTATTATAGACAGCAAAAGTATAAGGTATAATCATCATCCTACAAAATAGATTTGAAAAAGTAAAACAAGCAAATATAAAATACTACTAGGAAAAGAGATGAAAAATAATCACCCCAGCAGGCCTCTGAGTCTTTAAAGATTATAATTAGTGTTGTCAACCCTATGACCCTATATAATAAGCAGAAATTGTTATTATTCCATTATTTTGTGACTTTTTAGTTTCTAAATATAATGGAAAAATTGTAAAAATAATAATAATTATGAAAATATCTCAATTTGTTTCTTCCAAGTTAATTTTCCCTATGTTCCAAATTTAATTCTTTCTTAATTTTATTTATCTTTCATTTTTTGTATTACCTCCATTAACTAATATATCCCTTTCCCTCCCCATAGCAAGCCATCTCTTGTAACAAAGAATAAAAATAGGAAAGAAAAAATACAACTGAAAAAAAGCAACCTACACGTCAACTAAGTCTCACAAGTTGTGCGATCACCCATATACATTCAAAGAAGAGGAGATGAAAATGATAAATTTTTATCTATGCTTACTTCGAGTTTCCCTTTATCCCCAGGTGCATGTTTCGTATTTCTCATGTTCTTTTCTGCCTCTCATCATTTTTGTCTTCCAAGTTAATAATAACATGCTAGAGGTCTTTGTTTTCCTCTGATCAAAGACTCCAGTCCAGTGAGATTTGGATGTTTGGCTTCATTTTCCTTGTCCAATGTTTTTATCCATAAGACCACAACAGGTAGTTCACCTGCTAACTCCTTCAGAGCAAGAATGAGGTATATGAACATTTTTGGCCTGTATAGAACTAAATGAAAAGTTATTTTTGCAACAAAAATTGATATCGAGGTGACAAGGAACAGTGCCCAACAATCTGGATAAATTAGAGTGGAGACATAAATGATGAAATTTTAAATTATTGAAGAATTAAACATTTATCAACTATTATGTAAAGTAATAAAGCAAGGGGAAAAATTGACTGTCTTCCCACAATGAGGCAGATTGGTAGTACAGTACATAGAGTGCTGGACCTGAAATCAGGAAAACCTGAGTTCAGATTGAGTCTCTTATTAGCCATGACCCTGGACAAGTCATTTAACTTCTGCTTCAGTTTGCTCATCTGTCAAACGAGGGTAACAGCACCTACCTCTTCAGATTTTTTTGAGAATAAAATAATATATTTTCAAAGAACTCTGCAAACCTTAAAACACTATGTAAATTATAGCTACTATTATTATTAATCTATCATTAATGATCTTTATGAGTAGATAATTAAGTTCACAGAACAAAGGACATTTTGTAACTCAATAATGAAGTCTGCCAAGGTTTCTGCACTCAGTCTTGAGTATAGAAACTGATCAATCCTCATAGAGAATCATTTGATACCATCAATGAAAAATAAGTATTTAAATTTTTTCCTCATCTGTAAATCATAGAATCTCATGCCATTTCTGTTATCCAAAGTAACTGGAAATGTCTTTAAAAGATACTAAATATTTTCACATATTTTTGAAAAAGTAATCATAAAAGTATTTTATTTTAAATGTATTTCATATACAAATAGTTTTTTTAGTTAAAACCGTAACTATCCTCTGGTATTCATATCAATAGAAAGTTTAATCATTCATATTCCCATCACCTTGGCTGTTAGAATAGTATATTCTTATTTTTTGATGTGTATGTGGTAGGAGATATCATAGCTTAGGGGTCCTGCTGGAAGAATCAAATTCTTTTTTCTACCAGTTACCCTTACAGAGTGGGTTGGTGTGGGGTGGAATCTCTTTCTAATCTGGGAGCAGTTAAGTATACAATGGCTAGAGTTCAGTATCTTTGCCAACTTCCAAATGGGGTCATAAAGAGTGGAACTGAACAACTCTCTGTTTCTCTCTTTCTCCCTCCCACTCTCTGGCTCTCTCTCAGTGTCTGTCTTTGTCTCTCATATAAGTATGCCTATATTGCAGAGATTATTCGAAATGAATGGGAGACTTGATGTCCCATCAAGATGGAAGAAATTCATTACAGAGTCTCTCAAGTTAGCCATTTAAGTGGTAATACCACTCGTTTAAATGAGGTAACTGGAAGACTCACAGAAAACAAATAATAAGGGATTGGAAAAGATGCATATAGAAGTATGGAAAATAGTACCCATAATGACTGAAGTAAAATTAACCACCATATATGAAGGGGAAACTGGGGGACTTGTTTGAAGATATGCTTGTCTCTTAATTTAGGTAGCTAATGACATTTGTAGCCACATCATAACTAGGTGACAATTTCTAAAGACTCCATAAAAGGATCATGGTTCATTTCTGGAGCTGCTAGCTCGGTCAGGATCAGTTGGCCTGGTTAAATTACATACTCAAAATTTTACATACTTTTCTATCTTGTAAACAACATTGAACAGTATTTGAAGGTTGTGGTTTTAATCAGATAAGCCAAGCTGAAGTAGAAAATGAAGTGTTTTGGAGAATACAACAAATTACCAGTGAAATTCTAAAACCAAACACCCTATACCAAAGCAGGGGAAAAAGCATAAAAAAGACCTTCTTGACAATTTTTTTCCATGTGATGCTGGCTTGCTATTCCACCTCAGTCCATCTGTGTTGTGTATATATGCTCAGTTCATCTTTTGAAAGGTTTACCAGCCTTAATCATCCTATACACAATGTGTATCACTCTTGAATCTGTCTTGTTATGTTAGCCTTTTGCTAGGTCCCTTAGGCTGTCTGATCATTTTATTGATCGATCCTTCTGAGTATCTGAGTTGGTTAGGGAGGGGGAAGGAAAGACTAGAGTAGAAAAACAGCCACAGGAGGTAGAGAATAGGATGACTGTTCCCAAAATAGCACAGCAAGGCTGATGATAGCTATGCACGCTGCCTCTCCGTATGGGATTTACGCACTTCACTACAATTCTCTGCTGAAATGTATTCTACCAGCTGCTCCTACAGTTGGTGGTGACAATAGCCAGTTGGTCATACCTTCACATGGTAAATGTGAAATAGATAGGTTTGTGACAGGGCAAAGTCTTCCTATTTTGTGGGAAGAGATTTGCCAGCACACATTAGGACTCTCTCAGCTAGAGAGCAGCTATTTTCTTTTTAAACTCTACTTAGGCAGTTAAAATGTTTCTTAAAAATTTTCCCTTTTCTCTTGTTTTTAAAAGAATTTTTAATGCTTTTAATTTATTTTATCCTTTCTTCAATTGGTACTTGCCCTTTAAATCTTTTTTGTTGACATATTTTTATATTTCATTAAAATTGCCAAATTATATGTTAAAAATTTTAGCATATATTTAAATTTTCAGTTTTAACTTCTTCCTCTCCCTCTTGCCCCTTTCCTTCCCCTCAATTTTTAGGGGGAATATCAGTTGCATTTCTCATACACTGTCTGTTTTCTTCCTCTGTCCTTTTTTGGCCACATTTACTGCATACTTATTTTTCCTACCCCCCCTGTTATATGACTCAGATGCACAAAACAGAGTTTTGTATGTAATAGCACTTTAGTCTTCTCTAGTGTTTTTATCTCCCAGTGAGTTGTTAGAAATTCAGATATAATATGAATAAATAAAATCTACATGGAATAAATATTCAGTAT
Organism: Macrotis lagotis; assembly: GCF_037893015.1. Taxonomy (NCBI): domain Eukaryota; kingdom Metazoa; phylum Chordata; class Mammalia; order Peramelemorphia; family Peramelidae; genus Macrotis; species Macrotis lagotis. The sequence continues at coordinate 244,034,938 of NC_133661.1, read as the reverse complement.
TTCAACATTTATTAAGAACTTTTGTTACAGAGAAGATAAGACTATGCTTCAGTTACTCTATCTGTAAAAGTTGGGATAATAACAACACCCTCCCCTCCCCCAGGTTATTGTGAGGATCAAATGAGTTAACATGTAAGGCACTTTGCAAATCTTAAAGTTCTAAACAAATGCTAGCTATTATTGCTACCATCATCATCCTGCCCAGAAATATTAGGGTATGCCTAGGAGAATGACCTGCATGAGCCTTCAAACATTCCATGATACATACATATATATATATATATATATATATATATATATATATATATATATATATATATATGGGTTTTTCTTCCTTCTGTGAGCTAGAGTTCTCCAAGGGGACATAGCATATTGAAGCAGAAAGGATAATATAAGTTTGAGAGTAAAGAGGACTTAGTCTTCAGGTCCATTTCTATTTAAAGCTCTAAGTCTAAGAGTTTCCTGTTCTGTAAAAGAGGAAGTTGGAGTACATTATCTCCCACTTTCAGTCCCATATTTCTAAATTGTATTATTCATTCCCATTAAAGTAAAATTCACAAAACTCAGTTTCGCATACTAACAAGGTTAAAGGTTTTTGAAGTACTATCAAGAAATCAAGGAATTACAGCATAACTCAGACTTCCTAAATTAACTATAAACCTGGATAAAGTATTTTTCAGTTATTCTAATATTTCTCACACATAAACAGAGGTGGTCAATTAATGACAGCTATCAAAGTGACTTTCCTAAAACAGAGGTCTCTCTCTCTCTCTCTCTCTCTCTCTCTCTCTCTCTCTCTCTCTCTCTCTCTCTCACACACACACACACACACACACACACACACACACACACACACACAAACACACAAAACTCATACTCATATTTTTCAGTAAAATTCTGTTTAGCTTGTAAAATTCTGTATAAACATGGACCCTTCCTTCTTTTCTAGTCTTCTTAAACCTTACCTCCACTATGATCTCCTTGCTGTTAACACATCACTCTTTCTCCAGGCTCAAGATATTTTCACTTTCTGAGCTCCATGTCTAGAATACCATGTCTTCTCTCTTATTTCCTTCAAGTCTCATCTAAAATTTCACCCTCTGTGAGCTTTTCTTTGATGCCTCCCACCCCTTAATGTTGATTACTTCCTATTGATATTACCTCTAATTTATTTTATATATGTGTGTGTGTGTATGTATGTATATACTATGTTTGTACAAAGATGTTTGCATGTTGTTTTCTCTGTTATACTATGAGTGGTTCTTAGGCAGAGATTATTTGTGCTTTTGTTTTCCCAGAGTTCTTTATATTTCCAGGCACAAAATAGATGCCTAATAAATATTTGCTGGCTTTACTTGTTGACTTGGTGTGGAAATATAACTTATAGATAATCTTGGTTTCTGTTAGAATTTATAATTCGAACATGAATCTCTTAATGTAAAAATCTAATGCTCTTTTAACTTTTTTAATTTTTGTCTGCTATAGTTTAACATTTGAGTAGGGGGAGGCTAAAGATATTCTCAATTCATGCCTATTTCACTTTCCAAAATGAAGACATGTGGGATTGGGGCAGGACATGGGGTGTAGAAAAAGTTAACAGAATAGTTCTCACCCTCTCATCTGCCACTGCAGAGAAGAAAAGGAAGAAAAGAAATTATCTACTTAGGAACTCTAGCCTTTTCTGCTATCCTGAAATGGATTTTATGGTTTTTTTTAAAGACAGACTTTTCTGAGAGTTATAGACAAGTAACAAATACCTGCCAAACTATGAGTCTTTCTGCAATTCATTTCTCCCCAGTCTTTATTATATAGATTAAGTAAAATAAAATGTGTTAAGATAATAAACTTCTGATCTGCTTTCTAATTTATGAGTCTTGACCATGAGACTATAGGCAAAGAAGTAATAGATAAAACTTGCATTGTGGTTTGTTGTAATAATCAGGTACAATTGAAAGAATGGTAAACTTAACATCAAAATAAATTCCAATCCTACTCTCCCACCATCTTTTTGATGTTGAGCCACTTGACCTACTTGACTCAGCTTCCTCTTCTCTGAATGAAGGGGTTGAACTAAATGACCTCTGAGGTTCATTCTAAATCCATGATCCTATTATTCCTTTATTTTCTCCTAATTCTATACTTTGAAAGCTCCAGGAAAAAAGGAAATTGAGATAAATAATATTCAGCTTGTAATCTTCCCTTAAAGAGAAGTGGCTTTAGGTTACTATCCTCCCCTTAACACCTTAAATTGTTTTACTTTGTTGTTTACCAGTTGGTAATTCTCTAGTTAGTGAACTTGAAAACAAGATTCCTAACTTTGGCTAGAATCAGGTCATATCTAGTTAAGGTTTTACTGTGAATTGGGATTTGGTCCCTGGGAGAGATTCATATTGTAGTTTATTGTCCAAAGATCTATGGAGCTGGAGTTCGGTCATAGAATATAAAGACTGCCTTCCATTGACCCTCCATTTGCTTTCAGGAAAGATAATATTGAAATTATTGTTAACCTACATTGCCATCTACTGGTCACTAATTTTCATAACCCAAAATAAGAAAACAACTGTGCTGGAGGGGAAAGGGGAGGAAAGTGCTTTATGAGAAATGCAATGTAGAGGATAGTTTGTGAATGAGTCTCCAGGGCCCCAACTCAGGACTTTTGATTTTCAATAGATTATTTAGGATTATAATTTTATTTTCATTCATGTTTTCAAGTTCTCCCTTTGTTTCATTTGGAGTTCAGTTACCTTGAAGTTGGAATCAGTTGTCAAATTCCTATTAAAATACAATAAAATTCTTCAGCCAAACCATTTTTAATTTCCCCTTTGCCAGCTGTTTTCTTAACCTATTGATTTATGGACTCCTTAGTTTTATATCTAGTCTTAGGTAATTTGTTCTTTAGGTCTTTTGATTGCTTCTGGCAGCTGCCAATCAAGGTAACAGAAGGAAAGGGGAAAGTGGGGTTTTGTGATTGATTGAATTTCACCTTTTATTTTTCCCTCTGGGTATGATTTCTTTTTGACTGTTAGAGGGATACTACTGTGTAGTTTATTGCATCTTCTATATTCTGAAATTGATATTTAAGAGACTTATATGAGCAGTGATTTTTTTTTCTTTCCCTGGATCTGCTCACAAGAGCTCTGGAAATTGGAGCAGGTTAAAGGTCTTTAAACAATTTTTCCATAGAAATGGCACAGTTGATCTACTACCACCACCCTTTTACAGATGAGGAAACTGAAACTTACATCAAGTGATAGAGATAGTAAGTAATAGGCAGAATTTGGGACCAGATCTAATTATCCACACCTTCCCTAAATAATATATTGGGTAGATTTATCCCAGAAAATTGGTACTTGAAAAATCACTAGAATTTGCTAATACCTCTCAATGACTCTGAAGATACAAGTTCAGTGTATAAGTTATTAGATTTTTCCAGTATGGTAGAAGAGTTTATGATTCGTTGTATGTAAGAAGTACAATATAAAGATTCGAAAAATGGTATTCTGAGGAAAGAAAGATCACTGAGGAAGGTCAAACTAGATTTCAAGACACCTTTCTCTTTTGCTCAATGCCACAGATTATTTAGTGGTATTTAATTCAGTTTATATAGGCCTATAGTAGTTCCTTTATTGAACTGTCTAAGAACTCTCATTGATCAGAATCTCATTGATCTTCATTGTTTAACTCTCAGTCTCTTGGGGATTATTCTCTAAGAAATTTTTTCTCAGTGGATATAAAAGCCTTTAAGTCAGCTATATTTTATTTCAGCATTCTATGGAAAGGCAAATTCAACCCAACCTTTACAAATCATATCAAGATCAAATAATAGTGTTAGTATTCCTTTTTTTGCATTTTTTATTTATTTATTTTTCTAATTTCATGTAAAGATTGTTTTCAGTAATCAATTTCTTTTGGTGAGGTTTTGAATTCCATAATTTTTCTCCCTTCCTCCCTTCCATTCCTTTTTCACTAGATAGAGAATTATTTGATATAGGTTATACATATTTAACTATGCTAAGTATATTTCCATATTAATCCTATTGTGAAAGAAGAATCATAATAAAAAAGGGAAAAAAACCATGAGAAGGAAAAAAGCCTAAAAAAAACCCAAATAGTATACTTTGTTCTGCATTCAGATGCCATAGTGGCTTCTCTGAAAGTGAATGGTATTTTCCATCACAAGTCCTTTAGAATTGACTTTGATTATCATACTGCTGAGAAGATAAAGTCCATCATAGTTGATCATCATATAATGTTGCTGTTAAGGTAAAATATTCATCTGGTTTTGCTCACCATACAAGTTTTACCAGGTTTTTCTGACATCTGTTCACTCATGATTTTTTTCACAGAACAATAGTACTCTATCACATTCACATACAATTTACTCAACATTCCCTAATTGGTGGGCAATTTCCAGTTCTTTGCCACTTACAAAAAGAACTGCTATACATACTTTTATACTTATGAACTTTTTATTCTTTCTTATAATCTCTTTGGGATACAGATCTAGTAGTGGTATTGCTGGACAAAAGGGAATGTACAGTTTTATTACCCTTTGGGCATAATTCCAAATTGCTTGCCAGAAAGGCTAGATCAGTTCACAGCTCTACCATCAATAAATTAGTGTCCCAGTTTTCCCACATCCTCTTCAGAATTTGTACCTTCTTTTTTTGTCATATTGACCAATCTATTATGTGTGAGGTGGTATCTCAGAGTTGTTTTAATTTGCATTTCTTTAATCAATAATGATAGCTTTAATTTCTTCATTTGAAAACTTCCTGTCCATATTATTTGACCATTTATCAATTGGGAAGTGACTTGTATTCTTTCAAATTTGACTCACTTCTCCATATATTTTAGAAATGAATTCTCTATTAGAAACACAAACTGTAAAAATTATTTCCAACTTACTACATTTCTTTTTTTTTTTTTAGTTTTACTTTTAGTTTGTTTGTTTGGTTGGGTTTTTTTGCAAGGCAGAGTGGGGTTAAGTAGTTTGGCCAAGGCCACACAGCTACGTAATTATTAAGGGTCTGAGGCTGTATTTGAACTCAGGTACTCCTGACTCCAGGGCTGGTGTTCTGTCTACTATGACACCTAGCCACCCAACTACATTTCTTTTAATCTAGGTTGCATTGGTTTTATTTGTGCAAAGATGTTTTAATTTAATGTAATCAAAATTACCCATTTTACATTTTATAATCTTCTCTATCTCTTCTTTGGGAATAAACTCCCTTTCCATAAATCTGACAGATAAACTATTCCTTATTCTTCCAGTTGTCTTATGGTATCACTTTTTATGTCTAAATTCTGTACCCTTTTCAACATTATCTTAAAATAAGGTGTGAAATGTTGGTCTTTGCCTAATTTCTGCCATTCTATCTTCCAATTTTCCCAGCAGTTTTTGTCAAATGGCGAGTTCTTATCCTTATCCAGAAGCTGGAATCTTTGAGTTTATCAAACAGAAGATTTACAGTCATTTACTACTGTTTCTTTTGTACCTAATCTACTCCACTGATACATCAATCTAATTCCTAGCCAATACCAAACAGTTTTGATGACTGCTGCTTTATAATGTAATTGTAGATCTAGTGGCTAGGTTACCTTCTTTTGCATTTTTTCATGAATTCCCTTGATATTCTTTTTTTCTTTTTTTATTGATGTTTTATCTTTCCAAATACATGTTTTGAAAGTTTTTCAACATTCATCCATATGCCTATGTATATTTTTAATTTACAGAATTTCCTTTCACTCTACCTTCCCATCCTCCTCCCCTCAGTGGCAAACAGTCAAGTTAATATTGTAAATTCACATTTGTATTAAACATGTCAACAGATTTGTCAGATTTGGTATGAGGAATTAGGATTAAGAAAAAGAAATACATGAGATTTTTTTTTAAGAAGTGATTATAGTATCCAACAGATATTGAAAGAATTTTTTTGTTTTGTTTTGTTTTGTTTTGTTTTGTTTTTCTTCCTCTGGATGAGGATAGCAATGTCCATAGCCAATCTAAAAGAGTTGTCCAAGCTCTCTGTTGAGAGCAGCTGCACCCATCAGGGTTGATAATGTCATAATGTTGTTATTATTGTGTTTATTTTTCTCCTGTTCTGCTCCCTTCACTCAGCATCAGATCCTATAATTCATTCCATGCTTCTCTAGAATCCAACCATTTATGGTTTCTTATAGAACAATAGTATTCCATAATATTTGTGTACCATAACTTGTTTAACCATTCCTAAAATGATGGACATCTTCTTAATTTCCAATTCTTTGCCACGACAAAAAGAACTGCTATGAATGTGGGACTTTTCCCATTTTTTTATGATTTCTTCTGGATATAGGCCTAGAATTGGAATTACTGGCTCAAAGTGTATGAACAGTTTTTTGTTCTTTGGGCATAGTTCCATTTTGTTCTCCAGAATGGCTGGATCAGTTCACAATTCTACCAGCAATGCATTAAGGTCCCATTCCTCTCACAACCTCTTCAATAATGATCATTTTCCTTTTAGCCTATCTTGTGGGTGTGAGGTGATACCTCAAAGTTCTTTTAATTTATATTTCTCTAATCAATAATGATTTAAGGCATTTTTCATGTGTTACACATAGTTTAATTTCTTCATTAGAAAACTATCTATTCATATCCTTTGACAATTCCTTGACATTCTTGACCTTTTTTTCCCTCCATATGAATTTTATTAATATTTTTTCTAGCTTTTCTTAGTTTGATATAACAATGGATAAGTAATTTAATTTAGGTAATTATCATTTTAATTATATCAATTAACATTTATTCAGTTATTTAGATCTGACTTTATTTATGTGAAAAGTATTTCTTTTTTATTTAAGTTTTTTTTTTTGCAAGACAGTGGGATTAAGTGGCTTGACCAAGGCGATACAGCTAGGTAATTATTAAGAGTCTGAGGTTGGATTTGAATTCAGGTACTCCTGACTCCAGGGCCAGTGCTCTATCCACTGTGTCACCTAGATGCCCCTGAAAAGTATTTCACGATTGTTTTCATATAGTTTCTTAATTTGTCTTGGCAGGGAGACACTCAAGTATTTTATATTGTCTACAGTTACTTTAAATGAGATTTCTCTTTCTATCTCTTGGTGCTGTGCTTTGTTAGTAATATATTGAAATGCTATTGATTTATGTGGGATTATTTTATATCTTGCAATTTTGCTAAAGTTGCTAAATGTTTCAAGTAGGTTTTGGTTTTTTTTTTTTTTTGGTTTTTGCAAGGCAATGAGGTTAAGTGACTTGCCCACACTCACACAGGTAAAATTATTAATTGTCTGAGGTTGGTTTTGAACTGCAATACTTTGCTTCTCCCTCAAGTAATTTTTAATTGATTTTCAAGGATTCTCTAAGATACCATCATATCATCTGCCAAGAGAGAATTTTGCTTCCTTATTATCTATTCTAATTCCTTCAATTTCTTTTTGTTCTCTTATTGCTGAAGCTAACATTTTTAATACAATATTGAAAAATAGTGGTGATAATGAGCATCCATGTTTCACCCTGGATCTAACTAGGAATCGTTATCTCCATTACATATAATCCTTATTAATGCTTTTAGATAGATATTGCTTATAATTGGAAAACTCCACTTATTTCTATACTCTCTAGTGATTTTAATAGGAATGGGTGCTGTATTTTATCAAAAACTTTTCCAGAATCTATGGAAATGATCATATTATTTCTGTTAGTTTTCTTATTGGTATTGTCAATTATGCTGATATTTTCCAACTATTGAACCCACCCTAGATTCCTAGAATAAATTCTACTTGATCATAGAATATTATCCTAGTGATAATTTGCTGTCATTACTTTGCTATTATTTTAAAACTTTTGCATCAATATTCCTTAGGAAAATTGGTCACTAATTTTCTTTCTCTATTTTAATTCTTCCTAGTTTAGGTATCAATACCATATTGGTGTCAAAGAAGAAATCTGGTAGAACTTCTTCTTCACCTATTTTTTTCAAATAGTTCATATAAAATAGGAATTAATTTCATTGAATTCACTTATAAATCCATCTCATCCTGGAGATTTTTCTTAGGGAGTTCATTGATGGCTTATTGAATTTCTTTTTTTCTGAAATGGGGTTAAGTGTTTATTTTCCTTTTCTGTTCATCTGGACAATTTATATTTTTACAAATATTCATCCATTTCACTTAGATTGTCAGATTTATTGGTATACAGTTGGGCAAAATAGCTCCTAATTATTACTTTAATTTCCTTCTTATTGGTAGTGAATTTACACTTTTCATTTTTGAAACTGATAATTTAGTTTTCTTCTTTCTTTTTTTTAAATCGAATTAACCAAGGACTTATCTATTTTATTGTTTTTTTCATAAAATCAACTCTTAGTTTATTTATTAGTACAATAGTTTTCTTGCTTTCAATTTTCTTTGTTTGTTTTGTTTTTTTAGGTTTTTGCAAGGCAATGGGGTTAAGTGGCTTGCCCAAGGCCACACATCTAGGTAATTATTAAGTGTCTGAGCCAGATTTGAACTCAGGTACTCCTGACTCCAGGGCCGGTGCTCTATCCACTGCCCACTGTGCCACCTAGCTGCCCCACTTTCAATTTTCTTAATCTCTTATTTGATTTTCAGAATTTATAATTTGGTTTTAATTGGGATTTTTAATTTGCTCTTTTTCCAGCTTTCTTAGTTGCATGCCCAGTTCATTGATAATGTCTTTATTTTATTCATATAAGCATTTAACGATATAAAATTTCCCCTGATAATTGCTTTGGCTATATCCCACAAGTTTTGGTTTATTCTCATTATTGTAATTGTCTTGAATGAAATTATTAATATTTCTATGATTTGTTGTTTATTTTTTAAAATTAGGTTATTTATTTTCCAATTAATTTTTAGTCTATCTATCCATGGCCCTTAATTTCATGTGATTTTCAATGCATCATGATCTGAAAAGGCTGCATTTAATATTTATGCTTTTCTATATTTATTTGTGAGATTTTGATGACCTAAAACATAGTCATTTTTGCATAGATGCTATGTACTTTTGGATTCAAGTGAGACAAAGCTGCAAAAAAAAGGTTTTAACCTCATACTCTCCTCTAGACTCATCTAAAGGGTCCAGAAACAAGACAAAAGTCAAAACAACTGGCAATAACCCAGAGGAAGAAATTGAGCCTCAATGAGGTTAAATGTCCAAGGTTAAACATACAAGAAGTGATAGAGGCAAGATTAGAATTTAGGTCCTCAGATTTCAAGCACAATGCTTTTTTCTCCCCCAGTATTTCACTGAATGAACACTTTTTATGATCTTAGTTGCTCTAGCCATTGCTGTCCTCTCCCTCTCCCCCCGCCCAACCCCAGGAAAACACATTAAGCATTTTAAGAATGTTGTAGAAGCAGGATTGAAAGAATAAACCATATTTGCATGCTTATGGAGTACCTAACAATATTGCTTCTGGTATTCTGCAAATAGTCTCTAAGTATTTTATACAACAATACTTCAAATAGGACAATCTTCTATATAAAACTTAATTTTTTCTTTCCTCTACTTCATAAATACTCAAACACTTTTGTTATTCTAGAGGTTGTATTTTATCCTTTATTCTCAAAGAAGACCATGCATGACATCAAGGAGGTGATACCATGACATACAAGTAAATTAGATTTCAATGGGTGGGGCGGGGCTTTACAAAGTCATCAGCCTCACTTTCTCCTCCTTAGTCATCTGAGTCCAGTGCTAAACTAATGTGCCAGTGAATGGCACAACAGGATATAGTAGAGATAAAAAAGTTCTTGGAATAAGGAGATCTTGTATTGAATCTTGATTTAAGTTTAATTATTCCAGTTTTATATATGAGAATGTCAAGGATAAAAAGATGTCAAAACTTGTCAGAATTCCTACAGTTACTAAAGAGCAGACCTGGGAGTTGGTTGTCTCCAAGACAATTGTTCTTTCCCCAAGCTGTCTCTCTTGAGAATGAAAGAAGAAACTTATATGTTTATGTACAATATACATGTACATACACAAATTCAAAATTTACCTGACAGACCATTAATTTTGCGTTATATTTTATTTTCTTTACTGTTAAATGATAGTTTTGTTTTCAAAAACTGTAAAAATTCTAAATATTTCTTTGTTATTTACCAATCCAAGTTATACATTCCTGAATTTATTTGAAAGATTATTACATATCTGCCATCTGGTCATAATTGATAGCCTTGAAAACTAAAGGCTGATGGGAATTTCTTCATTTAGTCTGAGAAGTCTCATTCATTACACTAGACATAACCTTATAAGGTTATACTCATATAGATCTAGATTCAGATGTCTCCAGAGTCAATCTAAAATAGTCTCCAAAGGAAATTGAAGGCTAGGTATGTTAAATGACATTCACATAATAAGTAAGTGGCAAAGGCTACACCTATGTCATCTGACAGGATGGTATAGTCAGTTTGGCAGTTATCATTGTTATTTAGGAGTTTTTCATTCATTTCAGACTCTTCATTGACACCTCTGGGGTTTTCTTGGCAAAGATACTGGAGTGGTTTGCCATTTCCTTCTCCAGATCATTTTACAGATGAGAAATCAGGCAAATAGGGTTGAATGACTTCTGAGGCTGATTTTATACTCAGATATCTTGACTCTAGGCATGGTGCTCTATCCACCTAATTGCAGTGCCATCTAATTGCAGTGAACTTAGAGTCAAATGTCTGAGGTGCTTATTAGCTATTTAAGATGGACATGACTTATCTATCCTCTCTCTGTCTTTAGTTCCCTCTTCTATTAAATGAGAGATCTAGCCTCAAAGGTCTCTGAAGTTCCTTCCAATTCTAAATCTATTATTTTATAATTTCAGATTTAGTACTCGTGATTCTACCACATGGTTATAGTCCTGAAATGAATGTAAAGCCTTAAGTGAAATTGTTTGTACTCAAGGTAAATACAGAAGATTTTATTTAGAATATTTTCCTATTTGGAGTATTGATGCATAAAATACTTAGAGACTATTTCCAGAGTACCAGAAGAAATATAGTTAGGTACTATATAAGCATGCAAATATGGTTTGTGCTTTCAATCCTGGTTCTACAACATTCTCAAAATGTTTAATGTGTTTTCCTGGGGTTGGGGGGGGTTGGAGGAAGGGGGGACAGAAATGGTCAGAGCAACTAAGATTATAAAATATCACGAGACACAGATTTTAGGATGTCTAAAGGGAGGGGTACAACTTCTGCCAGATAGTAGTAATAGATAACATTTATACAGCAAAATTTTGTAAGGTCCTTAATATATGTCAGCTCATTTGATTGTTACAATAGTTTGTAGATAGGAGTTCTTATTATTCATATTTTACAAATGAAGAAACTGAGGTACAGAAGAACCAATCAGCTTTTCCAGGATCACTTAATTATTAAATTTCTGAGTCAGAATTCAAACTCAGATCATCCTAACTCCAAATCCAATGTTCTATCCACTGTACCATTTAGGTGAGGAAAAAGGGAATATAACATTTTTCCTTTTTTTTTTTTTTTGCTAAGGACTTTTAGGGTCCCAGTAATTCATAGTTGTAAATGACTACAATTCCTATAAATAGTTATCTTAATTTTATTGTTGATGTTATTCATTAATTGCACTTATTCTTTAGTCATTATTTGGATTCTTCCTGACCCCTTTTTGAGGGTTTTCTTGGTAAAGATACTGAGTGATTTGCCTTCTCCAGCTCCTTTTACAGATGAGGAAACTGATATAAACAGGGTTAAGTAACTTGCCCAGAGATGAATAATTAGTATGTGTCAGAGGCTGAATTTGAACTCATTTCTTCCTAACTCTAAATTCAATGCTCTATCCACTATGAAATTTTAATACTCCAAAGCATTCTCATTTGCTCCCCCTCCATCAAGTTATAGCTCTGATATGCTGAAGTGATTTTGTGTATTTGTGTATATGTGTGTGTGTGCAAACTGAAATAGGAAGAATTAGATATATTCTACCATTTTCATTTATATAGAATTATAGAATCTCAGACTTGTAAGGCACCCCAATGCCTATCTTAAAATTTTTACCTAAAGCACCAGCATCTACAATATTCTTGGCAAGTGGACCTCCTCTTGATTTTTTCTGGAAAAATTCTGAATAGATTATTGTAGAGATGATTGGTGAAAATCTAGAATAGAAGAGATAATTACAAAGAACAAGTCATGTCAAGCTATGCTTTATTTCATTTTTTAGTGCTATTTTTTCTATTATAAGGCATTGTTTTTTTCTCCCTTCCATCTCTTGCCCCACCCCCACTGAAAAAAGAAATATGAAACATTGTAATATAATCCTGACCAAATAAAACTAAATCCCTTATATGCCACATTCTAAGATAAGCTTCATTTTTCATATCAGTCCATCACTTCTCTGTTATGAGATAAGAAGCATTCTTCATTATCAGTTCTCTGGAATTATATTTGATCATTGCATTGATCAGAATGTTTAGATCTTTCAGAATTGTTGTTTTACAATATTGATATTATAGTATAAATTGTATTCCTGATTATATTCACTCTAATCTACATCAATTCATATAAAACTTCCCAAGTTTCTCCCATATTGTCTCATTCATCATCTCTTCTAGCAAAATAATTTTTCATCACATTAATTTACTGTGATGTATTCAGCTACTCTCCAGTTGATGGACATGATTACCAAAACAATTGGGAATGCTTTCAATTTAATTTGCCTAGTTTCTGACACAGATTCTGATAAAGTATCTAATTAAGTATCATTTCTGATAAAGTATCTTTTGGAAAATGGAAGATATGGATTAGATATTTTAATTAGATGATTTCGAAACTGGTTGAATGGCCAGATACAGAGTAGCTGCTAATGGCTGTCATCAACTTAGCACAAAGTCTTGTCAGAATCTGCACTTGATTCTGTGCCATTTAACATTTGTCAATGACCTGGATAATGGATAATATGCACATCAGATTTGCAGATGTACTAAAACTAAGGCATTGGACAATGGAGTCATTTTCCAAAAAAATCTTAACTGGCTAACATTGTACTGAATATAATAAGAAAAATTCCATAGGGATAACTATAAAAGTCTTGGGCAAGAAAAAAAAAATCAACTTCACAGTAATTCAAGAGGCATGGCTAGACAGAAATTGTTCTAAAAAAAAAGTCTGGAGGTTTAGGGCACTCCAAAATTACTAGGGGTCAGTGATATGATGGAGCACCCAACAAAACTAATATAGTTTTAGGCTGCATGAAGAGGGTCTTAGCTTTCAGAAGAAAAATTATAGTCCTATAATATTCTGTCCTATCAGATCTTTTTAGAGTATTGAATTCAGTTCTGGGTGTCAAAGTTTAGGGAAAACATTGAAGACCTGAAGGGTATCCAAAAGAGGGCAAAGTAAATGAAGGAATGTCTTAAATATGCAAGGATGGGTGTAATGGGAAAATATAGTCTGGAGAAGAAAAGACATAGGTAGGAGTTTGGAGGAAGGGGATGACAGCTGTCTTCAGAAATTTAAAGTGCTATCAGGAAGAGGATGACTTCTGGGGTCCCAGAAGGCAAAACTTAGGAACAATAGACAAAAATTGTAAAAATGTAAGATATATGTCAGAATAAAAGTCTTTAACAGAGCTGTCCAAAAGTTGAAAGTCCTATTTCTAAAGGTAGCAGATTACACCTCCTCCAATATCTTCAAGCAGAGACTGAATGACTAATCTTGAAGATTTTATAATGGAGATTGCTCTGGGATGTGTGTTGGATCAAATGGTTGCTGAAATCATTCCAGTTCTCAAATTCTGTGTTTCAGATTCTAACAGTAACAAATAACTCACTACTTTTGAAGAATACCTTTCTATTTGTTGTTGTTGTTGTTGTTGTATAGAACTTCAGTTGTCTCAAAGTCTTTGTGATCCCATGGACCCTACAATCCATGAAGTTTTCTTGAACCCAATACTGACTAGAGAGCTTTGCCATTTCCTTCTCCAGTGGATAAAGGTGAACAGAGGTAAAGTAGGTTAAATGACTTGTCCAAGGTCACATAGCTAGTGTCTGAGGACAGATTTGAATTAAGGTCATCCTGACTTCCGGATTAGAATCCTAATCATTGAGCCATCTAACTGCCTCATTCTATTTTTAGACTGCTCTAATTAGTAAGTGCTTTTCTCTACTTCTTGTTTTTATTGATGTGTCCAAGTTTTGCCCTCTAGAACTCAGCAACACAGGCACTCTTGCAAATGACACTCCTTCCAATATTTTAATACAGCTGTCCTATTCCCACTCAGTCTTCTATTTGCAGATTTGGGGACTGAATTACATATATTTGCAACTGAACTGTATTCCTCAATATGGAATTGTTTGGGACCTTTTTTCTCCTTCATCATAAATTCACAGCAATATTCAAAGCTACAGTATATGCTTATTCAATTTCTTGTTATTGTAGTACATAATGTTGATTTTTCTTTTATATATGTCTCTGTGATTTGGAAGCAGTCCCTCTGTGAAACATTCCAGCATTTAAGAAAAGCTAAAGAATCGTTGCCAGGATTGTGAGATTAGCATTTAGCATAATTGGGCTAAAAGCTCAATTTGAAATATGTATCTTGGGGAGGGGGGTCCCAGTGTAATTCTCTTCAGGAACTCTTAGTCCTGTGGTATAGCATAATTTTTGTGACTTTCTTGCTACTTTTTTTCTTTATTTCCTCTATTTCTTTTCCCCTCATTTGTTTCCACTCTTTCAAGCTTATCTCATCTATACTGAGCATAAGTCTGAATTCTTTTTCTTTCATTGAGTCATTGAATGAGAAAGCATTTAAGCTCCTACTATGTGTCAGATAGTGTGCTGTGAAAGGTGAAAAAAAATTAAACAGTTCCATTCTCAAGGAGTTCACAATCTAATAAGCAATACTTCAGTTTATATATAGCTAACAATAGAGTATAGAATGAACCTGTGAAGTGTTTGGGATTTTTTTTTTTTTTTACTGAAAATATTATTAAATAGTCCTTGGAGCTCACAGTCTTAAATGAACTATACTTCCATTTGAGTCCAGCTAGCAACATTGCAAGAACTTCTAAGACTTTGTATTTGGGAGTGATGCAGTGGATAAAAACACTGGCCCTGGAGTCAGGAGTTCAAAAAAGGGTTCAGACATTTAATAATTATCTAGTTACGTGACATTGGTCAAGTCACTTAACTCCATTGCCTTACAAAAAAACAAAAACAAGAACAAAAAAGATTTTGCATTTTATTCTACAATTATCTACAATGAATCCTCTTCCCTGCTCACCTTATCTTCAGAATTAAAATATACCTCTATCCTCTCTCTCTCTCTCTCTCTCTCTCTCTCTCTCTCTCTCTCTCTCTCTCTCTCTCTCTCTCCTGGACTACTCTGTTAGTTTTAATGCAAAATAATCCAGAATTAAGTCATTCTGGTGTGTATGTGCATATGTATGGATCCTTGTGTGTGTATGTCTGTGTGTGTGTGTGTGTGTGTGTGTGTGTGTGTTGACTCTCCTTCACCTTCCCATGACTGAGTGACCTTCAGAGTTCTCAGGTAAGTTTTAGAATTCAATTTGGTGCTGTGTAGCAATTTGAGTATATTTTTCCAGAAGTCATAAATGTCTTGCTGGCTCATTTTTGCCTTTTGGTTTCCCCTTTTAGAGATGAACCCCACCCCAATCTGGTAACAAAAAACTTAATCCTTTACATTGTATTGTTTCAACTGCCTATTGTATAAGCTTTTAAATTGTGTTACATGTTTTTAAATGACTAGGGAATTATCCTCCTTCTATCTACAGTAATTTAAAATGAGTAAAATCGGATAGGGGTTGTTTCCTCCATCTCCTGGGATTTCAAAGGCTCTGTTTTCTTTTATAATGATCAGGTCTATCTGCTGCAAATTCATACATTGTAGTGGAGAAGTGCATACGGTTAATTACGTCAATTATAATCAGCTTCTTACAATCTCCTCTGCTGTTGCTGTGATTTAAATACCATAATGTATGTCAAAGGGACAAAATAATGTTGTTATGTTCTCTGCTTACAGCTGCTTTTATGACTTGGTTTTGCTCATATACAGGTGGTTAGAAAATGCAATTCTTCCATGAATTAATTTGTCTCACCTTGTCTCCTAGCTTGGGCTTGCTCATGTGTTTTTAAACATGGGTGTTTAGATGCCCAGGAATGATGAGTGTATCAAGTATTAGTGGGTAACACTCAAACATTTCACAATAATGAATTAAATGTTCATATTTATAGGAAGTGGAACAAATGGATTTAGATGAAGTTCAAAATAGTCTGAAAATGATCAGATCTTCTCGCCTGACTTTGTTCTTCCTTTTTCGCCATGCTCCACCCCTACTGTCTGACCCAAATTGGCTTCCTTACACAGTCTAATGCAAATTTTCCCTCCTTTATATCATCCTTCCCTTAAATATTATACCCGGTCTCATGGTAGCCTATTGGTCCTCTAACCTCCCCCTCCTACCCCTCCCTCTGCTAGCACTCTAAAAATTGTATATGTATGTTGATTAGCAAGCATTGTTTTTAACCCTGCAGTGTTCAAGGCACTATTCTCACTTTTGAGTAACCAAAACCAAAATATATTCAGAGTTTGCATTCTGTGGGAAGAGCATGTGCACTCTTGATGCTCAATTGTTTGTCTCTTCTTATTATAAGTTAAGCCCTCACCATATTCCTTCCTTCCTGTGAATCACAGTTTGGAAACAGGTAAGGCACTTGTAAAATTTCCTCTAGTACCTCCTCCTGCTCTTCGGCTCTCAACCCTGACTGAAAGGTAAGAATGAAAAGCAAGTGAGAGTTGTGTTATCTATAAGATTGTTTTTCTTTCCAATATGCTTTCTGTTTAAACAACACATTTCCTGACTATTAATAATCATGTTAGAGCCAATGGCCTTTAATCTTACTAATCAGCTCCCCTCCCAAATAGATACACAACCTGGACTTGTTAGTGTTGCATTATGTATTGTGAAACTTAGCAAAATTATTATCTTTGAACATGGCAAATTTGACTTGAATCACATTTTGTCCTGGAAGTGATATTAAGTCCTTAGCAGTTAAAGAGTCAATCTGGTGTAGTTTTAGGAACACAGTTTGTCATTTCTTGGTCATCCATAGCTTTATGTGTTGTGTAGGATAGAAGTCTTGTAGTTTGTGAAAAGGAGAAATAACTGGTAATGCAGAGAATTTGAAAGGATAGAGCCATATTCACTGAGAAATGTCAGCTTCTTGGAGAAATTGTAGAAAATGTCATTTGGACTTTGGAGTTCAGTGTGTTTTGTAAATAATATCCCTTCTTTTGAAGAAGAGGCTTTGAATAAAGAATTATAAATTTTGTTTCTAATTAACCAGCCCCCTACCTTGGAGGGAGGGTAAAGAATCATTAAAGCATATATTATATGCTAAGTGCTATGCTAAGCACTTGAAAAATATTATTTCATTGAATATCCACAACACTGAGTAGAATACTACTATTCTCATTTTACAGTTGAAGAAACAGAGGTAGGAAGACACTAAATATCTTGCCCAGTTTCACATATCTAGAAAGTTTCTGAGACC
This sequence comes from Macrotis lagotis, assembly GCF_037893015.1. Classification (NCBI taxonomy): domain Eukaryota; kingdom Metazoa; phylum Chordata; class Mammalia; order Peramelemorphia; family Peramelidae; genus Macrotis; species Macrotis lagotis. Next base: position 244,017,373 of record NC_133661.1, on the reverse strand, counting down.
AGTTTTGAACTCAGGTCTTTCTGTTCCTAGGTTCCATACTCTGTATGTTGCACCACCTAACTGCCTATGGAATATGTTTTTAGCCAAAAAAAATCATTAAAATATGAAAAAACCAAGATATAGATTGAAATATAACTATTAATCATTTGATCATGAGCAGTAACAGGAGCCACAATTGAGACAGGGAGAAAATGATCACTTAATATCTTGAGTATTGACAGAACAAACTGCTTGACAACTAATCATGGTGGAAAAGAAAATAAAGTTAGGCTTACTTGTTTCCATAGAGTTGTGGTGGTATAAATATTGGAGGGTGAGATTTTGTTTCTTGCAGTTCTTTTTTTAAAAAAATAGTTGCATAGATTTAACCTTCCATCCTGCACAAGACTTAGAAAGGACTACAGCTTAGGCACCTAAAGGGACCTGCCCCAGAAGTACCAGAGTTGCTTAAAGTTTAAAGCTAGAAAAGACAAGGAATTGGTTTAAGGAAGAAAAATTTTTGTGGGAAGGGTGATAGGTTGACAGACCTAGATCTGGAAAGTGATTCTGTGGTTGTCTAGTCTAACCCCTTCAATCATCAGCTAGGAAACTGACTGAAGCCAGTATAGGTTAAAGTGCCTTGCTGGATGTCACATAGATCTTTAACATCAGAATTAGATTTTGAACCCAGACCAGTTAGGTGTACTGAGGCTCTTATCAGGATTTAGCAGTCTTCTAATATTTTTCCTGAATACCATGAAGGTCCCAGTAAAGGGGAAGTGAAGGAAGAATTAGAATAATGAGTAAACTTTATAAGTATTAGGGAGGTATGGTAAGAATAAAATCATTTGAGTTCTTTATTTTTTAAGATTGCATCTTGAATATACATGATAGCTTTGAATAATGGAAAATATTTTGGTTTAAAAGAACTTTCTTATACTCAATATTTTTAATAAACTACCTAACTCATTATAGGTCAGATTACCATAAAAATATAATGAGAAAACATCAACATTAAGAAATATGATTTTTATAATATTTTATTTAGGGAAATCTGGAAACATTTTTGTTATTATTATTATTTGATCTTTTGCTTCAAGACCCTATTCTACAAAAATACTACCCCAAAGAGAGGAATAGAAATAGCTGACAGACCTGGGGAAACAGGATCTTGAATTAATGAATATTTATTATAGTCAATAAGAAAGTAAGTAAATAAGTAAGTACTGAACAACAACTGGGTATCCAGATTATGGGTATCAGATGATGACTTTTGATTCTATGTCATTGAGAGTATGATGAGCAACTAAGGATTTGTTCTATTACTGACCTTGTAGAACAGATTCATCACCACCAGCATCATAATATTTCTGTGTTCTCTTCTAAAACCTTGGACATGAAAACAGAGAAAACTTGCTACATGGTATATGACTTTTTAGAGGAATGCACATGGGAAAAATGTCCAGGAACAACAGATTCCCTGGGCTATGCTGCTATACCACAGAAAGACTCCAGGGCTCTCTCACCTTTGACAAACATCTCTGCAAGAGGAACAGACTAGACTAGAATAACAAACAACAGCTCAGAATGTCTATTTTCCTCTGCTTTTATATGCTGCCTACAGACATAGTCAGAGTGGGAGGAAGGTTGGTTTAATGCTTGAGGCTAGTAACCACAGCTGCTGTTTACCACTCCCAGAATCTTACTATCCTGACTTTTTTTTAACCCTGACTTTCTTAATGTAGTAACTGTGAGTTACACGAAATACATAGAATATATGACATTTCCTCCCTTGCTTATAATTTATCTAGGAAAGTCAAACAAATAAAAATAAAAAAAAATTTGGGAAAGATTAAGTTTAAACTGGGTGGCACTGTGTTCCATAGGATTTTAATAAGAGGGAATATCGATGTAGTCAGGTAAAATTTCATGGGAGAAAGGGGATTTAAAAAAGGAATCAAATTTAAATAAGTGAGGGAAAGAAGGGAAGGCAATTTGATCAGAGAGAACAGCATGACTAAAGATAGAGAACATAGTGTAATTGAGGGAAAATACTGAAAGATCAAGAAGGATAAATGTATATGAGGAAATAATAGGAATAAAGTTAGATAGATAGTATAGACTACACAATAGGGGGTATTTAATGCTATCAAAATAAATTCATTAAAATAAGTTGATCAAAGTAAAAAAGTTATTTAAAAATCTGCAATTTCATCAATGTGGGTATTCTTTCCAGTAACACTGTAAACTGTTCTTGTGATATCATATGACTGAAAAAAGCTTGAGATAATGGCAGTCTTCCAATAATGACCTCTCTGATGTGAGGTCCTCTGATAAGACTTTTCCAGCTTGGCAGGACTTGATAGAAGACTGGAATAAACTTCATGAATCCAAGGTCGTTATATATTTCATTAGATTAGGACTTTAATGGAGCAAACAAAATATCAAGATAATCAAAGTCATGTTGTTCTTCATGAGAATGGTGTAACTGTATCAAAGATCTAGTCTTTTATTCATGAATCAAGTGAATATATATATATATATATAGATGTTAAGATTGGTTGTGACAACCTATTAATTAAACATCATAAATTATCCGAATACTCTGCTTAGTAAAGGCCTTTTCATTGAAGATGGCTTTCTATATTGTTCACTGGTTCTAAAGTCCTAGGGATCTTGACATAATTAGAGACTGAGTTATTTGACTTGTAAGTGATAGTACAGAGGGAAAGGAATCAGTGTATGTGGTATCATCTCACCTTCTAAAAAGATCATTGGCAATGGTGTTAGAAGAATTACATTTATATAATATATATATGCATATATATATATATATATATACATATGTATGTATGTAAAATTAGTAGCTGACTTCCAAGCATTTGCAACTTTCCTTGCCTTGTACAAATGGGTGGCAGAGCCTTTTCACTTCCTGAGTTCCATGTCATCCAATTGAACATGAATTTAGCACTGGGGTTAGAAACATAGAAAAAACTCAGACTTTATTCTCAAGGCATGATGTAAATGTAAATTACCTAGCTAATAAGGAAAATGATATAAAGGTAAAGGGAAGATTTAGGTGAAATTCTAGAAGAGATTTGAAGGAGATTTTGAAAATTTAATGTATTTTTTACATATGTATTTTGTTTCTATATCCCTTTTATTGTCTATCACATTCCTCTCTCCATCTCCTGAAAGGCATCCCTTATAATAAAGATTTTTTTTTAGGTTTTTGCAAGGCAAATGGAGTTAAGTGGCTTGCCCAAGGCCACACAGCTAGGTAATTATTAAGTGTCTGAGACCGGATTTGAGCCCAGGTACTCCTGACTCCAGGGCCGGTGCTTTATCCACTACATTACCTAGCCGCCCCAAGAATTTTTTTAAAAGAAAGAAGTAAAACAAAAGTTTTTTGAATAAAAAAGGTTGATATTATATGTAGTATTCAATAATCATAGGTTTACCATCTTTGCAAAGAAGTAGAGAAAGTATCTTCTTTTATCTATTAGTTTTGGGGCACCTTGGTACTTAAAATTTTTGAGCATTTAGTTTTAAATGTTTTTGTTTGTTGTTAACAATTTTTATTACTATTATTGTTACATATTAATTTTGTTGTCATCATTTTCAAATTGTAGCCATTGTGCATGTTTTCCTAGTTTTGGCAGCTGGGGGGTACAATGGATAGGACACTGGATCTGGAGTCAAAAAGACCTGAATTCAAATTCAGCCTCAGACATTTATGAACTATATGATTTAGGCAGATCACTTAAGCTCTCTCTGCCTCAGTTTCCTCAGCTATAAAATGGGGATAACATCACTATCTACCCTATAGAATTGTGAAGATCCAATGAGGTAATATTTATAAACACTTAGTACAGAACTTGGAACATAGTAGATTCTTAATAAATTCTTGCATCTCTCTCCTTCCCCCCTTCGTTTCCTGGTGAGATAAAATTATTCCTGGTAATTGCTATATTATTGGATGGAAAAAGGAGATGACTGTATTTGGGAAATGATTGCATTAAAGGATAAAGAAAGAAAGGAAAGTTAAAGATGACTGCAAATATAAGAGTTGTTCAGAAAGATGGTGGAATTATTAATAGATACAGAGAAGTAAAGGGAAGGAACAGGTTTTAGAGAAGACGATGAAATGTATTTTAAGTGAACTAAATGTGTGGTATGACTAGAATATCTTGGTGGGCCATGGCTAGCAGAGAATTGGAAAAATGGGTCTGAAGTTTTAGAGAGATTGGGGATAGAAATATAGATTTTTGAGTCATCTGCACAGAAATGATTATTGAAACCATTGGAGTAAAGTTCAATAAAAAAAAGACCATAGAAAACAGAGAGGAAGAAGGTAAAGGATAAGATTTTATGAGAAGTCCAAAATTTAAAAAGAGTAAATCACTCAACAATGACACATTTAAATAGTTCAGTGAATAGAACACAGGCCTGGAGCTAAGAAAATCTGAGTTCAATTTCAACTTCAGAAACTAGCTGTGTGATGGTGAGCAAGCCTCTTAATCTTGTTTGCACCTGTTCCTCATCTATAATATAAGCTAGAGAAGGAAATATTAAACCACTCCAGTATCTTTGCCAAGATAATTCCAAATGGGGTCATGAAGGGTTGGACATGATAGAAACAATCAACAACGAAAAAAAGGAAGATAAGGAGCTTGAAAGAGAGGCAGTGAGTTGTAGTGCAAATCAGGAAGATATGATTCTTATTTTCCCTCAGACATAAACTAGCTGTTCAAACTTGAGCAAATCATTTAAAATAGTTTCCATTTTTTTTATCAGTAAAACAGTAATGGGTATGGATTTAATATCCTGAAGTCCCTTCTAGTTCTAGATCTATGATTCTAGGGAGCATAGTTTGCTAGCTTCCTTCAAGACTTTGCCCAAATCCAACCAGGAAGCCTATCCTGGTTTTCCCAACTACTAATGCCTTTCCTTCTGATATTACCTTCCATCACAACTCTGCATGAGATCTATGTTATTTAATTATTTACATGTTGGCTGCTTCATTAGAATGTGAGTTCCTTCAGGATAGGAACTAATTTTGCCTTTCTTTGCATTCCTAGTGCATTTCCAGTATAATTAGCATAGTGGTTGATATATACTAAGAGTTAAAGAAATGTCTTTTGAATGGACTGATAGTGAAAAGATTGACTAGAAGAGTTGAGGACCATAGAACTGAAGCAAAGGGGACCTCTAATATTTTCATAAAGTCTTTTCTATTCTCATTATTATTAAATTGTACTTTTGATAAATAATCTGAAAATCTTTGACATTATTAAATAATAGTATTCACATATATCCAGAAACTAACAAGTCAGAGCAGTGGGTAGTGTACTGAGCCTAGAGTCAGAAAGGCCTGAATTCAAATGTGACTTCAAACAATAGCTATGTGACTCTGTTCAAGTCACTTAATTCTGTTTTTTCTCAGTTTCCTAATCTGTAAAATAACTTGGAGAAGGAAATGGAAAACCAACTCTAGTATCTTTGATAAGAAATTCCCAAATGGGGCAGGTAGGTGGCTCAGTGGATAAAGCACTGGCCCTGGAGTCAGGAGTACCTGGGTTCAAATCCAGTCTCAGACACTAATTACCTAGCTGTGTGGCCTTGGGCAAGCCACTTAACCCCGTTTGCCTAGCAAAAACCTAAAAAAAATTCCCAAATGAGGTCATGAAAAGTCAGACATGACTGATAATGACTTTTAATAACCACATTTAGTTTTAAAATGGTCAATGAAATGGGAGACCATTATAGAATACTTAAAAAGATTAAGATGAATACAACCTAAATGACTGAGGTTGAGAAGAGAATTTATCAAAATCAATGAAATAATGAATTCTGAGAATAAGGCAACCATTTTACTCAACTTATTTTCTCAATCTTGAAATAGCAGGTAAAGTAAGAAGGCCAGTTTAGAAACAAAAATTTAATGGAATCCTTTATTCTGAGGATGATTCTAATAGAAAATATCATTTCACTGGCATAAGATTTTGACAGACTTATGCATAACAGTTACCAAATATGCCTAATTAAAGGGAGGTGAACCATATACAACTTCTACCTGTCCCTATCATATTAGGAGTCACTTTTTGCAAAAGATACTATTGACACTCACCCTTGTTGGTTTCTGGATATCAGTGAAAACTATTATTTGATTCAGGAAACATTTTTTCAACCTAGATATTTTCACCTTGAAGCTACTTCTCCACTTTATAGCCTTGATTCATCTTTGGGACTTGTTTTTGTATCCCTGGTACCACTTAAAACAGTGCAAGCACAGAGGAAGGGCTCTTCAGTCTCTCTCTCTTTCACTCTACATGACTCTGTCTCTCTCTCTCTCTCTCTGTATCTGTGTGTCTATGTTCCTGTCTGCCTCTCTGTCTTTCATACTTTGTATTAAGGATAATTTGAAAAATCCACTATAATCCCAAAGGATTCTGATTAGGAGCTCACTCACTGTAGGAAACACAATGAGACTATTCAAAATCTATGTCTATAAGCCACAATTAATTTACAATTAAATATGATTCAGAATATCTGATTCTATGTAAAGTTAAAAAGAATAGAATCACTATTTCAAGCCTTTGTTAAATAGAACAGATACCCAGAACTAATCAAAACCATTACATATAAAGTAGCTAGAGAGTGTTCAAGACTGGAAAACTAAGAGTGAAATGCAAAGTCACTTCTTTATACTATAGCTAAGTTAGGCTATAAAAAAGGATTCAACATGGCACAGTAAAACAAGTAGGATTCCAGATTTCCAGTGTCAGAGTACATATTTAAAGAATCCTGCTTCAAAATTTTACTACTTATGTGACTGTGAATAAGTCATTTATTTCCTTGAATCTCAGTTTCCACATATGAAAATGAAGCATATGAACAGCTTTCTCTCTGAGCAAGCTTAGGCTAAATAATTTGAATTTTTTGACCCTCAGTTTTCTCATCTGGTGAAAGAAGAAGATGAACTAGAAGTTCCCCAAGTTCCCTGTTGACTCTAGGTCTTTGTTCTCAGTACATATTTCTCTTAACAGTTTCAATTTCTGCTGTGGAAAAGGGTAGCAGGGACTCTGAGGTCGATAATGCTAAAGAAATCTACTAAGCTTTCTTTTATTTAGTTTCAATAACTTAAGACAGTGATGGCAACTCAAATAGAAAAGGATGGAGCAGAGTATTAATCTAAATACAAAGATTCCTGTGGGTCACATATGTTTTCTATGTTATATTTTATTTTTACTTATATTGTTCTATATTTTCTAATTATATTTTAATCAGATTCAGGCTATACTTGGGATTGTTTTGAGCCATAGGCAGCTCCTGGATGTAATTTTTGACATCCTGGTCTTAGAAGCTACTTGTAACAAGGCAAAATGTTGATAGTCATTAGCTAAGAGAGTATCAGAAAGTCAGTACCCACAGATCATCTAATCACACAGTTTCACTGTAAGTGAATTTGCTAATACTAGAACTTGGTTCTCAAATCTGTTTTTGTCTCTCAAGTCTCAGTTCAGCCCCCCTCCCACTAAATAGTATTAATTTAAAAAAGCAAATAATGATCATTTTGCTTCTTTCTCCTATTTGATAATAGAAATACATTGGGAGATGATTTATAGCTCATCATTCTTTTGGGAAATGGTGATGAAAAAGTCCAGGCTTATCAATGTAAGGAACTCCCTTCATTGATACACTACACAGCCACTATTCAGTGAATTACCCTGCACATATTATTCTATCTCTATCACATATTAACAATACTCATTGATATATAGGGTTTCTCAAGGGTCTGAGTACATTTTAAAATTTTAAAGGTTTAAAACTGTACTAAGATTCTTGGGATACCTTATATATCCTTCAGTTGCTCAAATGTTTATACATCTCTCTTCCAGAAAGAGTCTTAGCATGTCAAAATATACAAAGACAATCACCTTCTTAGTTCTTGATATGATACCTCTATTAGTAAAAACTATATCAGCATCCTTGGTTTCTCTATCATATTTTTGACTAATGTTTAACAAAAGACTGTTAAAATCCTTAGATCTTTTAAAACTGAGAAAATATTTAGGACTACTCCTTCATTTTTTATTTATAAGATGATTTGGGGGAGGGTGGGATAACTATACTTACCCCATACATTTTTACACCCATGCTATTGTTCTAATCTAAAAAGATCTTTATTGTATGCTAATTCTAGTGATATCCAACACATTAACTATCTCTCAAAGGTTTATAGTTCTGTGCAAATTTCATAATCATGCTATCTATTCTATTATTCAAACACTTCATTTGAAGAATTAGTTCCATAGCAAAAGTTCCCTAAGCCACTCTACTTAGAGGCCTACTTTCATGAAAAGATCAATTGGGTTCAAAAATCTTTAATTAAATGACTACTATTTACTAGGTAAAAACAATAGTTTTAAATAATAAAAAACAATAGTTAAAAAAATCTCAGCATTCAAGGGCCTTAAATTTATGGGAGTGGGCGGGGTACAACAAGGATAGAAATAAATAAGTATACCAAGCAATTAATGACTGTCCTTAGAATATAACCATTCAACGAGTCTCAATTCCCTTTAAGTTTATCAGTATCTATCCTACATATTTACATCTTATGAAGAGAATAAAATGTCATTTTTTTCAAGTTTTATGCTGAAATCTAATTACATTATATCTACAATATTGGTAATGTGATGTAGACTTTAAGGGACCTTCTTAGCTCTGTGTGTCTATTGCTTCCTTTTCTATATGTTCAATAACCAATCTTTTAGTAACATATCCTACTTAATATATTTTTCTTCAAGAACTGAAGTCAAGTTCACTGACTTGTAGTTTGTAGAATTTTCTCTCTTCTCTTTTCTTTGGAAATCAGAACAATTGATACCCTTCTATAACTTTGTCTTGATTCTTGTTCTCCATAAACTTTCTAGTTTTTTTCTTAATATTGTTGAGAAATTACATATACAATCCATTAGGGCCCTAGAATGTTGTCCATCTGAGCCTGATCATTTGACTTTTTCAAGAAAGGTTAAATGCTGTATTAATCTTTGTCCCTCCTTATGACAGTTTTCAAATTCTTATTGACCATCTTTAGTTTATCCTTTCTAATCACAAGATCATTTACATTGGTAGGGAAAATATAAACAAAATAAGAGATTAATAGTTCTTTCTTCTTTCTATCATCACCTTATGTATCCTGAGTAGTACTTATTTTTTGATTCTCCAATTTTATGACTTGAAAGACACCTTTTGTTATTGTTGTTGTACTCCTCTTTCCTCATCTGTCTGAGCTCATGGTGGACTGCATTAAGATATTGTACATAAATTATATATCTCTGGAAGAACCTAATAAATGTATTTAAATCTAAGTCTATTGGCCTATAAAACTGATTATGTTTCAATATATTTCAGTTTATAAATTTGCTTTAGCTTTGTTTCAGGAGCCACACACATTTTTTTCTACCCAAATTTTCTTTGGTTGTTTTTCTAGTGTGTAATTAAGTTCTAATATAGCATTAGCTTTGGAATTAGTGCTATATCAGATTTACTTGCTAATTTGAAAGTTTTGACTTGATTTTGTGGCTCTCAGGCCACAATATTGATTTTTTTCTTTATATTTTCTCTGTATATTCTCTATAATATTTTAAAATATCTATGTCTTATTTATGTCTCCAGGTGAGAAAATCCCCTAAATGATACAATTTAGCATTATTTTTGCTACTTATTGTTTATCATTTTCTTTTTAAAGCACAAATACTTTTATTCCCTTATTTCTGTTCCAAATGCTCTCCCCTTCTCCCCCAAACAATGAGAAGGCAAGAAAAACAAAATTTACTATAAATATATGTATATATATATATATATATATATAGTCATACAAAACAAATTTCCACATTAACCATTTTAAAAAAGTAATTCAAAGAAAAAAATTCTTCAATCTATAGTCTGAGTTCATCAGTTATTCTTAAAGTGTGGTGCTAAATGATTTTGCTCAGGATCACACAGTCAGAATGTGTCAGAGGCAGATCTTGAATCTAGCTCTTTATGGCTTCTAGATTGACAATTTACTAAAGTCACTGCTTCATATAGAGATCAAAGAATAGGTGAAATTTACTAATACTGAAATTTAAGATGTTAGTTATTAAGGAGTAAGGGGATCAGGAAGGTTTAATAAGATTTTCTTATTCCATGAGCAATGCTGCCTCTCTCCCTTTAGATTACACATGTTGAAGTAATCTATTCAGACAAATTGGAAAAATATGACCTGGCATCTAATCATGGCTTTGATACTTATGGTACTAAATATGATATAAATATAATCAAGTCATGTTTTCTTGTCCTTAATTTTCTCTTCTGAAAAATAAAGGAGGGAAGGTTAGATCATTTCTAAGGTCTCCTCTATCTCCAAATCTCTGATATTATGGAATATATTCAGAATTTTCATTTAATCATTTTGCAAATTACCATTTACAATTGACAACTATTAAACACAAATCTGCTTTTTAATGTTCAGTAATAATTGCTCTATCCTGAATTGCTATAATATATTCTTTAGTTTTATCTAACAGATCTTGATTTAATTAAAGTTTTAAATATCTAACACTAGTTAAACTAGTGACCACATTTTACTGTGATATGAATAATCACTGCCAAGCTACTTCAGTACTCTTTCTGTTCTTATTCTCCATTCTATAAAATATTTTGTGGTGTTTCTTGTAAAAAACAAAACATTGTTTGCTCATCTTCCAGAGGCAGTTGAATTTCACTGTTTAGTGATTTAAATTCAGTTCTATACAATTAATAGTTATTGAATATTGTATACTTGCTATATATCTCAAACTAAGCTAACTGTTATGTGAAGATTTAAAGGTGAAAAATAATTTTCATCTTTGTTGGATGAAGTGTTTCTTGAATTTTTCTCATAGAGCTTTCAGTGCTATAGTGAAAAAGATATTGCTCAAGCATTCTATATATGTATGAGATTTTTTTTGTTTTCTTGGTTTTTTTTGTAATTTCTTGAAATTTTTGATTCATTAATTTCCCAAGTCTTTTCTTCATCAGGAAATTCTTTGATCTCCTTTATCAAAGTTTATAAATACATAAAATTTCTCCTAAGAGCTCCTTTGATTCCATTCCAAAAGTTTCAGTATATTGTCTCATTTTAATCATCTAATTTACTAAAAATTATATATTTTTTCCATTTCTTCTTTGACCCATTTATTCTTTAGGATTACATTATTTAGTAGCCATTTAAATTTGAGTACATTCTTCATATTCTTATTTATTATAAATTCATTTCATTGAAGTCTATAACAGATGATTACTATTTTTGCTATTTTTCATTTGACTTTTTTATGATCTAGTGCATGTTCAGTATTTGGAAAGGTATTACACAAATGTGAGAAATATGTATACTTATTATGACTCCCATACAGTTATTATTAGAGGTCTAATATAATCATTTTTCCCTTAACTTCATTTCAGATTTTTAAATTATTTATTGTTTATATTAATGTTAGATATTCAGAGTTTAGAAGAGGTATTTGAAATACTTAGCAACTATGATTTTATTGCTCATTTCTCCTTAAAAATCCTTTAAGAATTTATATTGTTCTATGAGATGTTGTACCTCTAAGGAAAATATATTTTTTCCTATTTATCACTTTTAAATATGCCCATTTTACTGTTTTCTTGCCTGCAATATTGAGGTCATAATATAATTTGAAATTTTGTTACCAAAGTTGCTGCTTGAGTATATTTTCTTTGTTTTTAAACCTTTACTCTCTTTCCAGATATTTAGATATATACTTATTTCCTTAAAAATAAAACCCAACTCTATTTAAAAGATAAACAGAATTAAAGTAAGCCAGAAGCAGTTTCAGAAAAAAAAATCAGGGACTTCTCCAAAAGTTTCAGATATCATAATCCCACAATCTATTAATGTGAGTAAATTTGAGGTAGTAGATGGAAGAATTGACTTTTTCATCAGGAAGACCCAGATTTTGACATATACTCACAATGTGAATATGGGTAAGTCACTTAATCTCTGTGTCCCAGGCAACTCTTTAAATTATAGACTGATTGTTAGCTTTCATTGTTTTTCATAGTTTTTCAAATGAAGAATTCCCTACTTTAATGAAAACACAGATTCTGTGTCTCCATTCCAAAAGCAGAAACATTAACCAAAAAAAGAATATCCATTCGTATCATAGTATTGACACCTGAGAAGAATAAAATGTGTGAATGAGACAGATAGAAAATGGAATAATCCAGGCAGGAAATGAAGAAGTTTGGGGTCACTGAAGAATTGAAATTCACCTATATTTCACAGACTGTTTAGAAAAGAAGCAAATAAAAAGCTCAGTCCCCAAACACCCTGTAGTCAAAAACCTAATTAGAAACTCATTATATAGATGCACATTGTAAATGAATTCATGCTTCTCAGAGCATTCCTTAGTTCTGTTGCTGGATGGGATTGATTGCTTTCCTATTTCTTTTCCTCAATCGTAATTTGTTATTATGTTGTGCTTTAGCTATTCATGTGTGTATTTAAATTCTTGAATTAGGCAGAGCTCCAACAGTTTTGGGCATAGCTACTTTACATTTAATTTGACTCTCATGAACCAGCACATCTAAAGTATTTTCTCCTACTTTGAGAGTGAATTTTCACTGGAAAAAGTGAATTCATTTTCTTTAAATCTTTTGGTTATGGAATAACTACTCTTCTGAGTTTTATTTTTTAAGTCAACTCAAGAAGTCAACTTTTTAAAGCACTAAGCAGGTATAAAGCACCCTACTAAGGGTTGGAGACAGAAAGAAAGGCAGAAACATTTCCTTCCTCCATGGGGTTCATATTCATATATAAAAGTTAATCTCAGAAAAGAAGGACTAACACCTGGAGGGACATCTTAGACAAAATAAGGTGGATTATATTTAAGACAACAATAAAAAGAGCATATTTATATTGTTTCCTCAAAACAACTCTGTGGGATAGAGAATGGAGACATCTTTAATATGCGCAGTAATTGAGCTATTTATCCAATATCATGAAACTACTAAGTGTCAGAGTCAGGAATCAAGTCAAAATTCCAACTCCCCCTCTTCCTACTATATAATTCTGACTCCCATGGACCTTTGAAAATTTAACTTATGTTTATATAGCTGAGACCGTTCATTTTTTATTAAGTACCTAGTTTGTGAAACACTTTTTAGCTATACACTAAAGGACAAAAATGAAATTATCCTTGCTTTCAAGAAGCTTCTATTGTACTATGATACCATATCACTGAACAGATAAATAATTACAAGGTTATTTGAATAGGTGTATGAATAGTTATATAGCATAAGGATGTCAGAGAGGCTTTCATATAGATTATGACCCCAGAACTGAACCTTAAAAGAGGGAAAGGATTTTCGAAGGTTAAAAAGGGAGTAACAATATATTTTAGGAATGAGGAAAAGAAGGTAGGCAATGAAACAATGAGTTTGTGAATAGCCAATAGACCAATTTGACATTCATTTAGAATTTATTAAGTCTAGTAATAGGAAAAAAAGCCTGGAATGGTAGATTGAGACAAGATTAAGAAAGGTCTTAAATACAGTTAGATATCAGTGAGAGGAGTCTATTTTAGAGGCAATGGAGAGACATTAGATATTTTTGAAGGAGTAATATGGTCAGACTTGAATCTTCAGAAGATTGTTCTTGGTGACACAAAAGAAATACTAAAAACATAGAGATCAGTTAAGAGACTTTTGGAAATAAGTAAGAGAGAGTGGGGATCTGAACTAGGCTAGTGATCATGAGAGTGGAGAATTGAGGATAAAGCATGTTCAGGAAGAATTAATGTGACTTGGAAATGGATTACATTGCAAGAGACTGAGTAGCAGTTGTGGAAAGAGAGGAATTAGAAACAACTATAGATATTTTTTCTAGGAATTTAGCATTTTAAGGGAGAAAAATTTAGAAAAAACCCTTGGAGGAATGGCAAGGTCAATCATAAGCTTATTAATGGAGACAGCTAGGTGGCATAATGGATAGAACAATGGCCCTGGAGTCAGGAGGACCTGAACTCAAATTCGACTTCAGACACTTAATAATAACCTAGCTGTGTGACCCTGGGCTTAACCACATTGCCTTGCAAAAAAAATTTTTTTAATTAAAAAATATCTTATTAATGATGGGGAAACTCTGAGCATGTTTATAGAGAGTTAGGAAATAAGGAAATAATGGAGACAATTGAGAGAATGACCAAAGGGATAAACTCTCTATGAAGGTAGAGGGGATTGGGTTCAAGATCACAAGGAGAGGGGCTGGTCAATATTATTCACATTACCAAATAAATAAACATAAATGAAAAATAATAAGAAAATACAATAAATGATAATGAAACTACTGATTACCTGTAACATACTGTGTAATTTTGTCTTTCCAAATAAAGGCTTTACATTTTAACACATTTCATCTGTTATTTAAATACTAAGTGGAGGAGATTCTCTTCAGTGACCGTGGTCATATTCCCTCATCTTTCAGTCAAGAAGGTTACCAAATTTTAATTTTGGATTTTAATTTTGACAAGAACTTGTTTAGCATTTGTTTCTGAAAATTTAGTATCCAGAAGTATATTATTTTGTGGTATTTGCACACAGTAAATTTTAAAAATTGATCATTCATTCATTCACTCATGGAGATGTGAATGAATGGGAAAAGTGCTTATTTATTGCTTCTTTTGTTCTAAGCACTGTGCTAATAACTGTAAATACAAATAATAAAAGTGAAGCTGTCTCTGATCTCAGGCTTCTTATATTATAATTAAGGGAGAAAATTCATATAAAAGACTTCATCTGCAGAATGCTGGTGAGGCATGGGTGTCATAATGGTACAATTGATAAGGCGAATATCAAGGCCCAGAGGTCCTTAAGGAATGGAAAAGGAAATGATACCAGAAGATAAAAAAAATGTAATAAATATTTAACCTAAGTAACCCAGTGAGCCCCTAACTATTTTAACTGGAATACTCTGTATTCAGAAGAATTTATAAGGACATTTCTTAGGGACCCTGGAGCTAAAAGGCAGCACATTCATCAATTGGAATGCTGAAATATTTGATGTATTATTTTTTCCCTTGTACAGTCTATTCATTCTATCAGAATTATGGTTTAGTAGATTGGGATTCTAGTATGATGACATTCAATTGACTGTGCAAATAAAATGTACATGGAAATAGGCAACTATATTTTATTGTAAGAATAATAATATTCATTTTATATCAACATAGCTTTTTGATATATAATAGATCCTCTTTCCTTTTATGTACACAAAACTTTTTTAAAATATAAAAACCATTCTAAATTCAAGGCTATAAAAAGCAGAAATACCCATAGGTAGGGTCATGGATTTGACCTGTGGACCATAATTCTTCATTTCCTGATATTAGGGTCCAGGTTGAAACTGAAGCTAAGGATTTAACCTACAACTGTAGGTGATATACAACTATTTCAGTCATTATAGTAATTCTACTTACAGAAATATACTAGAACTAGAAATGCTTATTTTATAATATTTCACTAGAAACATCATAGCACAGAACCCAATTGTGATTTATTTAATCTGTACTGAGCATAAGAGATAGCTGCCCACCAGTGAGTGACTTTGATGCCTGCATGATCTCTCCACTACAGTTTATAACACTAAACCATAAGAGCTCTTGAAAGTACAACATGTCTGTGTGTAATAAAAAAATCTATTTAAGACTTAAGCTTTCACTAGAGTTTTACTGAAATGAATAAAAGCTTCATGCTTTTATTATAACTTAGTATTGATAATGTGGTGCAGTGGAAAATGTTCTGGATTAGAAGTCCTCAGTTCATTTCTTTTTAATGTGAAATCCATCAATAAACATCTATTAAATTGTAATGGTTGTTCATATACTAAGGCACTGAAGGAGGGAGGCTGGAAGTACATATATAAATGTATGCAACATACCATCCAAATACAAGTGTGTATATATATACATATATATATATATATATATATATATACATATATATTCATACAAACAAATGCAAATATACACATATATGAGTATACTTTCATATGCACATGTGGGCATGTATGTGTATTTATAATGTTTTCATTCATATGTATATGCATGCAAATATATGCATGTGTATATGCAAATTCATATACATGCCTATATATGTATATATGATTTTTTTAGATGAAACACCAATACAATCTCTTAGAAAAGACTTCCTTAGAGCTGACTGTGATCTTAATGGAGAATAACTATGGTTAAAAGCTAAGCATTTTTAATAGTTTCACACAGTATTGGCACTTTTGGAAACTCAGATTATTTTCATATATATATATATATATATATATAATATTTGATTAATGCCCGTGTTGTTATAATTTCTTAAGATTAGATTGATTGGAACACAAAATGATATAGAGGGGAGGCTAGGTGGTGCAGTGGATAAAGCACTGGCCCTGGAGTCAGGAGTACCTGGGTTCAAATCCAGTCTCAAACACTTAATAATTACCTAGCTGTGTGGCCTTGGGCAAGCCACTTAACCCCATTTGCCTTGCAAAGAAAACAAACCTAAAAAAATGAATGATATAGAGGAGAGAGTCCTAAAATTAGGACATCTGGGTTTTCATCGTGGTTTGGCAATCAAATTATTGTGTGACCTTGAACAACTTAATTCTCCTCTCAGAAGTTCATTTTTCTTACCTGCTAAATAAGGAGTTGAAACACACATACACACACATGTACACATATATACATATACACACATAAAGACACACATGTATTTATGTATATATAGCACATACTCCATGAAGTTTTTCTGGATACCCTTGACTGGTTCTTCTAAATTCCCTGGCTTCATTTTAATGCAATATTATGTACAACACTTAGAGAAAGAGGTTAAATAATTTGCTCAAAGTCACACAACTACTAACTATAAGAGTCCCAAGGCTCTCTTAGTCAATGTCCAGCTTGCTTCATTCCTCCCTCCCTCCCTTCTTTTTGTCATTTCTTTCTTTTTTTCTCTCTCCCTCCCTCCTTGTCTCCCTCCCTCCTTCCCTCCTTCCCTCCCTCCCTCCCTTCCTCCCTTCCTTCCTTCCTTCCTTCCTTCCTTCCTTTTGCATTAATCTTTCTTTTTTTTACATAATTGTCATTTCCACAGTCATCCACCACCCTGTCATCCCTTGTAACCAGCCCCCCAAAATCCCCCAAAATAGTTGAGCAAAGCCAGCTAGAACAGCAATAGTATCTGTTTCATATGTACTATTTCACATTCAGACTTCCTCAACTCTCCAATAAAAAAAAAGGGAATTGTAATTCCTAGTTTTAAAATTTTTTACTTGGTTACACATAAAGCCTTCACAAGTCCTGTATGATTTTACATCGTAGGAGCATCTCTTCTCCCATGTCCTTCTGTAAATCCATCACAAAGGACCACACTGGAGACTTGGTCTTATTCACTTTCATGATCTTAAGCATCTAGTCTAGAACTTGGGCAATCAGTCTTTTGTTTCTTTCATACTGTATAGAAGTGGCTCTAGGTTCTTGAAAGGTATACCATCAGAAAACAGGCTCTTAGAAATGGAAAAGATCTGGGTGTGGTCCAACATTCTTTCCTGTACCATGTTGCCTCTATTGACTATTTGTAAGCTTTCTTAGAGATCTATATGTTTGGCATTATGAAAGCTGGAACAATTCATTTCTCTAGTTCACATTTTCTTCATCTATAAAATAAGTTTTGTTAGATAGGTTCTGAAGTCTTGTCTAGCTCTATCTATGGTTCTATAGGTACAAAAGTCACCAACGTGAATGTTGAATTAATATCAAAATCAGAAAAATAGCTTCCTTTGAATAACCATCAGTTTATTTCTAGGAACCAATGGTACCCACTTCTTTGTGGTTTCTTTGTCAATAATAAACGGACAGAGGTGATTTAAAAATGGATGAATTTGGACTCAGCAAGACCAATTGCTATCTGAGTGATGTTGGGTAAAACACGTCATTATTCTTGGCAAAAAGGTTAGACTATGTCAGAAGTTCTTAAATTTGTGTGAGTCTTGGATCCCATTAGTGAAGCCTATAGATCCCTTCTCAAAGCAATATCTTTTAATGGAAGAAAATTAAACACATAGGATGAAAAAGGAAACCAATTTGAAGTCCCTTCCAGATCTAAATCTGCTCTTGGTCACTAGATCCTATGATTTCTTGACTATCAATGGAAGAAATATATGATGCAATATTCCCTGCCTCCTGTTTTTTTCCTAATGAAAATCACTATAGGTATTTATAGATATTAGTAGCAAATATTACATTGGGTTAAATTCACCTTTTTCAACCTCTTAGTTGAAAGATAGGTCAGTTGGAAAATGACCAATTTAATGCATAATTTTTAAAAAGATAATTGAATGTGACTTTTGCATAAGTCTATTTACAAAAGTGCCACTGCACATCACGTTTAGAAGCCATAGATAGATATAAAAGATGGTTTGTAAAATGAAACTAAAGACATATGAATTTGGGCCAAACTCTGATTGAGTTTGATTCAGTTAATATTTTTGTCTTGGACAGAAATAGTCTGTGCTAGGGACCTTTATATATAAATTTCCACAGATGTTAGAATGGCAACAGTTAGAAAGGATTTTAGAGGTCATCCTAACTCAATGATTTATTGATCTTTATAAGATATTTACACATAGGCTTGCTGACTCCAAATTCATCCATTTTAACTTCAACTCTGGCTATTTCTTATAGATATAGAAACCACAAAGAATAGGGTACCATTGGTTTCTAGAAATAAATTGATGTTTACTTAAAGGAAGCCATTTTTCTGATTTTGATGTTAATACAAAATTCATATTGATTATTTTTATACTTATAGAACCACAGATACCCTCTCTTTCTCTCTCCTCTGATGCAGGAGAAATATGCAAAGTTGATGTCTGGTTTTATATTCCTTGTCCTCTTGGTCAATTTAGTTTACAACTGAATTTAGGTTTGCATAGATGCTCTCTCTGTATACCAACATACAATCACTAGTAGAACTGAGACTCAAATTTATGCCTAAACATGGGTAAGAGTATGAGATTGCTTCTGATCCATAGTAGGTACCTACATTTGTTCTGAATACCCATTGCTGCTCTCAGATGTCCTTGTTACCTCAAAATTCCAAATAATAATGGATAGGTTCTCTTAAGTGTTAAATGTAATAGTTGTTAAAGCTATACATGTCCTCTGGTATGAGGTAGGATCAACTTTAACATTTTGGAAAGGAACAAATTAGTGTTTAGCCATCTATTATTCTCTGGCTGTACAAAACTGCCCAAAGCATCTATACACCCAAGACTAGTGATTTTACTTCTTCAGCTCAGCTTTCCCAGTACCACTCTCCAAAATTAGAGATAGAGACTAGACCTATGCTTTCACTGAAACCAGAATCCAATAGACACAGAAACTTTCTGTATTGATATAGGTCAGCATCTTTTCTCCAATTTCATGTCCTGCAGAATTGGTCAGAATACTAAGAAGCTAAAGGACTTGGTCAAGCAGTAGATATCTTTCATAATTAGGACTTGAACTCTAGTCTTCCTGATTCAGAATTTATTTCTTTATCTTATCATTAATATAATGATTAAAAATTGTTTTTCATTTCTTCCTTCCTCCCCTCCATATGAGCTCTTGCTTTCTCAGTATAGCTCAACTAGAAAAGTAAGTTATTAATTCTAGAAAGGAGTTTGTGTGAAAAAAGAAGAAAATGTTCTGAGTCAGGTATGTGCTATAGTGGCCAAGAATGTTCACATAATCTGAAATTTTGGGTAAATTATGTCCAGAGTGAGGGAAGGAATAGTTCTGATGTAATTTACTTTGGCCAAATTAAAATCTAAATAGTGTTTTCTGTTCTTGAAATAAAGCTACAATAACATTACTTGAAGAAATTTGGTGTATTTTATCTAGATAGTGAATGAATGAATGAAGGAATGAAGGAATATATGAAAAAGCAGGTAGTCTAACAGGGACATGCAGCATATAGAATGGAGAGGGTTTTTGGAATGGGAAGTCAGTGACATCGTAAGTGGAACTATAAAGCACTTGATTTGTCACAGAAGCAATGATTACTTGCCAGAAGCAATGATTGTATTAATTTGATTGTTCTTCCCTAAGCAGAGGAAGGAGCAGGGGAGCAGTGCCCAGACAGATGGTAAGATGTTCCAGAAGGATAGAAATGAAATGGGCTAAGACTGGTGAGCTAGAGGAGGTTGTCTCTTTTTGTATTCCCAGCATTTAGTGTAATGCCTGGCCTGTAGTAGGCATTTAATGATTTTTATTGATCAATTGATTGATTAAGGGAGCTTGTATTCACTTACCAGTCAGGAATAATGCAGCCCCAGCGTGGATTGCCAAAGCTGAGTGAATTAAATAAGAGAAAAGTGGAGAGAAAGTGAGAGAAAACTTCACAATACTATAGCAATCTGCGATCATTTGAAGGATTCTCATTAGAACTAAATTTTAGGGTGGCTAGGTGGTGCAGTGGATAGAGCACTGATCCTGGAATCAGAAGTACCTGAGTTCAAATCCGGCCTCAGACACTTAATAATTACCTAGCTGTGTGGCCTTGAGCAAGCCACTTAACCCCACTGCCTTGCAAAAACCTAAAAAAAACAAAAAAAAAAACCCCTAAATTTTACCTGGGAAGGCAGAACTAGGATTGCTGGACAAAAATTAAAGAAAGATTTTGGTGCAGTATATAGAGTACTGGCCCTGGAGTCAAGAGGACCTGAGTTCAAATTTGACCTTAAACAATAATTGCCTTAACTGGGCAAGTCACTTAATCCCCATTACCTTAAATAAAAAAAAAATTATAAAAAAGAAAACAGAAAGATTTTGAACTATCATAAAGGATAAAAGCTTCCTAAAAATTAGAGCCAATTAACAATATAGTGACCAAATTTATTTGAAGGATAAATAATTCCCTAGATGAAGTTGTTCCATGGTCTTTTGTGTGGGATATTGAGAGAAACTTTTGTGACCCTGGATAGAATATAAGTCAAGATTTGTCAGGAAAACCTACATTCATATGTGGATACGAACATTTACTAGTTGTATGACCAATAAGGCATATTTCTGCTTGCCTTAGTTTCCTCTTCTGTCAAATGGTAATTATAATAGCACCTACCTCTAGAGTTGCTTAGAGGATAAAAATGAAAAAAAATTGTAGAGTCTTTGTAAAACTTAATGCGCTTTGTAGATGCTCGCTATTAGTATTATGTTGTAGACAAGATTTGTTATTTGAATAGGAGCAGGAATCAATCAAATTTGAGTTCCCATAAAATTTTAAAATTAAACTGATCCATACTAAGGTATGAATGGCTAATGCTTTCCTCTTAATGTTTACTCATTTATACAAATTAATCTCTAAACGGTAGAGGTTCAGGAAGGAATAGGAGATACTTTAGTAGGGGAAAAATCTGCCCATGAGGGTGGCTAAAGGCAAAGATCATTTATGGCCTCTAATCTATTTTGTTTAGCTTCAAATAAAATGAAAGAAGAGAGAGCAGAAATCTCCTCCTATAATCATACTTGTTCCTCCTCCTATAAACATACTTGATCTAAATGTAAGAAAGATCCTAAAAGGCTGGATTTTCCTAATTCTTTGAAAAGGGGGAACATCTATGACCTCTGTAATCTGTGATGCCTTGTTTGAAAAGCATAACAGCCTCTTTAGAAGCAGAGATAATGAGCCAGGATAAGGTTGACTTTGGGATCCTGGCCCAGGATGATTTAAGAAAGGATGATAACCCCCCTTTGATGTGGAAGTTTTACATATCATCCTTACTTATAGTTGAAAATCTGAGTCAGTCAGTAGAAATTAATTAAATACTTATGTACTTGGCTAAGCACAAGGGCTGTAGAAAAAGATGAAATTTGGCTCCTGCCTTTTTGAAGTTTGCAATCTAATGAGGGAGATTCATGCAAAAAAAATTGTACATACCAGATGATATAAACATTACATATAAAATATGTACAGGATATACAAAATATATACAGAAATACAAGATATCTATAGTACATACAAGATTTTTTCTTCTATGCAGACAGAAGAAAATCTCAGAAGGAAGGCACTAGCAGTGAGCGAAGCTGGAAAATCCTCTTTCCTAATCAGAGACAGCTTTGGTTACAGCTTTCAGATAGGAAACTGGCCAAAAGGAAAATTCACTGTGCAGTTCTCTTCAGTTCCTCCTTAGTCTGGGAAAGGGACTGGAAGATGATCTTAGGAAAGTGGAAATGGACAAAGAGAACTTGTGACCTTAAATATATAGGCTAATAGATAAACCCAATCAAAGGAGTAAGGAGATCCAGCCATTCAAGGTCCTCTTGCATTATAAATCCATTGGTATTCAGAGAAAGTCATAAATAGCTTCTTGTTCTACTTATCTTCCCTCTTCTTGTCCTACCTATCCTGTTGGTTGAGTCCAGAAATGTTTGACTTTATTGTGCAGAATAATGTTTCTTTAGGTTATTTCCTTGTATTATCTGAGGCTTAGGTATCCATACAATGCAAAGTGTGTGTGTGTGTGTGTGTGTGTGTGTGTGTGTGTGTGTGTAATTAATTTTTTATATCAACTTTAGAGTGACAGCATGGTATAGTGGATAATGTGGTGACCTTGAAGCCAGAATGGCCTGAATTCAAATGTTCTCTCTGATACACATAGACTGTGAGATCCTGGGCAAGTCACCTAAGCTTTTCTTATTCTAGGGCTAGGCAATATTCTAAGACTATAAGTTTCAGGAAAGGTTCTGACTGACTTGCATGGGTTGTATAAACTTCCTCATTCTAGAACTTCCTACCTCTCTAAACTAATAAAAGTCACAGGTCCAGTCCCTAATTAAATCAACTTTATTTGTTCCAATTAAAATGATAGATTCTCTCCTTCTCTCTCTCTCTCTCTCTCTCTCTCTCTCTCTCTCTCTCTCTCTCTCTCTCTCTCTCTCTCCCTCTAAACATACTGATAATATATCACAAAACATTTTCCAAAAGTTTTACCTGTCCTGGCATATATATTAAGTTTGTCATTTGTTAATTTACTATATCTGTATATAGCACCATACATTTTCTATGACTATCGGCAATACTTCTAATCAAAAGAAAATCCCTTAATTAAAATCCAATAGCTTAGAGTATAGAAATATACACAGAAACATAATATATTTACTAATTTTTAAATGATTTTTTTTCAAGGCAGTGGGGTTAAGTGACTTGCTCAAGGCCACACAGCTAGGTAATTATTAAGTGTCTTGAGGCCCAGAATTGAACTCAGGTACTCCTGACTCCAGGTCCAGTACTCTACCCACTGCGCCACCTAGCCGCCCCCTATATTTACTAATTGATCAACATTTTGTGGATAGCAGCAGCTGTTTGAATAGCACGTGTTTTATGTCATTTTTTTCTATTTTAGGTTCTGTTTTATTAAGGATATAGGTCTTTGTAACTACATATAACTAGATGGCAGTATGACTTTGAAATTCAGATGCCCTCAGTCTCTTTTTAGACTTATGATAGCTCAGCTCATCCAAGGAGTTATGATATGGAACTAACAGTTTCAGCCTGAATCTTTCTTTGTACCATCATCATTGGACCAGTCTTTATCTTCTGCTATGCCATTGCTGCTCTCTGCTTCTGTCTGCCTAAATCTGTTCAAACTTTGTCCTCCTCATTTTGATTTCCCATTATATCACCTCTCTGCTTCTTCCTCTTCCATGTATGCCTTTGGTTACTTCCAAAATAGTCACTCCCCTTAAGTGGAATGTGAGTTCCTCAAGAACTGAATTTCTCTCATAGTATATATATATATATATATATATATATATATATATATATATATATATGTATGTATATGTATGTATATATACACATATATATTATATATATATATATATTTCCTTAGAACTTAGCACAGATTTTTTGCACATAGTAGGTGCTTAATAAATGTTTTGAATTCATTTATCTGACCCAAACAGGATCTTATTTAAGAAATTAATTATTGTTCTTTTAGAGGGGTCTTCAGGAGCCATGACATGACCCCAAGGGGAGTGTAAGCAAACATTTAGAGGGTGGGAAGATGATCTCATCCTCCCAATAATAATCAGTTCTGGGCTAGTCTCCAACACAATCAAATCTCCCTCAGTCTAACTCAGTAATCTTTCCCCTTCCCATTGACTCCAGTATAGTAAAAGCCTAACCTAAAAAGCCCCTACTTTATTTGTTTATTTTTTTATTTATGTTATGGGATTAAGTGACTGGTCCAAGGTCACATAGCTATCTAGTAAATATCAAGTTTCTGAAACCAGTTTTGAACTCAGGTCCTCTTGACTCCAGGACTGGTGTTCTATCCACTGCACGAACTAGCTACCTTAAATATGTTATTGTTGTTGTTGTTTCTGTTCTAAGGCAAATGGGGTTAAGTAACTTTCCTAAAATCACACAACTAGTAAGTATCAAGTGTCTGAGACTGGATTTAATCTTAGATCCTCCAACCTCTATGGCCACTGCTCTATCCAGTATGCCACCTAACTGATCCGACTGTCATTGCCTTTAATAGTTTCTATATATCCTAACCTCCATATACTCCTCTCTTTTCATCATTGCAAAAATCCAAACAGTTCGCAAATCTTGATATTTCTATCTCTATAACATTTCCTCCTTCTCTACATTCACACAGTCACTACCTCAGTTCAGGTTCTCATCCCCAATCCCCTGGACTACTTCAATACTCTCTTCATTTTTTCCTTCCC
Organism: Macrotis lagotis; assembly: GCF_037893015.1. NCBI lineage: Eukaryota > Metazoa > Chordata > Mammalia > Peramelemorphia > Peramelidae > Macrotis > Macrotis lagotis. The sequence continues at coordinate 243,992,570 of NC_133661.1, read as the reverse complement.
TTTATTCTTTCCTTTCTCCGATTTATCCTCTACATAACCACCAAAGCACCCTTTACAGAAAGGGGAGGTCTGATGTTATAGTTTTCGTGCTTAGTAAACTACACTGTCTCCCTATTGATAATCGGATAGAATATTATTTGAACTTTCTATTGAAACTTTCTATTCTTTGAACTCATTCTATTTTAATTTCTATTTTTGTATAAATTTATAATATGTATAATTTTATTACAATATAACATGTATATAATTTATTGAAAAGTTAATTTATGCATTATATATTTGTGGGTGCATGTTCAAAATTTTATTTTTACTTATGGGGTGAATAATGAAATGTTTGAAGGTCATTATCTTTGACCACAAGTTCAGTAAGACTTAATTTCAATTATCAATCAACAGGAAAATCAATCAGCTTCAATATCTGCATATACTATTTTGTAATTTTTGTGTTTGAGGTCATTAGACCCTCATCTATGTTTGCTTGGTCTATTGCAATAGTTTCCTAATTGGTCTTCTGGTCTCCAGTTTTTCCTCTCCAAATCATTTGTTACACTGATGATCAGATAATCTTACTTAAGCAGAACACTGACCAATCATTTCTCTATAGAATTTTCAATGACATTCTATTGCCTACCGAACAGAGTATAAGTCTTATCCTTGCACTTTATTACTTCTATAACCTGTTTTCAAATGTCTCTTATTTTGACCCTAGCTAATTCTATTCCCTCCTTAATATTTTCTATATTCCAGAAAAATTGGACCTTCACTCTCTTCAATTCTTTTTCTGCCTATTCTTATCTCTATGTCTTCATCCTAGCAATCCTCCATTCCTGAAATGGATTTCCCCAGGTCTCTGCTTAGTAAAATCTTCTTTCAAAGTCTAATTCTGCCCTCAGTTTCTTAATGAATTTGAAACTGTGCTCATCTACCTTCCTTCCTAATTCTATTCCTCCTTCCCTGCCTCTTTCATAACATATATTCCACCTAATATTGCGATGACTAACCCTTCATCTCCATCGGTTTGGAATCTTTGAAAAACAAAATTTATTCTTTATTTCATCTTTACCTGCCCACTACATAGCACAATGCCTTCCAAAAATATTTGCTGCAATTGCATAGTTGAAGACAGAGAAACATTTCTAAATAAAAATAACAATCATAAAAATATACTTCATTGCTACCTTCCTTGCATTTTGGGTTTCAATCTATCAAAGTCATATATAGTATTATCATTTGCACATTATATGAAGTGCTAGGGACCCATGGGCAGGGACAATGAGTCACTAGTTTCTGTCCTGATGATGGCAAGGTCAAGCTCCATTATTGAGCAGTCAATAGTAAATGGCTTTTAAAGAACCACTACTCTTCTCCATTGTGGTAGACTTTTGGACCAATTATACTACCATCTGTCCTGATGTCATATTTAAAGGACTGTAGGTGGGTAATGTAATACTGACATATAAGGTGAATAGTGATTGATAGTCAAATTATGAGAGGGAAATGGTTTATAAGCTGAATTATGCTTGATAGCCACATGACTTTCAAAGAGTGAGAGAAAGGGGGTTTCTATTCAATAAAATAAGAAAAAGCTGAAAAAGTAGCTGTCGATATATTGGGAAGTGAGCCGAGGAATCTCTGAAGCTAGCAATTCTTAGACATTATAGCCTCTGGCAATTTTAAGATAGGTAAGAAAATCACTGACTAGTATTTGGATGCCTTCCATCAAGACTTGAATCACAAAAATAGTTATGTGTATATGGTCCAACTCATCCATAATCATATCATCTGTATCATTAGTTACACTAAAAAATTTTGGGTAACAAATTAATTAGAATGGATACTATCAAAATATGTTCCCATTGGGATTCAATGAATGAGATTCTTTTTCTCCAGGAAAACTCTTTTAGATCTCACTTTTTAGCAAGTCAGATAATCTAGTCAGTAATATTAGGATTAAACTTTATGTCCAGAACTAATTTTAACATTGATTGTCAACCATCATGTTTTAAGTAATATCACTCTTTAAGGAAGGAAATGAAAGCTTCAGTGATTTTACACACACACACACATGTAAATACATACACACATACATTAATCCATAATTTAAAAATGTCTTCAGTGACTGAATATTTTTGAAGAAGACAGAAGAAATGATTCTTTCAATGGAATTTTTGAAAACTTGAAAACACACACACACAAATACACATTTATATGTGTATGTATATACATATATATACATACACACATAACTTATAATTAAAAAGTATTGAATATGTGCAGAGAATCCAAATGGAATTTTAGCCAAGTTAACAAGAGATTAAAAGCTGATCATGTCTGAGGGCCAAAATGAATAGTGATAATCAACATATATTTAGTTATTCAGATGTTTTATGCTATGGAAACATTAAGGGATTTTCATAGGATTGCATATACAATCCTATGAAGCCATCTAGTCTTACTCCTGATTCATTTTACAGAAATGTTTTGCATAAGGTCAGCTGAATTCAGGCAGCTGGGTTACATAGTGGATACATAGTGGATTGCTGCACTTCAAATAAGGAAGATTCATCTTCATGAGTCCAAATCTGACTTCAGACATTTACTAACTGTGTGACCCAGGGCAAGTAACTTAACCTTGTTTGCCTCACTTCTTCATTTATAAAATGAGCTGAATAAGAAATTGGCAGCTTCTCTCTAGTATGTCTAACAAGAAAATCCCAAATGGAGTCATAGAGAGTTGGACATAACTGAAAAATAATTTAACAAAAATCATTCAGGTACTGCGTCAACAGAAGTAGGATTTGAATCTTGCCCACTGACTCCAAACATTGACTCTTTTCTCTATGCCCTATTGTCTTTTCTCATAATTTAGCTCTAAAAATTAAGCCAAAACTGATATTGTATACTCAGTGTAGCAAGTAATAATTACTATAATCATATCTACATATATGATAAAAATAATATATAGCATAGAATAATATAAAAATTTATGAGGCATCATACAAACATTATATCATTTGTATCAAATTCCCCAAAGCTTCCTCATTCTCCTTCTAGCATATTCTATATCTTTTAAAAGTAAAAACATAATAAATAGTTTTGTACTATTCATACAAATCTAAATGCGAAGACTAGAAGTAATAATAATTGAGTCCTTATGACCTTAATGAAAATCCGGTATTATTTTGTTGAGAAATCTGTGTCATTATTCTTAAGCTTAGGAATTACTATTACTAGAACTGATTAAATCCAGAAAGTAATGACATAAGCTATCATTAACCTACCAATGACAGGCTATATTGTAATTTTATGATGAAAGAGCATTTTAGTATAGCACTTATAAGAGAAAATACAGAGTTGGCATCCATCACCTTGATTAAAAGCAACTGTACAAGTTAATTGGAAAAGAATGCTGAATTCCATTTGTTCACAATCACAATTATTCTCTTGTTTGACTGTCCAACTGCTCATAACTTCTCAAATCATGAAATTCTGGCTTTGTAGTTATATTAAAGTCTAATATCTCAATCAATAATTCTCTGATTTTTTCCATGTATTTTTACATATATTATATTATTTTAAATTTACAGAATTCTTGGTAGACAAGAAGGGAATTTATATTTAATTCTATAGGGGGAAAAACAAAAGCATAAAGAAATTAAGTGACTTGCCCAATATCATAGAACTAAAGTATAGTAAAACCAGGCCTAGAATCTGGGCCTCTAATAGAGTTATACAATTTCAGGAGTGGACAAGAGCACAGAGATCACCTGGTCCAATCAATCCATTCATTTTACAGCTGCTCAGAAGTTAAGGAATTTGTCCAGTCACGCCCTAGTTAGTGGCAAAAACTAGAATAATAAACAGACCCTTAACACTCGGTATAGATTATATCATGGGCCTCTTTGATCATCTGGTGAAACCTATAGACCCTTTAAAAAAATGTTATAAAATAATGGAAGAAAATGCACATTTTAGAAGTTGGCGAAAAGAAAGATGCATTTTTTTTCCTAATTAAAGGTCTCAATCCCCCTACAATCCATGACACCTGTTAAGGTTTGTGGACTCCATGTTAAAATTAAACCAGTTTGCATTAAACCAGTTTCTACCACTGAAGGCAACTGTCATAAATTTGAATACCATAGTCATGATCTGTCTGAGTCTTGGTTCTATCGTCTGGAAAATAAAAATGTTGTAATAGATAATTTATGGAGTCCTTTCCAACTCTAGACTTCATAAACTCATTTATTTAGCTATTGACAACACTTCATATTAAGCCCTATTCAGAGAGGTGGGATTTAAGCCTTTGTGGCTTATTGAGTGAATTTTACATTTGTATAAAGTAGTATTCTGTAAGCAAGTTATATAACCCCTTGGTTTTAAACTATCTATTATAAGAAATTATGTAATCATAGATACAATGCTAGATATCCTAGAGAAGAGGATGGAAGAGATCTTAAAAATCATTTCAATACTTCTCTTTTTTTCTAGGAATGACTTTATTTAAGTTATTGAGAAAAGTTAATATCTCACTTTAATGATTATTTCATTTTGTTTAAACCACAAGATTTTTAGCTTCTCAATTGAATGGTTTGGAAGACTAGAAGTTATGAATTATTATATTATTAGCTGAGTCCTGTTTAGAAATGACCATTCATTTACTGATTGATCCACTCATCAATTCATTCCACCACCATATGCAAAATACTTTGCTAGATATTTGGCAATATATTTCATCAGTCTACAATAACTTGTCTATGTCAAAGATTAATGTAACTTCAGTTTTACCATGCCTACTTTTATATAAAATGATAATGTATTCTCTTTCTATTTACAAACTACTTTATTACTGTGAAGGATTTGGAAAAAATCTCTTAAGTGGGTATTTACAACATTGGAGATCTCAACCCATTCATACATCCTTGCTTGCTATGATTATTATCCATATCTTTCTATAAATTCTTCATAGGAGATTTAATCAATATAGGTATGTTGTCGGGCAGGGCTCTTCCCTCTGTGGACCATAGGGGACTGCCGAAGAAAGACAACTCACACAGGAGATCAGGGGGCAAGTCCAATTTATTTCTGCGTCTGTAAGCTTATATACTATATTCTATATGCCGAAGCAGGGTATGGGAGGATCTCCTGAGGCCTATATCAGATTGGCCTGAGTCTCTTGCATTGCCTTTGTCGACTGTCTCTATGTGGAAATTTGTCAAGCAAGGGACGGGTGAAATAGGGAAGTAGTTGGGTAGATATGGGGGCGCCTCCCAGTTTCCTTGTGGCCGAGGATTTGAGGCAACCAAGGTTTGCCTTGGCCTATATCCCGGAGTTTGCTCTACAGGACTTCATCTCATGTCCTGCAAGGCCAGTAGGTATACTGTGGGGCGGCCTTCTACATAGGTAGTGATGTCTTCTTTCTGAATCTTTTATTTGTGTTTGTGTGTGGTTAAATATAACACTCAGGCTGTCCATCTGCTAATCCTTTTTTTCTCGATGTACAACTGGTTTACTTTTTTTCTCGACATATATGTCCTTTGTAGGATGAATTATATATTACTTCTTGTGTGCCTAAAAAGTGATTTACCTTTGTTTGCCAAACCCAGAATAATAATGAATGTTTGATGTACTGCTAGAACTCAGAAACTTGAAACCAAAAATATAATGAGTTCACTCCTATTTAAAATGGTGCTAGAATTGTAAGCTATAACAATAAATGAGAAAGAAAAATTGAAGGGAAACAAATTCTAGACTACTTGATGATTTACTTAGAAAAACCCATAGTCACCTAAAAATTAATTGAACAATAATTTCAACAAAATTGCAGGATATAAAAAAAATTTTACACAAAGCATCAACATTTCTGTATATTACCAGTAAAACCTAGAAGGAACAAATAGAAATAGATATTACATTAAAAATAACAATAGAACTAATATGAAATCCTACAGTGGAAAAAGCACAGAATTTGGAATTCAAGAACCTGGGTTCAAACACTAATTCTGCCTCTATTAGCATGTGATTTTGAACAAATCACTTTACTTCCTGGGTTTTGGTTTATTTAAAAAAAAGTGGTTGACCTAGATGGCTTTTAATTTCCTTTCTGCTTCTGCTTAGGTGAAAGTGATTCTAATAGTAAGGGGAAATTCATCATCATTCAATTACTAAGTTTTTATTTATATATCACTTTTTACTTAAAAATTAATGCAATTTATCTTTTGAACTGATTATTATAACAATCTAATGATGTAATTACATAATAGGCATTATCCCTATTTTACAGATTAAGAAGCTGAGATCCAATTAAGTGACAAAAATTATCGGTGATCAGATATTAAATGGCTTAGCTAGGACTAGGATCTAAGATTTCTAAATCCAGAATTTCTGTTCTTAATTGTATTCTCAAGTGGCTCCATGCTTATATGCATTTATTTGTCTTTTGTACAAATAATTGAAAATACTTAATTCAATTGTCCAGTCATTTATATAGCATGGTAGTGATAATGTTACAGAGAAAACCTGAGGAAAATAGAATCATCAGTGAATATTTAAATCCAATAATATTATTCATAATAATGGATTTGTATAGAATTTTTTCTTGAGAGAGTTCCTCATTCAATAGGTAGCTAGTAATTCTTAATTGAACATATTTATTAGAATTGGGCTGAAAATTAACTTCCCCCTTAATGAAAGGTTTGATTAAGTCATATTCCATTGCTGACTGTAGAACAGTCAGGCTAGAGCAGACTGACAGTCTCCATTCAAAGCTATTTGGGGACAGAGGCTTAAAGTAAATATACCATATACCAAATATACTGGCAATATACCATTTAGCTCTTTTTCATTTATTAAAAAAAAAGTGAACTATCTTTTATGTACCTTCCATTTTGTATTTAATATTTTCTCAGGCCTTTTAGATCTTCAGAGAGAATCAACTACATCTTCTTATTAATTCTTCTCTGCATAGAGAGTAGTGAGATTTTTTTTAATTTTTCTTGAATTTTTCTTTTTTAAATTTTTATCCACAATGGGATATCATCTCACACCTATTAGATTAGCCCAGATGAGAAAAAGGGAAGATGATCAATGTTGGAGAGGTTATAGGAGGATTGGGATATTGATGCATTGCTGGTGGGGTTGTGAATGGATCCAGCCTTTCTGGAGAACAATATGGAACTATTACCAAAGAGCAATAAAACTATTCATACCCTTTGACCAAACAATTCCAATTCTAGGACTATATCCAGGAATAGTAAGTTTTTGATTTTTTTTTATATTTTTATATTCCTAGGGGTTGAAATTTCTCCTAATTTGATGTGTTCTTGAATAGAGGAGTGTGCAATTATATCATTCATATTCAATGTACTTAAAAAATTTTTCCAGCAATAATTTATAGGTGAAATTACTGAATTCCAGAGGAGTTGAAAAAACTTACATCTATTTATTTAGTTATTAGATATTTGAGCCAATACTCAAACCCAAGTAACAACTCTAAGTTCACACTGCAAATAAAGTTAGAATGTACCATTATTTCCTGGAAAGCTTTGAGTTTTCCAAATGAAAACTATCTTCTTCCATTACTTTCCATGGTCTATTATAGGAGATTCTTTAGAGTTTTCTTTTTTAATTTTGATATAAAATTAGTAATCAATTAATTTATCAAGTGAAATATCTCAATATAGTTGAATGTGGTTTTTGATGTCTCTAAAGAGAAATTATTGCTATATGGTACCTTCTTATGACACAATAATAAAATAAGAACAAAATTGCTTCTACTACCATGGCTATGTTTCATTTTTTTTGAAGAAAGAACATAATGAAAACTGTGTAACAGTATTTAATTCAGTAAATAAACATTTATTAATTACTTACTAAGTTCCAGGAACTATGCTAAGTGTTGGAGATATAAAAAAGGCAAGAGATAGTTCTAACAGGGAGATAATATATAGATATATAATATATAGACAACTAACTAGAAATACATGATATAAATTGGAAGTGTAATCAGCAAAGGTAAGCTCATTCAAACCCCTATTTGAGGTTTTCTTGGGAGAGATACTGTAGTGGTTTGTCATTTTCTTCTCCAGCTCATTTATAGATGAGGGTTGAATGACTTGCCCAGAGTCACTTAGCTAGGAAGTATCTGAGGCCAATTTTGAATTCATAAGAGGAATCTTCCTGACTCTAAACTCAGCATTCTATCCATTAGGCCGCCTTGCTCTACAAAAAGGGAAGGCACCCCCCCCCTAACTTTTAATTTTTTAAATTTAGCTCCAAAAGCAGAAACAAATGAAAAAGAAAAACAAATTTGAAGAGAGTAAAGATAATATTAGAAAAATATATATAGAGTATAATGAAAGAGATGGTTTTTTGTGAATTAGAGGACAGATTGAATTATTCTGTGTCATGGGCAATGGGGAAGCCAGGTGTATATAATAGTTTTGTTTGCTTGTTTTTAATCCCTTTTGCACTTCAGATCAAGGGAAGGAACATTAGCTAACTATAACTGTCATTATTTTAATTTCATTTTATTTTAAAATTTTTATTTGTTTTTCCATATACATGTAACCCTAGTTTTCAACATCATTTTTGATTGATATTCTATTTTTCAAAATACATGATATGAAAACTTTTCAACATTCATCCACTTGCATTTTTACAAAGTTACACATTTTTTTTCTACCACCTTCCCTTCCCTACCCCTTTCCCTCAGAAGTGAACAGTCTGGTAAAATTAACAATCTTTTTTTGCAAGGTTTTGAGTTTCACATTTCTCTCCCTCATTTCCATCCTCCCCTTGACAAAAAACAATCTAATATAGGTTAATATATATATATATATATATATATATATATATATATATATATATATATATATTGAATATAAATAGGAATATCTTTATTTAGAAGACCCCCAAACCCATCTGAGATCATGAAAGGTATAAGTGAACTCAGAATGATCAGGTGGCCAAAAGATCCCATTCTCTTCTGGGGTCTGATAAGTGAGCAGAATACCATGATATGGGTTAGAAATGTTAAAAGAATCATGGTGACCAAGCTGAGCTGGTGGAACTTTAGTTAGGAAATATCTTAGGGAGTTTAGGTATCATGCACTATGGGTTGAGTGATTTTCAATAAACTGTTATTCGGGTTATTACCCAACTCTGTAGTATTTCCACTTTCATTTGTAAAACCATAGAAGGCATTTTATTGTGGTCAATAATATATATTTGCATGAGTAAGAATTGAAAGATGGTAGTGATCAGAAATGTAGGAGAATGATGAGAACATAGAATAGTGTACGCCATGGAATTGGGATGTTATATTATTATGGATAAAATAAAATGTATTAATAATTTTATTTAATAACAGTCTTATTTCCTGATATATAAAATGTAGTAAGTAAAAGGTTTGTGAAATAAAAATTCTTATCTTTTAGACATACAGCAAAACTTTGAACTCAGAATTCCAGAAAACCATCCATTCTGATTAAAGGAATTCTGTATGTACTTCTCTCAAATCTCTGCTGTTTGCTGATTTATACCTTCAGTGTTTTCTCATTCTTTAAGGCAAGGAATTCTGTTTTGTGACAGAAAAAAAATAAGGACCAATGATGAAGTCCCTTCCAGCAGTGATTCTGTGTAATAAGAACTCTTAGCTCCATTTCCTTCTGTAACCTAATTTTCATTTTGCTATGCTATGCTGAAGAGTCTTTAGCAATTCCCCATTTCCTACTCATGGAATCACAGATTTAGAGCTGAGAAGGGTCCTCATGGATCAGGTAGTCCAAGTGCTCAATTTACAAATGAGGAAAGAAAGACTCAGAGAAGTGAAGGACCTTCCCAATGTCACAGAGGTAGTGAGTAGCAGAGGCTGAATTTAAATCCATCTTCTCTGTATTAAATTCATCATTTTCTCCACTATACAATTCTGCCTGCAGCAAATTTTAAACTCTGCCTTGGCATTTTCAGTCCATCAAAACCAAAGCCAACATATCTCATATTACTTCCCATACACATTCTGTTCCTCAGACAAACAGAACTATTCTCCTCTCCAAAAAGCACCTCATGCCCTCTCCCTCCCTACATAGGTTTAAGAGATTTGCTTTGCCTAGAATACTCTTGATCCAACAATTTCTCTATCCTTTAAAGCCCAACTCAGATATTACATCCTCCATGAAGGCTTCTCATCCTCACCCCCATTTCTTGGATCCTGGAAGAATCTGGAAGAAGCATCAGATGCCAACTAGTCCAATGCCCTTATTTTACAGAGGAGGAAACTGAGGCATTGAGAGTATAATGGCTCACCCAAAGTCCATCTAGGCTGCAAGTATCAGAAATTAGATCTATATTCTAGTTCCCTGACTTAGAGTCATGTTCCTTTACACAGGACCTCCTTTTACAAGTCTTTTGTGCTCACTTTGGATGTGTAAGTGATGCAGTGTATAGAGTGCCAGACCCAGAATCAGGAAGACTCCTTTTCCTGCATTTAAATAGTAGGATAATTACCCTGAACAAGTCCTTTGACCCTTTTTACATCAGTTTTCTTTCTTTCTTTCTTTTTCTTTCTTTCTTTCTTTCTTTCTTTCTTTCTTTCTTCCTTTTAGTTTTTTTTTTTTTTTGCAAGGCAGTGGGGTTAAGTGACTTGCCCAAAGTCACACAGCTACATAATTATTATGTGTCTGAGATCAGATTTGAACTTAGGACCTCTTAATTCCAGAGTCGGTGCTCTATTCACTGTTCCACCTAGCTGCCCTTACATCAGTTTTCTCATGTGTAAAAAGAAATGGAGAAGACTTAGCAAACCACTCTAATATCTTTGTCAAGAAAACTCCAAAAAGGGTCATGAAGAGATGGATACAACTGAAAAATGACCAACAATAGCATTGGGCTCTCTTAAATTCTTTTGCCTATACTTTTTTAGGAGATAGTTTACTTCTCCACCATCCCCCTGCTCCAGATACCCTTTATCATTCCCCTTTTCTCTTTTCTTTTCTCTATCTTCTTCTATTAGTTTGTAAGCTCCTGGAAGGCAGGGACTGTTTCTAGCTCAGTGTCTGGCATTTAATAAATATTTATTGACTCACTATTTTCTTTCTTTATTTTTTGGTCAGGCAGTTGGGGCTAAGTGACTTGCCCAGGGTTACACAGATAGTTAATGTCAACTGTCTGAAACCAGATTTGAACTAAAATCTTCAGTGCTCCCCTAGTTAACCCATATTCACTTACTATTAACTGTCTATTCTCTAATGTGCCTATGATTCTATGAGATTCCCCAATTTACTTGCATCTCATCTCTTTACTAATCAATACCTCCTTGAAAAAAGGGTCTATCATTTATCTAAACTTTGGGTCTTACCCAGGAAATCTATTTAATAAATATTTGTATAATGATTAAACAAATGAATGAACCTATGTATAGTCAAGAAAAAGGCAAAAAATAGTTTAACTCAGTTTGCTCAGCATTATTATATGTTTTTGATCTAGGTTAGAGGTTTTCTGGGCACAAAACTAAACAAAATTTTCTACTTGGATTCTCTTTCATCACAAGTGATAAAGCATCATTTAATCTTTTGTTGTTTTTTGTCAAGATCTATGATTTTTACCATAGTATTTTTATCAGTATGGGATTAAATCCGTGTGGATGACAATCATCAACTATACAATTACCTATAATTATAAACAGACTCTTACATATATACATGTTTTCCCTTGGCATGAAAATGAGAAGACAGAATATTACAGGAAATGTTTCTTTTTTTATTTGTAGCTGTCAGCTATGGAAAAAACATATAAACACACCAAAAGGTTTAATGATACACAAAATGCTTCTTTTATTTCTTATTTTTAAAGTGTTAGTGCAAATATTACCCCTTCAATCAATCAACCAACAAACTTATTAAACTTTTAACTGTATGCTAAGTACCATGCTACACACTGGAAATACAGGGACAAAATAAAGTGCTATCTTCAAGGAGCTTAACAATTTACACTTTTCTATGTGATGTAATCAAAGGCCATTTCAAAGAAGGAAGGCAACAAGTAGTTATTAAGCATCTACTGCATGCCAAACACTGTGTATGATCTTTACAACTATCTCATTTGATCCTTATTACATTCCTGGAAGATAGATGCTGTTATTTTCTCCCATTTTACAGTTGAGAAAACTGAGGCAGACAGAAGTTAAGTGACTTGCCTAGAGTCACACAGCTAAGTAAGTATCTGAGGCTAGAAAGATTTGAACTCGGACCTTCTTGATTCCAGGTCCAATATTCTATCCACCACCTAGCTAGTGAATATAAGGGGAAATAAAATAGTGGCAATAGTTCCTATTCATGTTCTGGATGGCATCTTTCCTCGGAAACATTATCATCAGATTATTGTTACAAAGTCATTGTGCTTTGTGAACAGTAATAGTGGGATATAAAGAACACTGGATGTGGATTCCACGGAGACCTGGATTCAAATCTCTAAAGTGACATTTTTTTAGTTGTGTGATCCTTGGATGGGTCACTAAATCTCATTCAGTCTCAGTTTCTTCATTTCTAAAATGAGGATAATAGTAAAATCTACTTCTCAGGATTTCTGTGAAATCCAAATGAGCTAACATTTACAAAATAAGTTGTAAAACTGTAAGATGTTTTACACATTATATGCACATATGCATATATATATATATATATATATATATATATATATATATTATGGGGCAGCTAAGTAGTACTGTGGAGTGCTAGATCTGGAATCTGGAAGACTCCTCTTACTGAGTTCATATCTGGCCTCAGACACTTACTAGCTGTATGATCCTGGTCAAGTCACTTAATCCTGTTTGCCTCAGTTTCTTCATCTACAAAAATGAGCTGGAGAAGGAAATGGCAAGCTATTACAGTATCTTTGCCAAGAAAATCTCAAATGTGGTCATGAGGAGTTGGATATGATTGAAACAATTTGACAAAAATGTGCACATACACACAAATAACAAACAGGCACATATAGAGTCTCTGTATATACATATATAAATGCCTCCATCTATAAAATGATGATAACTTACATTGCCTGATTCATGTGATTGTTGCAAGGGTTTTCCTTAAACATGTTCCTTATATACATTATCCCCCTCTGTACTCTAGCATCACATCATATTAACTTTCTAGCTGCCCTTCACATATTATAATCCTCTGCATTGGCTGTTCCCCATATGTGAAATTATCTTCCTTTTCTTCCATATATTGGAACTGTTAATTTTTCTTTAAGATAACTGAAGTCACATTCTGCAAGAAACCTTTTCTGACCTTTCCAACTACTAGTGTCTTTCCACCAAACGTTATCTTGTGTCTGCTTTGTCTCTGCCACATAGATGACTAGATAGATAGGTAGATAGATAGATAGATAGATAGATAGATAGATAGATAGATAGATAATCTCTCTCTCTCTCCCTCTCCCTCTCCCTCTCCCTCTCCCTCTCCCTCTCCCTCTCCCTCCTCTAAAAGTGGTGTCCTTGAGGAGATGACATTACCCTTAGAAAATTTTCTGAAGTATTGAAAAAAGGGACTTGCTCAGAGTCACAAAGCAAATTTCAGTTACAGGTTAAATGTGATCCCAGGTTTTCTAGTAGCTGTTTAATAAAACCTTGTGATGGTTTGTTTCATAAACCTTAAAATATTATTTCAATATAAATTTTTTCTCTTTCTTCTAGACATAAGTAATTTCTACAGTGCCAAGATTTTCATGTCTTAATGCTGAATCATAACACTGAATCCCTTGCTATAAAATAATCATGATCCTGACCTCTATACCTAGACCCACTTTGTCTCCCACCAACCACAGAATTTCAAATTCGAGGTCAAAGTTGAGATTTCCTCATCTATTATAGGATTTTTCCTTGCATTTAAGTTCCAGTGAGCTTTCAAAGAAGCAAGGGTTGCTGGAGTCAACCCTCATTGGCTCAAGATAACTGAACACTAAATTTTTAGTGTGAGCATTTAAATCTAAAACAATGAGAAGTACTACAAATCAGGGCTTGATTTATTATTTTGTTAGTGGTCTAGAATTAAAGTGATGGAGCAAATGTTAATAATGCAGATTATATTTAAAAGTCTCTTATGTGTATATTTTCCTCCCTGAAAGCCAATTAGATATGTGTGTGTGTGTGTGTGTGTGTGCACGTTTGACAAAATATATGAACATTTACAAGTTCTCTCAGAACCAAGTAAGGGACATGATGAATGGAAGCTGACTGAAGTCAGAGTAAACCTTGTTGAACATAACCTTCTAGGATCTGATCTCTGAAAAGGCACAAAATTGTCAAGCTTTGGAAATTTCTTTGAGGGTTTTGGTTTTGTTCAGTACTCAATTTTGGCATAGAAAGTTCCTCTACTAAATATTGTACTTTGGAATTGTTTGTATGACGGGGGAGACACTGGCAAAGGACTTTTCATCATGGCATGCCCACATCAAATAAAAGCACTGTGCTCTATAAACAAATCAAATTGCAGCAATTCAAATGAAATGTGAGATGAGAAAATTTAGAAAGATCACCTCTCCAAATGTACATATGGGTTATTTGTGCCCAACCTTTGGTAGAGTCTTCTTAGTTCATATTACTCTGAGCAGTCACAATTATACATACTGTACCTTAATTCCAACACAGTGATGCTATTTTGATCCTCTTTGAGAATAAGACAACTATTACCATGCCATGTATCAGATCAGCAACTCCTCTGTAACGTTTAGCATTGAAAAAATTAAATGAATTATCCAGGGTTAAACACAAATAGTATGTGTCAGATAAAGCACTTGAACTCAGGTCTTTCTGATTCCAAGGCAGGTTTTTAATCTGCTTATAGCTTGTTGTCCATATATTTGAGGATAGGCAAAAGAAACACGGAACCCCTTTTGTCCTTTGTAGTCTGTAAAAAGGGTAACATAGGAAGACTTGAGTACCATTAGTCATTAGAGTAAATGATTCCATGATTAAGTTTTGATTCATTTTCTGTAAAGCTAAATTCCTCTTTTTTAAAACTGAGATTTGCATCTGTTTTTCACTTCCCCTTTCCGAGTACCATCTTTTGTTTCAAGAGGAGTTTTCACTTGAGGTTTTTGGGATACTTAGGAAATATAAATTCAAAGACATGCTATATCACGGACTTCAAGACTTAACTTTTGACTTCCCTTCCTTTTCCTGCCCATTGTGACTGGAAATAATATATTTAACACCAACTTGAATGTAGGATTAAGGAAAGACAGTTAAAAGACAGTCTTTGCACATTGATGATTTAAATTCAAAGACAATACCTGCTCTGGAAGACAAAAAGTAATTGTATTGTTTCTTTCTTGTGGCTTATGGGAAAAACAACCAACCAACCAAAACTGTGATATAATGGAATGAATACTTGATTTAATTGAGGTCAAAGGACTTAGGGTTTAACCTCAACTATGTTTCCTATCAATTCTGGAATCTTGGCAAGTCATTAAATCTATATGACCTATGTTTTCTTTATATTTCCAGTGAAGTGGTTGGAAGAGATAATATGCCAGGGGCTAGATAATTCTGTGATGGCACTAAACTTTCTTTTACCACTTGCATTCATTCAATAAGCTGAGGTATTTTGCTTACTCAGGCTAATCATGGTTTATCTATCCAGCTTCATTATGGTTGCTAATTATAATAATGGTAACACCATTACATATTTTAAAGTACTTTACATGCATTATATTATTTGATATTCACAACAATCCTTTATGGAAATGGTAGAGACATTATTATCCTTATTTTACAGCTGGATAAACTGAGCTAGAGAGGTTAAATTAATTTCCTAAAGTCATAAAGCCAGTAATTATCAGAGATGGATTTTGAACCTAGGTTTTTTTTCCCTGACTTTGAATTCAGTACTCTTTCTAGATCTTTTTCCACGCTACTTTCTGATTTTATTCTAACAAATCTGGTTTCAAGAGCTGAACACATATTTGTGATGGTGGGGGGGGACTATAATAAAATGTCTTCCCCTGGGTTATGTATTTTCTCTAATGAAGGCTAACATAATCAGTACCAAGCCAAACATCCCTGACCTGATGGGATGGTGTAAGACTCAATAAAGGTTGATTTTGCTGTCAACCTAGACCTTTCTAATCTTTTTTCAAAATGACATGCTGGCAGAGGCACATGAATTGAATGTCATTTGTTTAAAAATGAGTGACAGGGGAGCTGTTCATATTGAGTTAAAAGAGTATTGAATAAATAGCCTGGCCTCGAAATGTGTAAACGATGCTAAATTGGAGAGGGGACTGACACTAAGATATAAAAAGTTTAGGGACGTGAGCAGACAACTCAATAAAATGCAACAAGATTGTCACAATTTTTAAAAGTTGTACAGTTTAGCCGTTTTTAAAAAAATCAAAACAGAAGTTATAGAGTAGATTTTATATAGCTACCCCTATAATAGGTGATATGGAGCAAACTTGTAGAAAGCAAACATAATCAAGAATATTACTATCTACTTGCAAAGATAAAATGCACAGATAAAGATTGTTATAAGAATAATTTCAAAGCAGAATATCAAATATGTGCAAAAAATATATAGGACAAACCAAACACATCCTGATTAGAAGATTGGAAGCAAAAGACTAATTGGAGCCAGACCCATGATTAATCAGGGGAAGTAGAGAGGCTTTTAGTTATATCTTTTATTTTGGTTGTTTTTTTACAAGGCAATGTGGTTAAGTGACTTGCCCAAGGTCACACAGTTAAGGGAACATTAAGTGTCTGAGGTCGAATTTGAACTCAGATCTTCCTGACTCTAAGGACAGTGCTCTATATCCACTGTGCCACTTAGCTACCCCTGGTCGTATCTTGAAAGGGGTGATAGAATTAGAATGGAATAAAGAAGGATTGTTGAGCTTTTTTTTAACCTTCTAGTGATACCTTTAGACTTATTAGGGAAAAGGAAAAATATTTTTCAATAAACCAGAATATATAAAATTTAAAAAGAAAACATATTGAAATAAAGCTACAATACTTTTCCCATCTAAATTTGTGGACCCTTTGAAATCTATCTATGGAGTCAGTTTTGTGGATTCCATGTTAAGGATCTAAGGGCGTTCCAGATAAAAAAGAGTAGCTTGAAGAAGAGAGAGAAGGAGGATTGTGTAGGGTGTATGTGAAGAGTGGAATTGGGGTGTATAAAGAAATGTGATTAGAGTGGAGAGAGAATGGTGAAATTGTTGAAGGACCTCAAAACTAAACTGAAACAATTGAATTTGATGCAATAGATAACAGAGATTCAGTAAGTCCTCAAACAAGAAAGTGACAGTATGAAATTGTATAGAAATATAATACAGCCTATACAATGTCACAGACTTTGGTGGTAAAGTCAAGTCCTTATGCTTTCAGAAGATATATGCTTTTGAATAGAGTGCAAGAGGGATCTCTATTGAACAGAATTCTATATTATGATGAGTTGTGTGGTACCTTAAATTTCATAGTATGACTTATGCAAAGAGTTTTTTCACCAATTCAGTTAGACAATTCAACCAAAACTTACTAAGTCCAGACTATATGTAAGGCAATACAGTGGGTTCTAAGGATACAAAAGACAGAAGGAAATAATTATTTTCTCTAAAGAGTTTACAAACTATTGGGGATCAGGAAGAGAAAAATGCAAGGGAAAGTGCTATAGGAAAGTCTAAGGATGTAATGTGGAATTGAGGAGGGGACAAGGCAGATGTTAAGTGATTTGACTAAGTGAATTCTGCATCTGACTTTTGGTGTATGAATTTCTTAAATTAGTACATATTGTCATTCCCCACCCTTCCAAACCATATGTGTTTCTTAGTGAAATTGTCATTTTCTAGGCTCATATAGCATAGTCCTGCTTTTGAGTAATTTGTTATTAAAGAAAGAATATTTTTTAAAGCTTCAGCTTTCAATGTAGATATTGCCAAGTGATTTAAAAACTTACCACATGGGGGAAAAAAACTCAACAACAACTGGATTATAGTACAATAGAGCAAACAATAAGATGGCAGGATAATTCTTTGATTTAATATGATCTAATATACCACATCCTCATTTCTGTTCACAAATACTTTCTTCAAATGTCTGGAAGAATACTGTTTTTTTTTAGTGACTTTATTATAGGCCAGAGAAGTATTAAATGATTTGACTGGCACCCACCATCACCTTTTACTTAAACTAAAATGTAGGGCTTTACACAGATTAAAGTTGAATGACTAGGTGATGGACTTTAGCAGAAAGATTTTTTGCCCAGTCTGGTGTTTACTCTTTGTACAAACTTGAAACTCCCTAAAGGGTAACCCAAGCTTTTCATGTGACAATAATTGGACTTTGCGGATAAGGTTGTAACCTTGAGGGTTGTAGCAACTAGTAGCAGTTTGGGGTTATTTTTACATAAATTCAACAAAGTCAAAGAATTTTTTTTTAAAATAAGAATGGGATTAATAAATCTCCCTTTGTCTATTGCTTCCTTTGCAAACTCAAGACAAAAGGACAATTACCACTAGTAATTGAAATAAGGACTTTAAGAAATCGACAATATCTAAATTACATTAGATTATGTGTAAATCCAGACTAAAAGTCTGTCCCTGACAGTGACATAAAGGCATTTTGAATTTTGGTCATGACCGTCATCGTTGCTAAATAATCCAGAATTTTATTTATTAGCATTACTATTTTCCTTAATAATCTATTATGCTTTTGATGAGATTCAGAATCAGTCACTTAACCTGAGACTCAGTTTCTTTCTCTGCAAAATGAGTGTTACTGAAATTAAGGGTAGGGCCTTCCCAACGTTTGTGTGTATAGCTATATTGGGGTGAAAGAGCTGGTCTTGGGAGTTGAGAAACTGGGGGAAGAGAGAGCATTTGAAAGACCTTCAATATGTATAAACATGGGTAGAGGATGGAGAGGAAGACTATAAGCTAATTACTTAATTACTTAGAAAGAGAGGGCGTTGTTTCTTTTGTGATAAAATGACATTTGGATTCATATCCCTGCAGCAATCAGAAAAATAATTGAATCTTAAGCTAAACTCACTTTTCTTCATAAGTTCCCAGTACAATCAACCCTGTCAGTCACTTCTGTTAATGAATGGGAACATCAGCAAAAAATAATCTTTAAAAGTGAGTGACATAGGGGCTGGCTAGGTGGCACAGTGGATAAAACACAGGCCCTGCAGTCAGGAGTACCTGGGTTCAAATCTGGTCTCAGACACTTAATAATTACGTAGCTGTGTGGCCTTAGGCAAGCCACTTAACCCCATTTGCCTTGCAAAAACCTAAAAAAAAAGTGAGTGACACTAAAATGTTAAACACACATACACACACAAATCTAGAAGATCACATACTCAATAGGTTTGACTTTGTTCATCATTAAGCTAAAAATACCTATTTTCTTCTGTGTTTTTAATCAGCAGGATTCATTTCTCCAGGTACATTTTGGGCAGTAATTAAGTTCATTTCACTAATATCTGGACTGGACTGAGCTCAATAACTAATGACATACATTGCAGAGATAGAGTTTTGAGGAAATTTCTTTCCAGAATTCATAACATTTAGAAAGGATTTTTGACCAGGTACTTTAACTGCCCTAGAAGAGAGGTGCCAAACATACAGGTGTGACCCACAGTCCTTCCAAGTACAGTTAGAGACAGATTAAAATGTAATTGGGAAATATTTAATAAAATACGTAAAAATACATTAGAATATATAAAATATTAATTTATGGTTTTCTACATCAAGAGGTGGTCCACAAGGTTTTTGTTTCTATTTGAGTTTGATTACACTGCCCTAGAAGACCACAGAGGCTTTCAGCTATGAGATTATGATTTTTGTATTAAAGATTTTTGATTCCTGCTGTCTAGATCTTAAGATGGTGACTACAGTCTTAGAAAATGAATTGTAAACTGAATGAGAAGTTGTCCCATAACTTTAGTGAAATGATGATACTTGGGTTATCAGAGAAAGGAAGTCCTTTGCAAAGATGTTAAGGATTTAAAATAAGGATAATTTGGAAATTTATTATAGAGAGTAAACATAAATTCATTGAACATGGAAGAAATCTTTGTTTCATCAAAGAACCCAGTCTCTATTTTGGGAGAAAGGATAGGTTGAAGTGACTTCATGTACTAGAAGGGTAAGAGATACATTTTTAGCTCCAATGTTCTTGGACCTTCTATCTGAAGGATAGGCGGTACTGAATGTTGGAGAAGGCACTGGACTTAGAACCAGGAAAATCTGGGTTCAGATCCCACCATATACATTTTTAACTGTGTGACCCTGGAAAAGTCACTTGTGATAGAAGTTTAGCAATCCTTGAGTTCTGCAATCCTGTTGAGAACAGGAGCATGCCCAAGAGTAAAAGCATATAGGACCAGAAGCCACTGCAGCCTTACTAGCCCCTTTGTTTTAGTCCCAACTTAAACTATAAAAAGTATGGATTAATGGTTGGGATAGGGAAACATCAGAGACTTTTTATTTTGTTGTTTTCCGTTGAATTCCTGAACCAGTTGACTAGGGAATAGTAATTTTATTCTTTTTATTCTAAGATTATACAGTTCCTGAGTACGTATTATATGCTTAAAACTACGAACGAGTTGAACTAAGACAAATTTAGGCTTACCCTACAATATGACTTAAAAAGGAAAAAACCCAAACCTCCGTGTCTCTGTTTTCTCATCTATAAAATGAGAGTTGGAGCTGATGGCCTCCAAGGTTCTTCCAGCTTTCCTATGATCCAGTGAACTGTTTTTATATTTCAAGTAAACTGTAATGTAGGTACTCTCTTCAATAATGCAACTTGAAACTGGTCTGCATCTAGGATTCTTATCCAAATGTGGTGATGGCAGGTAGTGTTATTAAGGCTAGAGGGAGAGAAGAACTTCTGGACCAAACTGAGGAAGTAGGACTGAGCTTCAGAGGTGATACAATAAAGGGTTTCATTCAGGAACCAACTCCAACAGTATTTTAAATCTTTTGTTTTTAAAGTCTTCATTTTTAGCTCTTTTAAGACTTGAGGCAATCAATGTCACAAATTGAGATAGATATCCATATTTCTTGTCCCTTAATTTTCCTTTTGGTATCATTTGGTCTTTTCAGTCATGTCTGAATCTTTGGGACATCATTTAGGGTTTTCTTGGCAAAGATTCTGGAGTGGTTTCCCGTTTCTTTCTCTGGCTCATTTTACAGGTAAGGAAATTGAGGCAGATGGGTTTAAAAGACTTGCCCAAGGTCACACAGCTAGTAAGTATCTTTCTGATTCCAGGTTTTGCATTTTACCCACTGCACAATTTAGTAGCTCTCTTATTATTACTACATTTGGTCATTTCTTATACATGAATAACTGCTGATAATCTGCTACATCTATTGTGCTTTGGGCAAAATTATGAGTTCATAATTTTGATTCATAGCAATGTAGATTCAATGGAAATATATTGATGTTAAAAAAAGATGTGTGTGTGAGAAATGTGAAATAATTGAATGTAATGAATAAAATTCTGAATGGTCATCCAGTCTTCATCTCTTTAGTTTTGGTCCTGATCCAGGTAGTATAATGGATAGAACACTGGACTAGATATCAGGAAGACTTGGATTTGAATTTTGCCTCAGAAACGTATTAGCTAAATCACTTGGCCTCACTGGACCTCAGTATCCTTAGCAATAATAAAATGAAGTCATTCTAGCATGGTCTATGATCCTATATTTCACTGACCATTTGAAGCACCTGTTTCAGAGATTTGTCCCCACAGACTCATTTCAGGACCTGCCCATCAAATTTTATGATTATATAAACAATAAACCTTCTTCTATTCTTTTTTCCTATATGAATTGCTAAGCTGTTACTCTCTTTCAAGGGTGTAGAGAATCATTAAGGAGGCCCAGGGGTATTCTGGGGCTAACTTTTACCAGCATTGTCTACTGAAAGAGTCAACTGAAGGACCTGACCAACAATAGGGAATACTTCTTTTATTTGAATTCTGCATAGGGAATTTTTGATAACAGTGGGAAACACCTTAGACAGATATATGCCTCCTTGTCTTATGCCTTGTTTAAAATTCATAACGATTTGGTTTTTTGCAGCTATTATAAGGAAGCTAATATGTTTACATTTTATGGCTATGTTGCTACTAGGTGACAAAATAGATCATTCTATCCTAAAAGCTGAGAAGATTTGAGTTCAAATCTTTCACAAAATAAAAACTGTATGACACTGAGCAAGTCACTTGACCTCAATATCCTCATTTATCAAATAAATAAATAAATAAATAAATAAATAAATAAATGTCAATTTATGCTGAAGATAAAATGAAATAATATTAGTTAATATTTTGTAAATAAGGCTATTATTACTATTATAATTATTATTAAAGGCATATTTGTTCAATAAAATATATATAATGAATATATTATCTATACATAAATTTATATCTATGTCTTCTTATATGTATACATATAATCTAGGTATACACATTACATGTTAATATATACATTAGAAGTTTATATACTGTATAGACATTAATTATAAATATATAGCAGGACTGCCTATTATTACTCTTTTAATTATTATAAAATATAAAATGGACACATTAAAGCATATATGTGCATATACATATGTCTACTTGATCATATATGGATGTGTATACATATACAATAGAACTAGATCATATATGGATGCGTATACATATACAACAGAACTAGGCCCACTATATTTAAAATATATAGTGTAATAGACTATCAAGATTACTATTATAATAATTATATGTGCATGTTATATAACATGTATATATTATAATCATGTTTGTATAATTATATAAGAATTTAGGTGAATATGCACACATATATACATGCTCTATGTGTAAATTGCATATTCACATATATATACTATCATATATGTATGCATGCATACATCTATATCTATATGAACATATTTGTATGGCTAGCATCTTGTTGGAGAAGAGTCTCTGAGGTTGCGTTTTGCTATAGTCAAATATTTTTATGTTAGTTCATTATCATCACTGTTAGTCATTACATCATAGTTAGTATTTATATAGTGCTTAAAACAACTTAAAGGTTTGCAAAACATTTTGCAAATGTTATCTCATTAGTGGTCTTACACTGCCTTTTCTTTTTATTAGTTGTCTATATTCAGTAAAGGAATCACCTTTAGAAATTAGAATTGATATCCCTGAGATCAGGAAATGTTTTCTTTTTTTTTTTTAATATTTCCTCAGTGTTTATAGCACAGTGCTTGGTAAAGAATAAGTACTTGATAACTACTTTTTAAATTCATATTTTCATTCATCCATCAAGTCCATTGTAGAAAATCTTACAAAAACTTTGTTTCTTTCTTACATTTTCATGAAGGACATCTATAAAAACAGAAAATATTTTCAAATAGATTTTGTAGAAATGAAAAAGTAAAAATATAAGATTTGTAGCTATTAAATTCTTACTGATAACTTTCCTTGAAAAGTGATGGCATCTATTGTTTTTCCAATTATTTGGCATCTTCTTTTCCTTTAAATAGTTTAAAAATCAGTCATTCAATACTATAATAACTGTCATTTCTAGTATGGATTTCTTTTGATTATATGATCTGGTCCAACTATTCTTCTCAACATCAGTGTCCATTTTCTTACATCATAGGGAATGGCATGTTAAAGTCCCAACATTTAATATGAAATATTTAGAGTAGTAGTTCTCAAAAGATGAGTTTCCTTTGAGTTTCACTAGATATGCAGGAAAGCATAGCTCTCCACATCTTTTTAAAATTTCATATGGTAAAGTAACCATGAATTTAAACCCTTTTGAGATTACAATTATGTAATGAACCTTCAAAATCTTCACACAAAAAAATTCATTTTGCTCCCTACTCTATTAGGTTTGATGGTGGGAAGGTGAGAAGAGTAACTCTATCATGGAGAGGCATTCTCTTATAGAGTTCCTGAGAAAGTGGAGAAAGAAGAGGGTTAGAGGCGGCAGGGGAGAGGAAGGAGAGGCAGCACCCCCCCCCCCATTTCCTATTAGTCTGCTAGACGTTTGACATTAAAGTGACAACTGCTCACAAACCTGAATGCTAGCTTTTCCTTGAATTTTGCATGTTTGTGAATTTACTTATGGGTAATATACATATTTGCCCCTTTTACATTTCCTATATATTTTCTTTGCATAGGGCAAGGAACTCAGAAATGTCCTGAATTAATAGAGCTTCCCAGTAGTAAATCAATCATCCTTCCCTTCCTTTTCTCCTCCCTTCCCCCATTGAGAATACTTAATGTCTAAGAATTATTTATGCATGTGGCTGGAGCCATGATAATCATTGCTCTTTTTTGACTGCTGTGACGCATGCAACTGGATTTCAATAACCCAGTAATGCTTCAATCCGCCGTGGGTACGTGTGTGCATTTTGCTAATAGGCAGCCTAACAGCTGCTTTAGAATTCAGCTGTGCTTTAGGAGGCTGCTCAGAGACAAAACGGAATGCTGCTGCCCGCGATTGCTTTCTTTGTTACTTGGCAGCCAGAGGGATGATTGTGCTCTGAAGTGGTGCAGGTGGCCACTTTGATACTAATTCCAGTGCTCCACTCGGCTCACTGTTCTATAGGAGCCCTGCGGAAGGGAACAGTTCTCTCTCGACTTCTGATTGCTTATTTTTGCCTAGTGTTAAGGACACCTGCTTGGCCACCCACCTTCTTTTTATTCATCATCCACTTACATCATCTTCCTCTTTCAGTGGGGTCAGTCGGTATCTTTTAATTTGTCCATATATTGAATATATACATACATACATACATACACATATATATACATATATATATATATATATATATATAGGCATGTTGATTTATTTACCTGCTTTTGGGGGGGTAGGGTGGAGGAGAAGGGGGGGTGGATGGGAGAATTCTTCTTAAATTTAATTGATCTTTTACTATAAGCCCAAAATGAACCAACCCTTTTACCGTTCTTTTGAAACTTCTCCCTCTTGTCTTAGGCTATTCTAGCTATAGTAAGTTAGTCCTACAATACCCTTTCTCATGTCTTAGGCTTTTCTATCTATAGTAAGTTAGTCCAGAAATAACAATCCTCTTTCTGTGACTCCCACTCCAATACCAAGGAGGTCACCTTTGGGCCTTTATATTGGGTGAGGAAGACGAATATCTACTGATGAAAAAGCTGTGATTCATTATATTTAAGTGGGAAGCTTACTTAATCATCAAAATATGAACACCTGACTGAAATTTGACTATTCTGTTGACAATTCCATTTTACACCCTAATGTGTCTAATTATTCAAAAGACCTGCCCACACCTTGAGTCGTGGGAATGCAGACTATAATGGTAAAAATGACATATAGTCAGGGGGAAAGGGGAGGGTTTCTGCCTCTCCTTCCTCTCCCCTGCCCCGTCTAACACTCTTCTTTCTCCATTTTCTCCACTTTCTCCACATCTACTGAGTAGAATCTTTAACTCTCAAATATAAATGTGTTTATATTCATACACATGTATGCATATGCATATATGAGTGTATAAGTCTTTATGTATAAGTCTTTACATATACACATATGTATATTAGACCGTTTTTCTGTCTAGTAGCAGCAGTAGTAAATGTAATGTTGTTCAGTAAGCTCATAATTTAGCAAGCATGGTTTCATAGTGGCATCTAATGGTTCTGAGAGGATCTGACATTTGCTTTTATTTCAGAAGGATGTGCCTGTGAGGATCAGATGATCATATATTTCAATCAAGGAACAGGCTTAGCTGGGCAGTGGACACCTTCCCCAAATAAAAGCTCCAGAACCATCCCTGCCCTCATGGAGCTCACATCCTAATTTTAAAAAAAGCATGAAAATAGAAATGAATATACAAAATGACAAGAGGAAGACACTAGCAACAGTGAGACTGGGAAAGACTGACTCTTGAAGGAAGTAAGGGATGCTAAGAGGTAAATATGAGGAGGGAGAGTATTCCTGGCATGGGACAACTTTTGTAAAAGCACAGAATTCAAGAAAGGAGTGCAATGTGGGGAAAATAGCAATTAGACCAGTGCAACTGAATTGTGTAGTGTATGGAAGGGATTAAAGTATAAAAAAAGATTAGAAAGATAGGGGGTTTACAGATTATAAAAAGTTTTAGATGCCCAAAAGAGGATGCTGTATTTGATTGTGAAAGTAATAGATATCACAAGAATTTACTAAATAGGAAAATGGCGTGATCCAAACTATGCTTTAG